>NW_024096569.1:3277500-3600000 GCF_016545835.1 Crotalus tigris
ATCCATTTATCTTTCCATCCCTCCAACTTTGCATCCATCCATCCACTGGCTGAGGAATTCTGGGAGTTGAAGTCCTCAAGTCATCAAAGGGCCACGTTTGAAGACCCCTGCTTGTGGACTTCAACTCCCAGAATTCCTCAGCCGGGCACCCTGACTGAGGAATTCTGGGAGTTGAAGTCCACAAGTCATCAAAGGGCCAAGTTTCAAGACCCCTGCTTTAAACGGTCGCTAAATGAACTGCTGTTAAGTCGAGGACTGGCTGCAGTGAGCAGAAAGTGACCACAGATAAGAAAGGACTCAAAAACAGTCGCGGGAACTTACCAGCCGCAAATCCTTGCAGTAAAGTTTGGTAAACCACTGGTTGTAAGCCAAAGCTGCCACAATCAAAGCCAGATCTCTGGGACGTGAAGAAAAAAATGGAAAAGGGGGGGGGAGTTAGAAGGAGGATAAACCAGTAATGGTTTGTCTCAAAAAGTTATCCTCTGCTTTTAAAACTCACCCTAGAGCAGAGTTTCTCAACTTTAATCCCTTTAAGCTGCCTGGACTTCAACTCCCAGAATTCCACAGCCAGCATTTTTTTTGGCTGGGGAATTCTGGGAGTTGAAGTCCATGCGGCTTAAAGCGGCAGAGGTTGAGAAACAGTGTCCTAGAGTAAGGGTAGGCCACCTTGGCCCCTTCATGACTCGTGGACTTCAACTCCCAGAATTCCTGAGCCAGCCTGGCTCAGCTTGGAAACCTCTCCCTTTCCCCTCAGCATGGCTGGTTGAGGAATTCTGGGAGTTGAAGTCCACGAGTCATAAAAGAGCTGAGGTTGCTTAATTCTGGCCTAGGCCTAGGCCGCTTTATGTCTCATGGACTTCAACTCCCAGAATCCATGCAGGCTCAGGAATTCTGGGAGTTGAAGTCCACGAGTCATAAAAGAGCTAAGGTTGCCTACCTCTGCACTAGACCAGGGGTAGGCCACCTTGGCTCTTTTATGACTCATGGACTTCAACTCCCAGAATTCCTGAGCCAGCCACGCTGAGGGAAAAGGGAGAGGTTTCCAAGCTGAGCCAGGCTGGCTCAGGAATTCTGGGAGATGAAGTCCATGAGTCATAAAGCGGCCTAGGCCTAGGCCAGAGTTAAGCAACTTCAGCTCTTTTATGACTCATGGACTTCAACTCCCAGAATTCCTGAGCCAGCCATGCTGAGGGAAAAGGGAGAGGTTTCCAAGCTGAGCCATGCTGGCTGAGGAATTCTGGAAGCTGAAGTCCACCAGTCATCAAGGGAGCCATAGTTCCCCCATGCTGGCTCAGGAATTCTGGGAGTTGAAGTCCACAAGTCATAAAAGAGCCAAGGTGGCCTACCCCTGGCCTAGAGCACTGGAGTCCCCTGAGAAAAGAACAAAAAGAAAACGAAAGAAGGGGCTGAAGGAGGACAGAACCTCGGCTGGTTGATGACACTACAACTCCCATGTTCCTTGGTGGGAAGGGAGAGCCATCGTCTTTTATTCCCCCAGTTGATAATTTTCCAGTTTTAAAAACCATCCTCTCTCAAAGAGAGAATTCTTTCAAATTCTGAATCTTATCGAAGATGACCAGCAGATTACCCCTTTGGAAGGCCTGCACAATGATTAAGATTAAGATTGGGATTAAAATTAAAATTATTAAAATTAAAATTATTAAAATTAAAATTATTAAAATTAAGATTGGGATTAAAATTAAAATTGGGATTAAGATTAAGATTAAAATTGAGATTAAGATTAAGATTGGGATTAAGATTAAGATTGGGATTAAGATTAAGATTGGGATTAAGATTGGGATTAAGATTAAGATTGAGATTAAGATTAAGATTAAATTCCAGAATTATCGAACACAAGAGGGAGGAATCAGAAAGGCAAGATGGCTGCTGTAGCTGCCCCTAGACTAGATATTCTCGTTTTTTGATAAATTAACACATCATGCTTAACTCAGTAACCGAATCTACCCCTTTCCAGATTCCCATCATTTGCTGGGGTTTGCGGAACGAACTAAACCATTTAACGATGGGTAGAATTCAACTCCCAGAATTCCCATGTTCTGGAGTTGAGAAGATAGGGGAGTCAGCTGGGTAATGGGGGGGGGGCTCCAAAGGGAGCTTCTCACCGACTTTCCAAGTGGGAAAAATCCAACAGGTTGAACTCCCGGTTGTCTTCAGAATGATAAATCGTGTCCACGTCCTGGAAGCGGTTGAGGGCCGGAGAAAGAAAAACATTCAATTATTACTACAGTGGATTCCTCCCAGGACCTCCAGCAGCTCCTTAAGCACCCGTGTTCTTCCCCTGTTCTCCTCTGTCCCTATTGTCATGGCATGTGGGAAGGACCTTGGGAGCCGGAGGGAAAGCGGCAGAGGAGAGAGTGCGTAAATAAGAGGCTGCTGAGCTCTCAGAAGAAACGGGACTGGAGGAGACTTTTTGGAGAAGACAAGAGGGGAGGGGAGAGGGAAGGAGAGGAGAGGGGGAGAGAGAGGATAAGAAAAGAGAGGGGGGAAGGAGAGGGAGAGGAAGGGGGAGAGGAGAAGATAGGAGAGGGAGAGAGAGGGGGGAGGAAGGAAAGGGAGAGGGAGAAGAGAGCAGAGGAGAGGAGAGAGGGAAGGAGAGGAGAGGAGAGGAGAGAGGGAGGGAGGGAAGGAAAGGGAGAGGGAGAAGAGAGCAGAGGAGAGGAGAGAGGGAAGGAGAGGAGAGGAGAGGAGAGAGGGAGGGAGGGAGGGAGGGGGAGGAAAGGGAAAGGGGAGAGGGAAGGGAGAAGCAGAAGGAAACGGAAGGAGAGGGAGGGAGAGGAGAGGAAAAGAGAGGGAGAGAGGGGGAAGGAGAGGGAGAGGAGAGGAAAAGAGAGGGAGAGAGGGGGAAGGAGAGGGAGAGGAAAAGGGAGAGAAGATAGGAGAGGGAGAGGGAAGAAAGGAAAGGGGGAGGGAGAAGGGAGAGGGAGCAGAGGAGAGAGGGAAGGAGAGGAGAGAGGGAGGGAGGAAAAGGAAAGGAGAAAGGGAGAGGGGAGAGGGAGAGGGAAGGAGAGGGAGAGAGGGAAGGAGAGGGAGAAGGGAGGAGAGGGAGAGGCAGATGAGAGGGGGAGAGGGAAAGGGAAAAAGAGAGAGGGAGAGAGGGAGAGGAGAGGGAGAGGGAAGGAGGGGGGAGAGGGGAGAGAGAAGGAAGGAAGGTGGGAGAGAAGGAAGGAAGGAACAAAGGAAGGAAGGAAGGCAGTCAGTTTTGCTCAAGAAAACAAGCCATCCCTCAGTCTTCTCAGCTGGTCAGCTCACCCATTGAACTTCTTCCCGGCAAGACTGTCCGTTGTAATCGCAAAGGGCCGCATACGTTTCAGAGAAACCACCTGGGGACGAGGGAAAAAAGAGTTATATTCCCTCTCCACGGCCTTTCTGCACAAGCTCGACCAGCTGAGGATCAGATTTGTACCTGCCACCTTTTTACCTGTACCTTTTTATCAAGAGTTCCCGTTTTATTCGTAAGGCAAACCTTGCATCCAGACAATCTTCTAGTGTCTCAGGAAGACCTGGGGCGAGAAACATCTTCCCGAAATCCTAGCAAAGCGATTCCCCCCCCCCCAAAAAAAATTCTGTTTCAAGCAAGGCTAGAGCCAGTCACTTCCGACTCGGTCAATAACGCTGATATTGATAATCCTGAGCCTAAACAGCATCAAACGTTTAGATCGAGGCCACAACCAATAGCAAAGAATTATGTTTAAAATGGACTTTTCTGCGATCGGCTTTCCTTGAAATGAAACCACAGCCTCTCCAGGCAATATATCTTCGATCGCCAAGGGCTGGAGGGAACGAGACAGAAATATGATTTATCAGCTTCTAAAGCCTCCGTGGCTGCGAGCGCTTAAAAGCAGAATACGAGGCTAAGTGGGGCTCCTCCGATCCAGCCAAGCAATTTGTAGCTTTTTAGACGAACGCTTCCGGGATTCGGGTCAGTGGGCTAAGTGGAAAATGCCATCGCTGTAATTAAAATTTCATACAATTTGCTTCGAAGGAAGAGAGCCCTGCCTGAACTCTCTGGACTACAAGGATACGGGGCTGAAAACCCCAGGCAGACTCCGCGCGCGCCGAATCTCCTTCTCACCGCAAATGCTGTGAATGGTGGAATTCGAACTTTCCGAATTGGGGGAGACGTCCCGGGAAGTCTCAGGAGTTTCCACGTTCCCGTGCCGGATCAGGCAGCTGGAATGGAGTAAGGTGGGGGGGGGGGCAGAGAGAAAGGAACTTATATCAGGAGCACTTGAGATCTTATACCTTTCTCACACAGTCTGCGTGGTAGTCCTCGCTTAGCGACCGTTCCAAGTTGCGATGGACCCTGGTTTTAAAATCCTGATGCTGGACTCCGCCTTCTGCAGTCCTGCCAGCACATTTTGGGAGCTCAGCAACCGGCCCACATTTATGACCGTTTGAACGGTGAGTTGTGGACTACCTTTACCAGCAAAAAACCCTCAAAACACCAGGCATTTTTGATCATTTCCCAGCATTCCTGCTTTTTCTCGCCTACTCACACGGAAGCCGGACTGGGGAAAATTTTGGCTAAGGCAGAGTTGACGTGTCTGGTCACCTGTCCGGCACTTTCTGCAGTTGGAAATTTCAGGTTATAATTTGCTTTCTCTGTTTCCACCAAGATCTAGTAGGAAGGAAGGAAGGAAGGAGAGAAAGAAAGAAAGAAAGAAAGAAAGGAGAGAAAGAAAGAAAGAAAAAGAGAGAGAGAGAGAGAAAGAAAGAAAGAAAGAAAGAGAGAGAGAGAGAGAAAGAAAGAAAGAAAGAAAGAAAGAAAGAAAGAAAGAAAGAAAGAAAGGAGTGAGTGAGGGAGAGAGGGAGGGAGGGAGGAAGGAAGGAAGGAAGGAACTTCATAAAGATCGATCCTCCAGCCAATAAATAATACCAATTAACTTTTCTAGCAAAATGGGCTGTTTCTTACCTGGTTATGATTCAATGTGTTTAATGCTCGGATCTCCAAGACGTTGAACGAGCTTTCGGGCTATATAAGAGAAGGAAGAAATTTAGTCTCAATTTCTACAATTATAAAATTTACATTTTGTTTGAGTCGAGTGCTGTGTGTTTTTTCTTGACAACAGTACAGGATAGGCATTTTCCTGATTCCTTTGTGTTGTTTTTTTCACCCACAATGTGAGGACTTTAAACCTCCAAGGTCTAAGAATTCTATTCTGTTCCGTTCCGTTCCATTCCATTCCATTCCATATTTTATTATTCTATTCTATTCTATTCTATTCTATTCTATTCTTATTCTTATTCTATTCTATTCTTATTCTATTCTACTCTATTCTATTCTAGTCCTTATTTCTATTCTAGTCCTTATTTCTATTCCATTCCATTCCATCCTATCCTATCCTATCCTATCCTATCCTATCCTATCCTATCCTATCCTATCCTATTATTCTATCCTATCCTATCCTATCCTATTCTATTATCCTATCCTATCCTATCCTATTATTCTATTCTATTATTCTATTCTATTCTATTCCATTCTATTCTTATTCCATTCCATTCCATTCCATTTCTTATTCTATTCTATTCTATTCTATTCTATTCTATTCTATTCTATTCTATTCACCAACCAGTTACTAAGCACCTGGATTGTGATCACATGAGTGTGGAGGGTGTACAATGGTTGTATATTTTGTGTTGTTTTTTTCACCCACAATGTGGGGACTTTAAACCTCCAAGGTCTAAGAATTCTATTCTATTGTGTTCCGTTCCGTTCCATTCCATTCCGTATTCCGTATTCCGTATTTCTATTCTATTCTATTCTATTCTATTCTATTCTATTCTATTCTATTCTATTCTATTTTATTCTATTCTATTCTTATTCCATTCCATTCCATTCCATATTTTTTTCTATTCTTCTATTCTATTCTGTTCTATTCTATTCTATTCTATTCTATTCTATTCTATTCTATTCTATTCACCAACCAGTTACTAAGCACCTGGATTGTGATCACATGAGTGTGGAGGGTGTACAATGGTTGTATATTTTGTGTTGTTTTTTTCACCCACAATGTGGGGACTTTAAACCTCCAAGGTCTAAGAATTCTATTCTATGTGTTCCGTTCCGTTCCGTTCCATTCCATTCCGTATTCCGTATTCCGTATTTCTATTCTATTCTATTCTATTCTATTCTATTCTATTCTATTCTATTCTATTCTATTTTATTCTATTCTATTCTTATTCCATTCCATTCCATTCCATATTTTTTTCTATTCTTCTATTCTATTCTGTTCTATTCTATTCTATTCTATTCTATTCTATTCTATTCTATTCTATTCACCAACCAGTTACTAAGCACCTGGATTGTGATCACATGAGTGTGGAGGGTGTACAATGGTTGTATATTTTGTGTTGTTTTTTTCACCCACAATGTGGGGACTTTAAACCTCCAAGGTCTAAGAATTCTATTCTATTGTGTTCCGTTCCGTTCCATTCCATTCCGTATTCCGTATTTCTATTCTATTCTATTCTATTCTATTCTATTCTATTCTATTCTATTTTATTCTATTCTATTCTTATTCCATTCCATTCCATATTTTTTTCTATTCTTCTATTCTATTCTGTTCTATTCTATTCTATTCTATTCTATTCTATTCATTTTGTTTCACTTCTCCACACACTTGGCCCTTTTAGGACTTGTGGACTTCAACTCCCAGAATTCCCAGCTTTGCTGGCTGGGGGATTCTGGGAGTTGAAGTCCAGATGTCTTATAAAGTTGTTGAGGTTGAGATACCCTGTGTTAAATAACCTATTTTCTCTCTTTTGTTCCACTCACCTTGGCAGGCATCTTAATTCCAAACAAATAGACACGCCAGGTGGTAAGAACCTGTCAATAATAATAATAATAATAATAATAATAATAATAATAATAATAATAAATAGAATAAAGCTAAGATTGGTGAGTTTCACTGCATAAATTGGGTATAATCAGAGATATGCGACATGGCCCTTTCCTTCTCCCCACTCCCCATTCTGACATTATGGGGGAGGGTTATTTAAAATTTGGCTTTGCTTTCTGATCCATGTTCCCTACCTCCCCAAGGCCACCCAGGCTGGGAATGATGGGTGCTGTAGGCCTTTGGAAGGAACCAAATCAGCCACACTGCCGGTGTAATAATTCCTCCCCACACCGTGATGCTTTGGAAGGGAATATTGGAAAGCAGAAGCAAGAAAGGCATTTGTGAGTTTGTTGCGTGTGCCAGCGAGAAAAAGACAAATGGACTAATCAGGAAATCGTGGGTGGGGGAGGAGGGGGAAGCGAGTGTGAGCCATTAAAAGATCTTCCAAAAGAAAAACACTAAAAGGATCAGACAGCGTCTTTGTCCATTTGCAAGGGAGAAGAGGTGAATTATTGATGGCTTAAGATTACTTGCTTAGCAACGAGGTTGGGAGGCACCGAGGCCGGAGATAATATACAAGCGGCACAATTGCTCCCTAGCCGTGATTGTAAAAAAATAAATAAAACAGGAGTCTGGTGGCAGCTTTTTACGACTCTTTTTATTAAAAAGCAGAAGCTTCCCAAGGCGTCTGAGGAAGCCATCAGCCGCTCGTGAAATCTTCTGCTTTTTCATAACGCGAGCCGGTTGGAAAAGACGCTAATTTTTGGCGACCACAAAGTCACCCTGTCCTTCTTCCCTTCTTATGTGTTGTGAAACTCGTCCGCCCTTCCTGTCTCCTTTTTTATTGTTCTGGTCTGCGAATACCATCCTCGGTTGTATAAACAGAGACGCAGAATCAAAATCTTGTGAGGTGTTAGTAGCGCTTTATAAAGCCTCTAGGGAGGAATCGAATCCTGCGTTCAGTTTTGGTCCCCACATTACAAAGAAAGATGTTGAGACTTTCGAAAAAGTGCAAAGAAGAGCAACTTAGATGATTTTAAAGCCTGGAGACAAAAACATAGGAAGAACGGTTGCAGGAACTGGGTATGGCCAGTCTAGAGAAAAGAAGGACTTGTGGGGGGGGGGGGACATGATAGCAGTCTTCCAGTATTTGGGGGGCTGCCACACAAAAGAGGGGGTCCACCTATTCTCCAAAGCGCCTGAAGGCAGGACAAGAAGCAACGGATGGAAACTAATCAAGGAGAGAAGCCATCTGGAGTTAAGGAGAATCTTCCTAACACTGAGGACAATTAACCAGTGGAACAGCTTGCCACCAGAAATTGTGGGTGCTCCATCACTGGAGGCCTTTAAGAAGAGACTGGACAGTCTCTCGTCTGAAATGGTATAGGTTCTTCTGCTTGAGGAGGGGGCTGGACTAGAAGACCTCCAAGGTCCCTTCCAGCTTTATTCTGATTCTGAGGTTAGGATCTGTTCAGGGTGCAAAAAATGCTGGGTATTTTGCAATGGGAAAATTGCAAACTCCCACAATCAGTGCAGCTCACTCAACTAAGAGCTTCAACTTCAAAGTTTAAGGTGCTCGCTTAAGTTAAATTTAAATTTCGGCATTCCGATTCAGCAGCAGCTGTTTTATACATATAATACCTCGACTTACGACCCGGGGATGCTGCGACCGTCATGAATAAGAGTCAGTTGCCAGGGGTCTGAATTTTGATCACGTGCCCATGGGGGATGCTGCATCGGCCGTTAAGTGTGAAAAACGGCCACAAGTCCCTTTTTCAGTGTGACTTCGAACGGTCACTAAATGAACTGCTGTAAGTCGAGGACTACCTGTCTGTACGTTGGCTGCTGCTGTTTCCAAAAACAAAACTCGAAAAGCAGCAAGCTAGAAGGTGTGGCCTTTTCCTCCTTGGGGTGGAGAAAACTCTACCGGTTGACTTAACAGCCTGAACCCAATGCCTCTGGGAGTCTGCTGCTAGGGACAGATCCTCCCAGGGCATTCTGGGAAGGGAGGAGAAAGGGGAAGGTCCTTCCAGGGCATTCTGGGAAAGGAGAAGAAGGGGAAGGTCCTTCTAGGGGATTCTAGGAAGGGAGAAAGGGGAAGGTCCCTCCAGGGCATTCTGGGAAGGGAGAAGGGGAAGATCCTTCCAGGGGATTCTGGGAAAGGAGAAGAGAGGGGAAGGTCCTTCTAGGGGATTCTGGGAAGGGAGGAGAAAGGGGCAATCCTCCCAGGGGATTCTGGGAAGGGAGGAGAAAGGGGAAGGTCCCAGGGCATTCTGGGAAACGAGGAGAGAGAAAGGTCCTTCCAGGGGATTCTGGGAAGGGAGGAGAGAGGGGAAGGTCCTCCTAGGGGATTCTGGGAAGGGAGGAGAGAGGGGAAGGTCCTCCCAGGGGATTCTGGGAAGGGAGGAGAGAGGGGAAAGTCCTTCCAGGGGATTCTGGGAAGGGAGGAGAGAGGGGAAAGTCCTTCCGGGAGATTCTGGGAAGGGAGGAGAAAAGGGAAGGTCCTACTGGGGGATTCTGGGAAGGAAGGGAAAGGGGAAGGTCCTTCCAGGGGATTCTGGGAAAGGAGAAGAGAGGGGAAGGTCCTTCCATGAGATTCTGGGAAGGGAGGAGAAAGGGGAAGGTCCTTCCAGGGGATTCTGGGAAGGGAGGAGAGGGAAGATCCTTCCAGGGGATTCTGGGAAGGGAGGAGAAAGGAGAAGGTCCTCCCATCTACTCTTTTCCCAGAGGATTCTGGGAAAAGCGCAGATTGTACAGTGAACCCGAGGACATGGCGCTGCTCCACCACAAGGTAGCAGCGAGTGTGTTTGCACGCAACTCTCCACCGTGGGTTATCCCCATATCACAATCCGGTCTTTGCCATCTCCCCGGAAAAATCTCACCAGCACCCGGTCTTCATTTTTCTTGGGTTTGGTTTCGAGCTTCACCCTCACCAGGAGATGGACGGCAGGCCGGTTGAGAACTTTACGGATGCTTTCTGCGAAGGAGAATGCCAGCATTAGGATGGGAAGGAAGGAGTTACTAGATCCACCACCTCAGGTAGAGTTGGGATCCACTTCCAAGGACAAATAGGCCCTCCAGGTTTGTTCCCCCATCTGCAATCCCTGGATAAAGTGCCACAGATAACAGAATAAGAGAATAATAGAGTTGGAAGGGACCTCGGGGGTAGTAATAATAATAATAATCATCATCATCATTATCATCATCATCTTGAATCTTCTTGGTAAGCTGTTGCAAGAAGATTGCACAGACTGACTACAAGCAGCGGCACGACAAAGTAGCAACAATGGTGCATTGGAAGATCTGCAAGAAATATCATCTGCCTGTAAGCAAAAACGGGTGGGATCATAAAATAGGCAAAGTCATAGAAAATGATAAAATTAAACTGCTCTGGGACTTCAGAATTCAAACAGACAAGCACCTGCAACATAACACCCCAGACTTAACAATTGTCGATAAGAAAGACAAAAAAGTCTGGATAGTGGACGTGGCAGTGCCTGGAGACAGCGGAATAGACGAGAAAGAACTGGAGAAGATCACAAAATACAAAGACCTACAAATAGAAATAGAAAGACTGTGGCAAAAGCAAGCAAGGGTAGTACCAATAGTCATAGGCTCCTTGGGTGCAATCCCAAAACAACTGGAGCACCACTTGAACACCATTGGCATTGACAAATTCGCTATTAGTCAATTGCAAAAGGCGGCCTTACTAGGAACTGCTTCCATCCTGCGACGATATCTGTAATACCATCAAACATCCACATCTGCCTATCCCAGGTCCTGGGTAAGGACTCGGTAGGTAGACAAAATGCCAAATCCAGTCTGAACATCTGGCTGACTGTGCGATGATCCATAATAGGAGGAGGAGGAAGAAGAAGGAGGAGAAGAAGAAGTAGTAGTAGTAGTAGTGAAGGAGAAGGAGAAGAAGAAGAAGAAGAAGTAGTAGTAGTAGTAGTAGTAGTAGTAGTAGTAGTAGTAGTAGTAGTAGTTGGAATGGACCTTGGAGATCATCTAGTCCAACCTCCTGCTCAGGCAGGAAACCCTACACATATATATGTATATATCAGGGGTCTTCAAACTTGGCTCTTTTGTGACTTGCAAACTTCAACTCCCATGATTCCTCAGCCAGTGTGCCAAGCTGAGGAATTCTGGGAGTTGAAGTCCGCAAGTCATAAAAGGGCCAAGTTTGAAGAGCCCTGCTTGTGGACTTCAACTCCCAGAATTCCTCAGCCCAGCATACCTGGCTGAGGAATTCTGGGAGTTAAAGTCCACAAGTCATAAAAGGGCCAAGTTTGAAGACCCCGGATATATATAAACGATGCTGCTGCTTCAAGGGTTAGATGGCCTAAATGACATTTATAATTTATGGTGTTTTATTACTCTAGGTGAAATGTTAATATATACTGCTTGTCCATGTGTCATATGCCCTACACTAAATAAAACAATAACAACAAACAATAACGATGATGATGATAATGATAATAATAATAGCAACAGGCTTTGATGGATATAAACTGACCCGTCGTCTCCCTCAGGACAATCTCTCAGCTTCGACCCAATGAAGCTGCCCGGAGAAAGTTGTTTTCCATTCTCACCCCTCGGGCCAAATTGAACCCCAGAAACCTCCCTTGCCTCGTGTGTGCCGAGTGCGAGGCAACGAAGTCCCCGGCTGGGTGCAAAGGGCAGTCAAGCGCGACATGAGAGATGACATCCCGCCGTCAAGAAGATGGATCGGCCCTGACAGCCAAGGCAGAGGCAGCCCAGGAGAAGAAGGAAGCTTCGGAGCTTACCAAATCGTCCCAACAAGAAGCATCCGAGATCGGATCTTGCACAATAGATGTCTCAAGTAATTGAGCCAAGCTTGGTACTGGGGCAGGGGGCAATAGAAGCAGATTCAAATAGAGCAGTGGTTCTCCACCTGTGGGTCGGGACCCCATTTGGGGTCGAACGACCATTTCACAGGGATCGCCAAACAACGCAGTCCGCCATTTTTTCCCCCTTTTCCTTAGCTGTGCTACTCCCTTTTATTCTATTGGCTTTCGAAAGCCAATAGAGTAGACTCTCTTGAATAGAGTCTAATTCTATTGGCTTTCCAAAGCCAATAGGAATTGTCCAGGCTGTCTCTGCCCTGCTGAGCCCGCCAAAAGCCCCATTCTGCAAACGGTGCTGCACCAGTTGAGTAGTCCTCGACTTACGACTGGTTGAGTAGTCCTCGACTTATGACCGGTTGGGGGTCGCGGCATTAAATAGAGGCTGGACCCTTCTAACCACTGAAGACTCGACTTAGACCTTGTATTTACCGAATTTAATACGATCGTAATTCAGTTTAAATCAAATGTAGGGGTTTTTTTATTCCTTTTGCAAAAGGTTTGAACTTTTGAGCCGGCTGACTAATCTTCAAAACAAGCTCTTTTTTCTTTTTTTTTTCTTTCTCATTTCACACCAATATTTTTTTTTTCTTGTCTCTTAGCACCTGCCTTTCATTTCCTTTCGTTCATTAGTTTTTTCCTGTGCTTGCACAATGTTGCTTAACCTGAATCGGGGGGGAAAAAAAAATAGCAGGTTTGATCTCAGGGAATAATATTTTGGACAAAAAGAATGGAAGCCACGTCCGTTAAGCAAAAATCACTGGGGGCAGCTATTTAAAAATGGTTTTTTCTGCTCTACTTCTTAATCTCAGAGAGAAAGGAAGCAAAGGGAATTAAACCCCATGTGGTAGCATTTCCTGATGTGACAGAAAAACATAGAAAATTGAGATTTTTTTGGGGGGGAAACATGTAATTCAGAAGAGAAAAGGCGCTCAACCAGATTGAAGGGGTTGCTGTACAAATAGTCCTTCACTTAAGACTGCAATTAAGCCCAAAATGAATGTTGTTAAGTGAGACATTTGTTAAGTGAGTTTTGCTCCATTTTACGACCTTTCTCGACACCGTTGTTAAGTGAATCACTGCAACCATCATAAATACGAGTCATTTGCCAAGCGTCTGAATTCGGATCTCGCGATCGTGGGAGACGCTGAAACGGTCGTTCAATGTGAAAAGCGCTTTTTTCAGTGCCGTTGTAAATTTTTGAACGGTCACTAAATGAACCATCGTACATCAGGGACTACCTGTGTTTTTATACTGGTAGCCCTCGAGTTAGGGACACAAAATAAGGACTGGAAAATCCATCGTTAAGACTGTGGTCCTCAAGCAAGGCGTCACATAATGGCAACTTAATAATAATAATAAAGTTGGAAGGGACCTTGGAGGTCGTCTAGTCCAACCCCCTACTCAGGCAGGAAACCCTATACCGTTTCAGACAAATGGCTGTCCAGTCTCTTCTTCAAAACTGCCAGCATTGGAGCATTCACTGCTTCTGGACTTCAAAATTGTGACTTGCGACTTCAAAAATTCAGCCGCTGGCCAACTGACAATCGAAAGTGTCCTGGGGTCCCCTTTGCCTACCTTCTAACCAGCAAAGTCAACAGGGGGGAGCCGGATTCACTTAATAACCGCATGGCTCACTTACCACCTGCTTAACAACTGGTGTCAAGAAAGCTCGATCAAATGGGGCCAAACTCACTGAACGCAAGTTTCGCTTAGCAACGGAAAGGTTGGCCTCGATTGTCGTCGTAAGGCGTAAGCTGAAGACTCGCCATAAGTCGAGCGGGGGGGGGGGTGAAGGCTCTTATCAATTAAAAAAAAAAACCAAGATCGGGGTAGGCACCCTTGGCTCTTTTATGACTGGTGAACTTCAACTCCCAGAATTCCTGAGCCAGCCACGCTGAGGGGAAAGGGAGAGGTTTCCAAGCTGAGCCAGCCTGGCTCAGGAATTCTGGGAGCTGAAGTCCACGAGTCATAAAAGAGTGAAGATTGCCTACCCCTGGTCTAGGGATTCCTGCTTGAGCAGGGGGTGGACTAGAAGACCTCCAAGGTCCCTTCCAGCTCTGTTATTCTGTTATTCTGAATGGTCTAGGCCAGGGGTAGGTAACTGGTTCTTTTATGACTCGTGGACTTCAATCCCAGAATTCCTGAGCCTGCATGGCTCAGCTTGGAAAGCTCTCCCTTTCCTCTCAGCACGGCTGGCTCAGGAATTCTGGGAGTTGAAGTCCACCAGTCATAAAAGAGCCAGTTACCCCTGGCCTAGACCATTCAAAATAACAGAATAACAGAGCAGGAAGGGACCTTGGAGGTCTTCTAGTCCACCCCCTGCTCAAGCAGTAGTCCCTAGGCCAGGGGTAGGCAACCTTGGTTCTTTTGTGACTCGTGGACTTCAACTCCCAGAATTCCTGAGCCAGCATGGCTCAACTTGGAAACCTCTCCCTTTCCCTTCAGTGTGGCTGGCTCAGGAATTCTGGGAGTTGAAGTCCACGAGTCATAAAAGAGCCAAGGTGGCCTACCCCTGGCCTAAGCCACCATTTCTAAAGTTTGCAGTCTCTCTCCTCCTTCCTCCTTCTTCTTGTCGTTGCACACACCAGGGGAGCAAAAGAGTATAAAAGAGACAGCGGCAAGTCTCCCTCCAGACAAATTCACTGCCCAGTGACCATTAACCCATCTGTGTAATTTTCTTGGCAACAATAGGAAAATGATTTAGCCATGCTCAGAGACCAGCTAATGTTACCCAGCCCTGTGCAATGAAGAAAATAACCCAGATATAAATGCTATTATTAGAATGTTAACGACAAATACTGGGTGTTTGAGCCCTGAGCTCACAGATTAAAAATCCTTCCTCTTATTGTTCAAATAATTTAATATACTTCAATTTGGATAGTTAATTTTTTTTTTTAACCGTACCACTGTACAATGTCGGGAAATTTGCTCCCAGCTCTAATGTTTGTATTTGCTTTTTTTCCTTTCTCTTTTCTCCTTGCTTACTCTTCTTTTAATGATTCATAAATATATTTTGTAAAAAAAAAAAAAAAAAAAGGAAGAACATCCCGATTCAGTCCCAGCTTTCGTTCCGTACAGTATTAACCTCGTGAACTCTAAAGCTTCCTCCTTCCGTTACGTATTCAAGAAGGACAACAAATAATATTTATATGTTGCTTATATGTCAGGGTGTGAGTCTATACATATGTTGTGTGTAGTATGTCCCCCCTTGTCCTTCTCTTCATTAAACTAAACATACCCTATTCCTGCAACCGTTCATCGTATGATTTAGTTTCCGGATCCCTAATCATCTTTATTCCTCTGCTCTGCACACTTTCTAGGATCTCCGCATCTTTTTTGTGTCATGGAGGATCAGAATAACAGACTAACAGAGTCGGAAGGGACCTTGGAGGTCATCTAGTCCAACCCCCTGTTCAAGTAGAAAACCCTATACCATTTCAGACAAATGGTTGTCCAGTCTCTTCTTAAAAACTTCCAGT
Organism: Crotalus tigris; assembly: GCF_016545835.1. Taxonomy (NCBI): domain Eukaryota; kingdom Metazoa; phylum Chordata; class Lepidosauria; order Squamata; family Viperidae; genus Crotalus; species Crotalus tigris. The sequence continues at coordinate 3,292,711 of NW_024096569.1, forward strand.
GTTGGAGCATTTACTGCTTCTGGAGGCAGGTTGTTCCACTGACGAATTGTTCTAACTGTCAGGAAATTCCTCCTTAGTTCTAGGTTGCTTCCCTCCTTGATGAGTTTCCATCCATTGCTTCTTGTCCTGCCTTCTGGTGCCTTGGAGAATAGCTTGACTGCCTCTTCTTTGGGGCAGCCCCTGAGATGTTGGAAGACTGCTATCGTGTCCCCTCAGTCCTTCTTTTCAGAACTAGTGCCCATTCTTCAAAATGGGGGGGCGGTTTCACCAAAGTGATGGGTAGAGGAAACAAATATATATATTGCTCCTAGAAGCACGAAGCCGAAAGCACCAGCCTGAAGATGACGAATGAGACTTCGTCGAAACGTCGCCAAGACACTTCCAATTTGACGCGGGAGAAAACCCGAATAACCAAAGACCTACATACAAACACCCGCGAAAACCTCAGAAAACAAATATATATATACACACACACATACATACATACATACATACATATATATATCCTTTCCTTAGAAAACTGGTTGCGTGCGCAGAAGACTCAAGACGGAGAAAGCAAAGTCTTGTTCACACAATGCATAATTTATGGCTTGTGGCCACCAGCTACCGAGATCAATTGCAGACTTAAATGGCTTGAAAAGGTAATGAAACAGAAAAACAGAAGGGAAGGGGAAAAAAAAAAAGGCAGGGATTCAGAAGCATCAGGTGGAGCTTTAAAAAAAAAAATCCTAATGATGGTAACATGGAGCCCTTTACGTAAGTGAACCATCAGAAATGGACCGCTTCTCCGTAAATTTGCACAGTCCTGTTTGAAAGCCAGCTCAGATCGCACCCGCCACCCTGTCTAATCAAAGAGAGAAGCAACCTGGAATTAAGGAGAAACTTCCTAACAGGAAGGACACTTAACCAGCGGAACAGCTTGCCACCAGAAATCGTGGGTGCTCCCTCACTGGAGGTTTTTAAGAAGAGATTAGACAATCACTTGTCTGAGATGGTATAGGTTCTTCTGCTTGAGCAGGGAGCTGGACTAGAAGACCTCCAAGGTCCCTTCCAGCTTCTATTCTATTCTATTCTATTCTATTCTATTCTATTCTATTCTATTCTATTCTATTCTGTAATTTTATTCTATTCTATTCCATTCCGTATTTTATTATTCTATTCTGTTCTGTTCTGTTTTGTTCAGAATAGAATAGAATAGGAATAGAATAGAATAGAATAGAAAAGAAAAGAATAAGAATAGAATAGAATTAGAAATCAGAATAGAATAGAATAGAATTAGAAATAAAAATAGAGTAGAATAGAGTAGAATAGAATAGAATAGAATTAGAAATTAGAATAGAATAGAATAGAATGGAATAACAGATTTGGAAGGGACCTTGGAGGTCTTCTAGTCCAACCCCCAGGCAGGAAACCCTAGACCGGGGTGTTAAACTCGCAACGTCACGTGATATGTCGCGATGTATTGCGACTTTTTTTCCCTTGCTGGCAATGGGGTGGGTGCGGTTTCGCTATGATGCATCCAGCCTGTGGGCCGGCAATTTGACACCCCTGCCCTAGACCACTCCAGACAAACGCCTGTCCTATTGCACCCGGCATTAGCACCTGAACAATTCTTTGCAAGGATAAAACTTGCTTAGATTTTCTTGTTTATCGGCCTCTGAGCTTTTGGCATTCCTGCAAAAATGGCACATTTCCTTGGGGTTTTTTTCTGCCCTCTTTTTATTAGCATTCCCCCGCCCCCCCCCCATTTTTTTTCAAAATATATTTCTTAATTGTGGGAAGTAGAATGAAGAAGCAAACGGAAGAAGACAAGGAAAAAAATATTGAGACGGGAAAATAAATACCTGTGGGCAGAATTGCTGAGACGGTACAGTTAGAGCTTCATTGTTAAAACAAATAAAAATCGTCCCGATATAAATACGCAAAAATTACAATCATAATTACCTAATCGTAATGGTAAAATCATAAGTTGAGGCCTACCTATACAGCTGGATATCTACGGGAAGTCACTGCAGGTCTACAAACCAAGCCATACACATCTCAGGCAACAATTAACAATTAAGCCACTAAACCAGCTTGGAAGAACACAATTTTCAAGGAGTCCTTCAAAGTCAGTTCCAGATCAAATGCATTGCCGTGGACCCCTCTCGGCTACATTGATGGAAAACTTTAAAAATTATGCTTGATGCGTAATCAAGAATAACATAATCAGAGGCAGCGAATCCATGGAGGAATATTTACCAACTGTAAGCGTAGGCTGCATTAACAGAGGGATAGAATCAACATCACGTGAAGTATTAATACCACTTTACAATGCCACACCTGGAATACTGCATCCAGTTTTGGTCACCACGATGTAAAAAAGATGTTGAGACTCTAGAAAGAGTGCAGAGAAGAGCAACAAAGATGATTGGGGGACTGGAGGCTAAAACATATAAGGAACAGTTGCTGGAATTGGGTATGTCCAGTTTAACGGAGAGAAGGACGAGGGGGGACAGGATAGCAGTCTTCCAGTATCTCAGGGGCTGCCCCAAAGAAGAGGGAGTCAAGCTATTTTCCAAAGTGCCTGAAGGCAGGACAAGAAGCAACGGATGGAAACTAATCAAGGAGAGAAACAACCTAGAACTAAGGAGAAACTTCTTGACAGTTAGAACAATTAACCAGTGGAACAACCTGCCTCCAGAAGCGGTGAATGCTCCAACACTGGAAGTTTTTAAGAAGAGACTGGAGAGCCATTTGTCCGAAATGGTGTAGGGTTTCCTGCCTGAGCAAGGGGTTGGACTAGATGACCTCCAAGGTCCCTTCCAACTTTACTACTACTACTACTACTACTACTACTACTACTACTACTACTACTACTATTATTATTATTATTATTATTATTATTATTATTACGTGAACATTTTCACTTTGTTCGTTTTAACGTTCCATTGTTGCCTGAGGTTATTTTATGGGCTGTTTTCAAGCTTGGCCACTTAAAGATGGGTGGACTTCAACTCCCAGAATTCCCCAGCCAACGAGGGAGGTAACAACCTCAGCCAATTAAGATAGGTGGACTTCAACTCCCACAATTCCCCAGCCAGTCATGCTGGTTGGGGAATTCTGGGAGTTGAAGTCCACACGTCTTTAAGGAGCCTGGCTTGAGAAACACTGGCTGGCAATGAAGCAAGAAGACTGAGTATCAATCAATGCCAATAAAAAAGGTGTAATAAAAGACCTATTAAAATAAAGATCTCATTTGGTGATGAGCGGCGGAGGGACCCGTTTAAAACGCTCGGGATGGCAGCGTCTGTGGCTGACATCTGGAAGGATGCTACCATGATTATTCTCCCGCAAAAGTAACATTTTCAAGAGAAAATGCAAACCCCCAAAGGTTTTCTTTGCCAAGAGGCATTTAAGAGGAATTTTGATGGAAAGGGAAGGCATAAAATTTTGGAAAAATCTGGTGTGGATTTAAGTCAAGCAGGTGGGTTTTCGTTTTTTAGAAGCTTCTTAAGAAATACACCAGGAGGAGAGTTTATTAAATGTTTGGTAATTTGGAGAAAGAAGAGGATAAAGGGAACCAGCGTGAATCCCGGGAAGTTTCGTACAAGAATAAAGTTAAAATTGACACACTGGAGGGATAATGAGTAAAAAACCTCAGGCAAGTATCTAATTTTCTCTATCTTGGTGGAAGCTTTATGACAGATAGGAAAAAGGCTTGGAAAAAATGTGATAGACAGGAAGATTAATAATAATAGTAGTAATAGTCATAGTCGTAGTAGTAGTAGTAGTAGTAGTAGTAGTAATAATAATAATAATAATAATAATAATAATAATAATAATATAGTGGACGTGGACGTGGCAGTGCCTGGAGACAGCAGAATAGACGAAAAAGAACTGGAGAAGATAACAAAATAAAAAGATCTACAAATAGAAATAGAAAGATTGTGGCAAAAGCAAGCAAGGGTAGTACCAATAGTCATAGGCTCCTTGGGTGCAATCCCAAAACAACCAGAGCACCACTTGAACACCATTGGCATTGACAAATTCGCTATTAGTCAATTGCAAAAGGTGGCCTTACTAGGAACTGCTTCCATCTTGCGACGATATCTGTAATACCATAAAACATCTACATCTGCCTATCCCAGGTCCTTCAGAAGGACTCAATAGGTAGACAAAATGCCAAATCCAGTCTGAACATCTGGCTGACCGTGCGATGATCCCAAATAATATAATAATAAAGTAGCAACAATGGCACATTGGAAGATCTGCAAGAAATATCATTTGCCTGTAAGCAAGAACTAGTGGGACTATAAAATAGAGAAAGTCATAGAAAATGATAAAATTAAACTGCTCTGGGACTTCAGAATTCAAACAGACAAGCACCTGCCACATAACACTCCGGACTTAACAATTGTCGATAAGAAAGACAAAAAAGTCTGGATAGTGGACGTGGCAGTGCCTGGAGACAGCAGAATAGATGAGGAAGAACTGGAGAAGATAACAAAATACAAAGACCTACAAATAGAAATAGAAAGACTGTGGCAAAGGCAAGCAAGGGTGGCACCAAAAGTTAATAGGCGCCTTGGGTGTAATCCCAAAACAACTGGAGCACCACTTGGACACCATTGGCATTGACAGATTGGCCATTAGTCAATTGCAAAAGGCGGCCTTACTAGGAACTGCTTCCATCCTGAGACGATATCTGTAATACCATCAAACATCCACATCTGCCTATCCCAGGTTCTGGGTAAGGACTCGATAGGTAGACAAAATGCCAAATCCAGTCTGAACATCTGGCTAACTGTGCGATGATCCATAATAATAATAATAATAATAATAATAATAAAGCTGGAAGGGACCTTGGAGGTCATTTAGTCCAACCCCCTGCTCAGGCAGGAAACCCTATACCATTTCAGACAAATGGCTGTCCAGCCTCTTCTTAAAAACTTCCAGGGTTGGAGCATCTGGTCAAAAGAAGTCTGTTATGAAAAAGGAACATTTAAAGGATTAGGAAAGTGGTTTCCTATCTTCGCAACTAGAAGAAGGGAGAACTTCAACCCCCAGAATTCCCTGGCTGGCATGACTGGCTGGGGAATTCTGGGAGTTGAAGTCCACCTATCGTCAAGTTGCAAAGATAGGAAAACACAGGCCTAACACCTTTCTGCAAACTTGATTCTCTCTCTGAACTTGACAGACAGGCAGGGCAGAAGGAATGTAAAATTATATTGGACCGCCGAGGGGACGAGGGGACCATTATGACGCATATTTTGTGAAGTCCCTCCCCCACGAAAAGAAGATTAAAATGAATGAGTGACATCTGAGTGAAAATAGAAGATGTTGGAGGCACGATCACTCAGAGAGAAGGAATCAGGATCGAATGGCGAAGGAAGGAAGGAAGGAAGGAAGGAAGGAAGGAAGGAAGGAAGGAAGGGAGGGAGGGAGGGAGGGAGGGAGGAAGGAAGGAAGGAAGGAAAGAGAGGGAGGGAAGGAAGGAAGAAGGGAGGGAGGGAGGGAAGGAAGGAAGGAAGGAAGGAAGGAAAAGGGGAGGAAGGAAGGAAAGAAGGGGAGAGAGAAGAAGGGAAGGAAGGAAAGAAGGAAGGGGAGGGAGGGAGGGAAGGAAGGAAAGAAGGAAGGGGAGGGAGGGAAAGAAGGAAGGGGAGGGAGGGAAGGAAGGGGAGGGAGGAAAGGAAGGGGAGGGAGGGAAGGAAGGAACAGGAGAGAAGGAAAGAAAGAAAAAGAAAGAAAGGAAGGAAGGAAGGAAGGAAGGGGAGGGAGGAAAGGAAGGGGAGGGAGGGAAGGAAGGAACAGGAGAGAAGGAAGGAAGGAAAAGGGGAGGAAGGAAGGAAAGAAGGGGAGAGAGGGAAGGAGGGAAGGAAGAAAAGAAGGGGAGGAAGGGAAGGTAGGGGAGAGAGGGAAGGAGGGAAGGAAGGAAGGAAAGAAGGAAGGGGAGGGAGGGAAATAAGGAAGGGGAGGGAGGGAAGGAAGGAACAGGAGAGAAGGAAAGAAAGAAAAAGAAAGAAAGGAAGGAAGGAAGGAAGAAAGGAGGAACAGGAAGGAAGGAAAGAGGGAAGGAAAAGGAAAGAAGGGAAAGGAGGGAGGGAAGAAAGGAAAAGGAAGGAAGGAGGGGAGGGAAATTTCCTCCCAATTGTGGTCGTAAGTCAAGGACTGCCTGCAACATGGAGAGGCCGTAGATAGGTGGGATCAAGGCAGCTACCCGTTTATCAGCTTTAATTTTGCCATATCCTCCTGGCTGCCCTGCCCGTAACACGTTGCAGGATGGGGTAAGCAGGGCTATGCCACTTCCTCTCCTCCACCGACACCCCAAATGATCCAGCCCCGCCTCTGCGAAGGGAAGTGCTTCTCCTTTGCATGCTTGTGTGTGTGTGTGTGTATGTGTGTGTGTGTTGTCTAACACAAAAACAAATAACAGAAAGCAACAGTAAAATAACCAAGCTGGAAGGGGCTTTGGAGGTACTCTAGTCCATGGCTTTTCAACCTTTTGACCGATTGTACCCCTTTTAGGATATGGCAATATTGTGGTGGGGGGGGTGGGGGTGGGAGAGAATCCTTGGAAGTCCTAAATCGGTGTTTCTCAATATATTTTGTCACAGACATTTCTATTTACAAAAAGGGTATTTTGAAACACAGGCACCCAATCTCCGTCCCCCACCATCATCCACGGCCAAAGCAGGAAGGAACAAATCCTTATTTGAGAAAACCCAGGAATATCCTCACCATACCGGCCTCCCCCCCAAGAGGGTCCCTAACCCTAACCTCAGCCCTCCCCGGCACCCAGGCACCCTTCTCCGGGGTCCGCGCCCGCAAGATCTGAGTTATTTCCACTACAGGCTGAAGTCCTAAAGCTCCCCGAGGACGAAACATGGTTTGTCTGAAACATGTTTGGTCCGAAACATGGTTTGTCCGAAACATGGTTGGCTAGCTGGTGACGATACACCGGGCTGTGTGAATGCGATTAACGTCTGGATGCCCAGCTTGGGTGTATTATCAGGGAGGGAAGCATTAAGCACCGAGGACAGTGAAAAAGGTAAATAAATTGGGAATTTATTCCTGGGGGGGGGGAAGTGGAGGGATCTTTTTGATGGTTTTCTTTTTTGGGAAGGGGAGAGGAATGCAAGAAGATTTGGGCACGGATGTATTTTATTTATTGGATTGATCTGCCACCCATCTTGTAGCAAACGATTCTTTTATGGTGATTAATTGGGGGGGGGGGCAGAGCCAGAATCGTGCCCAGCCTGCTTCCCATTGGAATGAAGGAGCAGAGGGTCTCTTGATGGTGGGGAGGGGGGCAAAGAGGCGTAAATTTGTGAGAAAAAGGCCCTTGCACCCTCCCCTCCCGGATGAAAACAGGACCCAGGCGGATGAGAACCAGAGACTGCCGAAATGGGGCTAGTCCTTATGATTCTCAGGAATTCAAGGCCAGGGTTTGGGATGGGAGATGGGAGGTTGGGGGGAGGGCTGTATTCCTGCGACAGGCAAGGGGGCGAAGGGGCCCCGGGACTGACAGGTGGGGTGGGTGGGGATGGGGGAGAACCCAGACCCAAAAGTGGATAGGGGAATTGAGACTTTGTGGGGGGGGGGAAAGCCCCCCCTAGTGGGCAAAGAGGGGAGGGCTGGGATGGGGCAGGAGGGAAGCCAGGCAGTGGGGTGATGGGGAGGGGGAAATAAGGGGGGGGATTCAGACCGCGTGGGGAGGAGGGGGCAGCAGTGGGGCTCCCCGGACGGGAAAAGGCAGGCCGTGGGGGGGGGGAGGAGGGGGAGGCACCCAGGGACCCTTCCCCACCATCCGAAGGGGGCTTCAAGCAGGAAGGAGGGAGGGAGGGAAAGAAGGACCAGCATCCCCCCCCACCCTCATTCCGGCTGGTGGAGGAGGGAAGGAGGGAAGCGGAGGGGAAGGGTCTTTTCTTTGGGGGGGGGTCTTCCTTTGCCCAAGCGGGTCCCGAGGGGGGGTCTTCCCGCACCTTGCATGGGACCAGGGGATGGGATGCTGCGGGTGAGGGGGTGCCCTTCTCCCGCCCCCCCCACCTCTCTTCCCTTTCCATCCCCCCCCTCCCCGGGGGGGGGTCCCTACCTTGCAGCTCGCGAGCAACCTCCCACCCGGCGTGGGCCATCTCAGCTGCTGCAGGAGCCGGCACATGCCCGGCTGGGGCGGCGGTGGGAGCCACGGAGGCTGCGCATTCGCCTTCTCTCCCCCTCCCTCCCCGGGCACCGGCTGCTGGGTGGATGCGAGCAGACGACCCCCCCTCCCTCCCTCCCTCCCCAGCCCCTCCCGCCGCCCCCTCCCCTCCCCACCCAGACCTCCCCCCTCCCTCAAATCTCTCCTTTCCAGGGGCTTCTCTTGAAGCACCCCCCCCCCATGGAAACGCCTTTGGGAGAGACCACCCCCCCTCCTTGCGCACAGCGCTGCCCCCACAAGGGGAAGGGGCGCCGGGAGACCCCCGGCTGATTTCTCTACCCCCCCCCCTCGCTCCTGCCACTTTCCTTGGGGAAGGGGCGTCAAGTCGTGGCTTGCAAATCCCCCCCCCCTTTGGAGGAGCCCACCCCTCCACAAGAGACACAGGCTTTGATTTGGGGACCTGTTTTGTCCCCCCCCCAAGGTGAAGGGGCGCTCCGAGACCTCCGGCTGACTCCCCACGCCACTTTCCTTGGGGAGGGGGCGTCGTGGCTTGCAAATCCCCCCCCCATTTGGAGGAGCCCACCCCTCCACAAGAGACACAGGCTTTGATTTGGGGACCTGTTTTGTCCCCCCCCCCCAGGTGAAGGGGCGCTCCGAGACCTCCGGCTGACTCCCCACGCCACTTTCCTTGGGGAGGGGGCGTCGTGGCTTGCAAATCCCCCCCCCATTTGGAGGAGCCCACCCCTCCACAAGAGACACAGGCTTTGATTTGGGGACCTGTTTTGTCCCTCCCCCCCCCCAAGGTGAAGGGGCGCTCCGAGACCCCCGGCTGACCCCCCCACCACTTTCCTTGGGGAGGGGGCGTCAAGTCGTGGGTTGCAAATCCCTCCCCTTTTCCCCTGCCCACCCCCTCCAAGGAAACACAGGCTTTGGTTTGGGGGACCCGTTTTGTCCCCCCCCCAAAAAAGAAGGGGCGCTCCGAGACCCCCGGCTGACCCCCTCCTCGCTCCTGCCACTTTCCTGGGGGTGTCAAGTCGTGGTTTGAACGGGGACAGAGATTGCAAATCCCCCCCCTTTCCCCTGCCCCCCCAAGAGACACAGGCTTTGATTTGGGGACCTGTTTTGTCCCCCTCCCCAAGGGGAAGGGGTGCTCCGGGACCCCCGGCTGACCCCCCCCGCCACTTTCCTTGGGGAGGGGGCGTCAAGTCGTGGGTTGCAAATCCCCCCCTTTTCCCCTGCCCACCCCCTCCAAGGAAACACAGGCTTTGATTTGAGGGACCCGTTTTGTCCCCCCCCCAAAAGGAAGGGGCGCTCCAAGACCCCCGGCTGACCCCCCCCCCGCTCCTGCCACTTTCCTGGGGGGGGGAATCAAGTCGTAGTTTGAACAGGGGCAGAGATTGCAAGGGGGGGCTTCCTCCTTTCTCCCCTGCCCCCCCCAAGAGACACAGGCGTTAATTTGGGGCCCCGTCTCATTCTCCTTGCCTTCTCTCCCCCAAATTGGATCTCGGAGGCCAGAATCCACCCAAAAACGCGAGCGATGGCTCTAGTCCTCTCGCTCATCTGATCTCCCCCCAGACAAATTACAGCCCAAGATGCCTTAACTGCCTGGAAATCTCAGTTTGTCGGGTCAACAGGTGAGTTTCCCCAAGACCAGCGCGTTAAAACTAGCCAGGCCTGGTGGGCAGCTTGGAACGGGAGCGAGGCGGATTCATCAGCCCGGAGATAAACTGAATTGCACTAAGACGGAGGGTGCAACGTCGTTGCCCTTGATTTTTTTTAATTTCAATTAATAATGTAATGTAATGTAATGTAATCATTTAAAATAAATATAAATAATAAATATAAATATAATAATATGGTAGACAAAAATGCCAAATCCAGTCTGAACAGCTGGCTCACTGTGCGATGATTAATAATATAATAATAATAATATGGTAGACAAAAATGCCAGATCCAGTCTGAACAGCTGGCTCACTGTGCGATGATTAATAATAATAATAATATGGTAGACAAAAATGCCAAATCCAGTCTGAACAGCTGGCTCACTGTTTGATTATTAATAATAATAATAATAATAATAATAATAATAATAATAATAATAATAATAATATGGTAGGCAAAAATGCCAGATCCAGTCTGTACAGCTGGCTCACTGTGTGATGATTAATAATAATAATAATATGGTAGGCAAAAATGCCAGATCCAGTCTGTACAGCTGGCTCACTGTGTGATGATTAATAATAATAATAATATGGTAGACAAAAATGCCAAATCCAGTCTGAACAGCTGGCTCACTGTTTGATTAATAATAATAATAATAATGATATGGTACACAAAAATGCCAAATCCAGTCTGTACAGCTGGCTCACTGTGTGATGATTAATAATAATAATAATATGGTAGACAAAAATGCCAAATCCAGTCTGAACAGCTGGCTCACTGTTTGATTAATAATAATAATAATAATAATAATGATATGGTACACAAAAATGCCAAATCCAGTCTGTACAGCTGGTTCACTGTGCGATGATTAATAATAATAATAATATGGTAGACAAAAATGCCAAATCCAGTCTGAATAGCTGGCTCACTGTGCGATGATTAATAATAATAATAATAATAATAATAAGGTAGACAAAAATGCCAAATCCAGTCTGTACAGCTGGCTCACTGTGCGATGATTAATAATAATAATAATAATAATAATAATAATAATATGGTAGACAAAAATGCCAAATCCAGTCTGTACAGCTGGCTCACTGTGCAATGAATAATAATAATAATAATAATAATAATAATAATAATAATAATTATAAGGTAGACAAAAATGCCAAATCCAGTCTGTACAGCTGGCTCACTGTGCGATGATTAATAATAATAATAATTTCCATTGGTAAGAGGTTTGCACGTTTTATGACCTTTCTTGACACAGTTATTAAGTGAACCACTGAAATATTAATAATAATGAACTCTCAAGCTTCCTCCTTCCGTTATATATTCAAGATGGACAGTATTTAATATTTATTTGTTATGTATATGTAGGGGTGTGGGTCTGTAAATATGTTGTGTATAGTATGTTTAGGTGTGTGTCATGTACGTGTTTCACTTTGAGAGCGGGCAACTAAATTTCATTTTTTTGATGTGTGCCGTTGTGCCCACAGTAAAAAAAAATGACAATAAAGCTTATCTTATCTTGACAATGACAACAACAACAATAATAATAAAATTGGAAGGGGCTTTGGAGGTCATCTAGTCTAACCCCCTATTCAGGCAGGAAACCCTACACCATTTCAGACAAACGGCTGTCAAAGACAAAAGTCTTAAAGTTAGTAACCCGGTTGTTAAGTGAATCTGCCTTTCCCCCTTGGACTTTGCTTGTCCAAAAGTCACAAAAGGGGATCACGTGACTTAAGGACTCGGCAACCCTGTCATAAATACGAGTCTGTTGACAAGTGTCTGATTTATTAATCACGCAAGCATGGGGGGGGATGCTGCAACGGTCGTATGTGTGAAAAACGGTCCTAAGTCCCTTTTTGCACTGCCCTTGTAACTTTGAACAGTCACTAAGCGAATGGTCGTAAGTTCGAGGACTGCCTGTAAAGAGAAAAAAAAAAACACCAGGGGGAATGGCAGATTTAGCCTAATATTGCTGGTTGTTGCTTTTTTTTTTAAATCCTTTTTTTTTTTTTGGCCAGTTCTGGCAGACACTGAACAGACTTTGGGTGATTTTGAAAAAGTTAAGAAGAACCGATTTAAAAAAAAAAAAACAGAAAAAAAGGAAGCAGCTTCAGAAAAAAAAGGCTCCACAATCACTTCCACAATTTTGCCTCCCAAAATTGTTCCAACGTCTTTAGTTGAGGACAAATTTCCCTCTTTTTTATATATATTTATGAAAAAAATAAAAATAAAGCAAAAGTCAGCCTCGGGAAACGGTGCAAACGAGCGTTAGAAAGTTGGAGGTTAAAAATACTTCCTAACAATATAGGCTGTCCTCGCTTGGTGACCGTTCCGAGTTACGACGGCATTGAAAAAAAGGGACTTTGGACCAAATTTTCACCCTTTACGACCGTTGCAGAATCCCCAGGGTCAGGTGATTTACATTCGAAGGCTCGACAGCTGACTCAGACTTATGACGGTCGAGGGATTTCCCCTTTGGTGACCTTCTGACAAGCAAAGCTAATGGGGGGGGGAGCCAGATTCACTTAACAACCAGGTTACTAATTTAAACTCTGCGGCGATTCGCTTAAGAACCGGGGCAAGAAACGTCATAAAAATGGGGCAAAACCCACTTCGCAAAGTTCTCATTTAGCAACGTAAAACTTTGCGCTCGATTCCGGTCGTACGTTTGAGGACTACCTGTAATACGTTGGACAGCGTGACCCGTGTTTATTGGACACCTGGAGATTAAAACATTGAACTACCGGAGATGTTTTTATCTGGATTGGTGTGCAGAGAGGGAAGGGGTGGGATGGATGACCTCGCTGGGTCCCCTTTCAGGATTCTAAAGTTCTGTGACACTTTTGGAGAAGGGGGGGGGAGGGCTGGCTTTGTCTCTCTCTTTTCACCCTTTCCTAGGTGCTGAGTGGGTTAGAAGGTAACTAAAACCAGTATACAACCGTTTTTAACCACATTGATTTTTTTTTAAAAAAAAAATTAAATTATAAACCGAAACGGAGTTTGCCAATTTTGGAGGAAGCCTCTAAAAATATGGATTTTTTGTTTTTTTTTAAAAAACTGGCTTCACGTGAAAGGCCCTAGGATGGAAGAGACTTAATCAACTTCTAAAACTGGATTTGCAAGCTGTCGTAGACTCCATTGTGGAAAGAAAAGAAAAAAAAACCCACTCTGCACATGCTCAGGGGACAGTGGCTTTTGTGAAAAACTCAAAAAAGTCAGAAATGGCAAAGAAGGGCTAGGTGGGGAGGCTTCAAATGGGCGGAATATAATAGCAATAGGATCCGTAAAAAAGAGTCCGGATTACTACTAGCTTTTTATCCCCCTCCATTTGTGTGGTTGTGTGTGTGTGTTGTGTACAGCACAGTAATTTCAATTTGCCTCATTCTGGGCTGGACTTCCTGTTTTTGGGGGCTTGGATGCCTCATTTCTTGCACAGCAACTTCCTTCCCATCTGTATTTTGGGCTTCTGAAAAGAGGCTGTTTTTTAGCAGCTCCGGGAAATCAAACAGTTAGTCCTCGACTTACGACCACAATTGAACCCAACATTTCCATCGCTAAGGGAGACGGTTGTGAAGTGAGCGCTGCTCCCCTTTGCAATGGTGGTTAAGTGAATCGCAGCAGTTGTTAAACTAGTAACTTGGTCGTTAAGCGAATCTGACTTTTCCCACTGACTTTGCGGTCAGATGGTCGCCAAAGGGGATCACATCACACACACACACACACACACACGGGGGACGCTGCAACAGTCACAAGTGCCTGCCAGTTGCCAAGCATCTGAATTTTGATTACATGTCAAATGGGGACGCTGCGACGGTCGTAAGCGTGAAAAGGGGTCAGAAGTTGCTTTTTTCAGTGCTTCGAATGATTGTTAAGTTGGCCTGTCACTTTGACGTAAATTGACATTGAGTGAAAAAAGTCAGGTTCTACATTTAGGCAAGAACAACCAAATGCACAGGTAAAGTATAGGGGGTACCTTGCTCAATAGTAGTAACTGTGAGAGAAGGACGAGGGGGGACATGATAGCAGCCTTCTAGTATCTCAGGGGCTACCCCAAAGAAGAGGGAGTCAAGCTATTCTCCAAAGCACCCGAAGGCAGGACAAGAAAGCAACGGTGGAAACTAATCAAGGAGAGAAGCAACCTAGAACTAAGGAGAAACTTCTTGACAGTTAGAATAATTAACCAGTGGAACAACCTGCCTCCAGAAGCAGTGAATGCTCCAACACTGGAAGTTTTTAAGAAGAGACTGGACAGCCATTTGTCTGAAATGGTGTAGGGTTTCCTGCCTGAGCAGGGGGTTGGACTCCATGACCTCCAAGGTCCCTTCCAACTTTATTATTGTTATTATTAATACAGCAGCTGAAGCCAGATTCCAGAAATAAGTTGGGTTAATCATTGGGGTAAACCAGCATTCTCTGGTTTGAGAAATCCCCCTCCTTCCTTCCTTCCTTCCTTCCTTCCTTCCTTCCTTCCTTCCTTCCAGGTGTCTTTTCCATCCCCCCTTCCTTTTTGCTTTTCCCTCCTTCCATTTCTTTTAGCTCTTTTGCTGTTCTTCCTTCTTTTTCTCCACTTTTCCTTCCTTCTTCCATTTTTTCTTTTATCCCTTTTCTTCCTTCCTTCCTTCCATGTCACTTTTTTCCTTCCTCCCTCCTTTCCTTTTTTCCTTCCTTTTTTAAAATTCCGTTCATTCTTCTTTTATTCCATCCCTCTCTTCCTTCATCCCTGTTATGTGCTCCTGGCCACTTTCCTTCGTGACCAGAGGCCAGCTCGCCTGACCAATAACCAGCCAAGGCACAGTGAAGGTCTTTTTGTTTTGTTTATTGCAATAAGCGGAAGAGAAGCTATCAAAGCTTGGTTCTCTCCAAAGTTTTAACCCAAAATATCTCCTTCTTTATACATCCCTGTCCCAGCCGCCACATCCCTCCTCTTTCACCCACTGGCCGAGGTACTCTGAGATGACACTCTTTCCGTCCGCTTCTTACATATTTCCTGCTACGTACTAAATCATATTCGTTTTCTGAGGTTTTCGCGGGTGTTTGTATGTAGGTCTTTGGTTCCTAGAAGCACGAAGCCGAAAACACCAACGTGATGGGTAGAGGAAGCAAATATATATATTGCTCCTAGAAGCATGAAGCCGAAAACACCAGCCTGAAGATGACGAATGGGACTTCGTCGAAACGTCGCCAAGACTCTTCCAATTTGATGCGGGAGAAAACCCGAATCACCAAAGACCTCAATCATATTCACATATACAATTATAATAAGAAAAATTAGATCTTTAAATGGTTATTGTAAACTCTGTAGATATTTATGTCCCCATTTTAAAACAATAGGTTCTTTTCCTGCTTTTCAGTTCAGTGTGCCTTTCCTCTTATCTTATTCAGCTTAGTTTCCTGTTCTCCAATTCAACCTGTCTTTCCTGGCTAGCCAGTTCCTTTGACAGCTATATATATATATTTTTATGGCTTCTTTTCCTCCTTTTCCCACTCTTAAGAGTCAACGATTTTTGCCTACGTGTTTATCTTACTTCCTTTATGTTATCTTTCCCTGACTCTTACCAATTGTACTTATTCTTCTATTCAATTAATTTCCGTTGTATTGTAGGTTTAACTGACTCTGAAGATTTATCATATTGATGCATACGTATCAATCCCCCTCCCCATTTTTCTAATCTTTCTTCCTTCCTTCTATGTCCCCCTTTTCCATCCCACCTTCCTTTTTTGTTTTCCTCCCCTTCGTTTCTTCTTTTATCTCTTTTCTTCCTTCCTTCTACCTCTTTTCCTTCCTTCCATTCCATTTTTTATCACTTTTCTTCCTTCTCTCTGCTGTAAGCCACTTTTTTCTTCCCTCCCTCCCTCCCTCCCTTTTCCTTTTTTCTTCCTTTTTTCTGTTCATTCCTTCCATTTTTCATTTCCTTCCTCCCTCCCTCCTTCTCTCCTCCCTTCTTCTTTTTCCTTTGTTCTCTCCCTCCTTTTTCTTCCTTCTCCCGTCTTCCTTTTCCTTCCTCTCCTTCCTTTTCTTTCTTTCCATTTTCCTTTTTTCCTTTTTCCTTCCCTTCCTTCCTCCTCTCCTTTCCTTCTTCCCTCCCTCCTTCTCTCATCCTTTCCTCCCTCCCTTCCTTCGCTCCCTCATTATCATCTCTCCCTTTTCCTTCCTTCTCACTACCATCCCTCCATTTTCCTTCCTTCCTTCCTTCCTTCCTATTTTTTCTTTTATCACTTTTCTTTCTTCTCTCTGCTGTATGTCACTTTTTTCTTTCCTCCCTCCCTCCCTCCCTTTTCCTTTTTTCCTTCCTTTTTTCTGTTCATTCCTTCCATTTTTCATTTCCTTCCTCCCTCCCTCCTTTCTCTCCCTTCTTCCTTTTCCTTCCTCTCCTTCCTTCCCTTTCTTTCTTTCTTTTTTCCTTTTTCCTTCCCTTCCTCCTCTCCTTCCCTCCCTCCCTTCCCTCCTTCATTATCATCTCTCCCTTTTCCTTCCTTCTCACTCATCCCTTTCTTTTCCTTCCTTCTTTCCCTTCCCTCTCGCCCTCCCTCTCTTCTCTTCCCTCCCTCCCTCTTGCCCTCCCTCTTTTTCCTTTCTTTCTTCCTTCCTTCCCTCTCTCTCCTTCCTTCCCTCCCTCCCCTTCCTTCCTTCCCTCTCTTTCCTTCCTTCCTTCCTTCCTTCCTTCCTTCCTTCCTTCCTTCCCAGGGGAGGCGCGGAGTTCGAGCAGGAACTCCTTCAGGGAAGCGACGGGCAACCTCCTCAGCGGGACTCACTCCTTCCCCCCGCCCCCTCCCAGGGCCCCGGCGAGATCGCGGCCGGAACTCTCGCGGTGCTCACCGGCTCCTTCGCCAGGCTGCAGCCCTCGCCTGGCCCACCAGAGGGCGCCCGCTCCCCCTCCTCCTCCCCCGCCCCCTCCCTCCCACCCAGTCCCGGAGTTGCGCCCTGCAGGCGCGCAAGCGGAGCAGAAGCCGGACTCGGTCGGTGCGTTGCAGGCGGAACTGCGCGGAATCCAAAGGAGGCTCGCACGGGGGCCCCCGGCCTACCATGCAAAGAGGGCTGCTCTCCGCCCGTCAGGCTTGGAGTCGCTTTAGGACGATGAACAGCAGCAGCAGCGGCGGCGCCACGGTCGGCCGCTCCCTGGCCGAGAAAGTGGCCCTGGTGACGGCCTCGACCGATGGGTAAGCCCCGGTGGAGGGGGGGAGCTTTGCACCGCTTTGGGACTGCAACTCCCAGAATGCCCCGGGTGGCCTGCGACCCCCTGTTCTAAGTGTCGCCTGCGACTGTTCTAGGGAATGCTGGGAGTTGTAGTCCCCGCAGATCTGGGGGGGAGGAGGAGGCCAGGCGCCCAATGGAAGAGATGGCCAGCTTGAAAAGAGCTACTCCTGTGAGGGGGGGGGGGGGTTGGAAGCACTTTGCACTCCCCCAGAGGCACTCTTGCGTATTTCGCCAAAGCACCCAATGGAAGAGATGGCCGGCTTGGGAAGAGCTACTCCTGGGGGGGGGTTTTGGAAGCACTTTGCACTCCCCCAGAGGCACTCTTGCGTATTTCGCCAAAGCACCCAATGGAAGAGATGGCCGGCTTGGGAAGAGCTACTCCTGGGGGGGGGGGGGTTGGAAGCACTTTGCACTCCCCCAGAGGCACTCTTGTGTATTTCGCCAAGGCACCCAATGGAAGAGATGGCCGGCTTGGGAAGAGCTACTCCTGGGGGGGGGTGGTTGGAAGCACTT
Source organism: Crotalus tigris (assembly GCF_016545835.1). Classification (NCBI taxonomy): domain Eukaryota; kingdom Metazoa; phylum Chordata; class Lepidosauria; order Squamata; family Viperidae; genus Crotalus; species Crotalus tigris. The sequence goes on from NW_024096569.1 coordinate 3,310,215, forward strand.
TGCACTCCCCCAGGGGCACTCTTGTGCACTCAGCCTAGTGTTCGCTTCCCAGGCCTTGCTTTGGAAGGGGTTGTGTAACTGGGATCAAAAGAAAATTGTTGGAGCCAAACCACGATTGCTCTCTCTCTTGTGTAATCAGCGCTTGCCTCAGGGACAGATTTCATGCAAGCATGGGAAAACATGTACACGGGTGGGAATTCCGGGAGGAGGGAATATAAGGGAGTGTACAGGGATGGTGGGTGTCTTCCTTGGGATGGAATGGCTCTGTTGTCTGATTGGCTAACGAAGTTTAGAAACCAATGCTAGCACTTTCTACGGCAGGGGTCTTCAAACTTGGCCCTGTGATGATTTGTGGACTTCAACTCCCAGAATACCTCAGCCAGGCACGCCTGGCTGAGGAATTCTGGAAGTCGAAGTCTACAAGTCATCAAAGGCCAAGTTCGAAGACCTCCTACTTGTGGATTTCAACTCCCAGAATTCCTCAGCCAGATACGCTGGCTGAGGAATTCTGGGAATTGAAGTCCACAAGTCATCAAAGGGCCAAGTTTGAAGACCTCCTGCTTGTGGACTTCAACTCCCAGAATTCCTCAGGCAGGCACTCCTGGCTGAGGAATTCTGGGAATTGAAGTCCACAAGTCATCAAAGGGCCAAGGTCGAAGACCCCTGTCTTAAATCTAACAAACAAAATGGAGGCTGGCTGAGGTATTCTGGGAGTTGAAGTCCCCAAGTCATAAAAGGGCCAAGTTTGAAGACCCCTGTCTTAAATCTAACAAACAAAATGGAGGCTGGCTGAGGAATTCTGGGAATTGAAGTCCACAAGTCATCAAAGGGCCAAGGTTGAAGACCCCCTGTTCTAAGGGGTGGCACTTCTGGGCCTAACTCTGCCAGCCTTCCAGGTTGTTTGCCACCCAGCTGTTTTACTTCACCAATTAAAGCCGTGTTTCCTCAGAAAGCCTCCGTTTGACTTGCCTGGTTAGACTTTTAATGGCATCTCCAATTTACGTAAGGGCCTGGGACCTTACATTTCAAATTAAACCTTGGGGTGCCCTTTCAAAAGAGACAATGGGGCAATTCTTACGCTCTGCTGAAAATGTGACTCTGTGTGTGTGTGTGTGTGTGTGTGTGTGTGTGTGTTCCCTCCCTGCTTTTCCTTCCTTCTTTCCTTCCTTTCTCCCTTCCCTGCTCCTTCCTTATCCTCTCCCTCCTCCCTCCTTTCTTCCATCCCTCCTTCCTTCTTTTCCTTCCTTCCTTCCTCTTCCTTCCCTGCTTCTTCCTTATCCTTCCTTCTCTCCCTCCCTTCATCCTTTCTTCCATCCTTCCTTCCTTTTCCTTCCTTCCTCTTCCTTCTCTGCTTCTTCCTTATCCTTCTTTCCTTCTCTCCCTCCCTCCCTCCTTTCTTCCATCCATCCTTCCTTCCCTCCTTTTTTTCCTTCCTTCCTTCCTCTTCCTTCTCTGCTTCTTCCTTATCTTTCCTTCCTTCTCCTCCCTCCCTCCTTTCTTTCATCCCTCCTTCCTTCCTTCCTCTTCCTTCCCTGCTTCTTCCTTATCCTTCCTTCCTTTTCTCCCTCCCTCCCTCCTTTCTTCCATCTTTCTTTCCTTCCTTCCTTCCTCTTCTCTGCTTCTTCCTTATCCTTTCTTCCTTTTCTCCCTCCTTTCTTCCATCTTTCCTTCCTTTTCCTTCCTTCCTTCCTCTTTTCTGCTTCTTCCTTATCCTTCCTTCCTTCTCTTCCTCCCTCCCTCCCTCCTTCCATCCATCCTTCCTTCCCTCCTTCTTTTCCTTCCTTCCTTCCTCTCCCTCTCGCCCTCCATCTCTTCTCTTCCCTCCCTCTTGCCTTCCATCCCTTCCTTCCTTCCTTCCTTCCTTCACTATTTTCTTTGACTGATTAAAGGGATCGACCCAATTTGCTCCTTTTAAATAAATTATTTTGGAGTCCTTTGCAGACCCGCCAAGGTCCACACAGGAATTTGGAATTTGGAAGAGGCAAACATTGAGAATGAATAGTTGATGTTTTAACAGAAAGAAGCCTTTGGACCTTGGCACAAATGTCTCTGATTGATTGGGGTATAAAATCTAAATTCAGAATGATAAGATTTGCTTTGGAGGAAACATGGATATATTATCTATTATCTTTCATGATATTTTAGTGTTTCGCAACCTTGGCAGCTTTAAGAACTGTGGTCTTAAATTCCCATAGTTGATTCTTTCTTTCTTTCTTTCTTTCTTTCTTTCTTTCTTTCTTTCTTTCTTTCTTTCTTTCTTTCTTTCTTTCTTTCTTTCTTTCTTTCTCTCTCTCTCTCTCTCTTCCTTTCTTCCCTTTCCTTCTTTCCTTTTCCTTCCTTCCTTTCTTCCTTCCCTTTCCTTCTTCCCTTTCCTTCTTTCGTTCTTTTTCCTTCCTTGCTTGCTTCTTTCCCTCCTTCCCTTTCGTTCTTCCCTTTCTTCTCTCTCTCTCTTTCTTCCTTCCTTCCCTTTCCTTCTTTCCTTTTCCTTCCTTCCTTCCCTTTCCTTCTTCCTTCCTCCTTTTCTTCTTTCTTTCTTTTCTTTCTTTCTTTCCCTTCCTTCCTTCCTTCTCTCCTTCCCTTTCGTTTTTCCCTTTCTTTTCTCTCTCTCTCTCTCTCTCTTCTTTCTTTCTTTTTTTTCTCTTTCTCTCTTTTTGTTTATCCCACCTTTGTTATTTTATACGTAACACAGCAGTGAGTTTCTTTCCAGTTTCTTCCTGGAAGCATGGATCAAACATGCACATTACCTGCAACTTAATGAATTTCTAATTTTGTATGCATTTAGAAGAACCTGTTTTTCACCTAATTAAATTGAAGACATGTTCTATTTACATGATGGCAGACTCTGAACAAAACCTTCCTTTTTCAGGCTCCTTCAGCCAAGACTTGCCTTCAAACCTTCCAGTCCTTTTTTTCCTTTGTAGCCTCCCATATTTTTTGAATAAATCCCACTTCAGGCTACGTTTTTGAAATGCCTGAAAAATCACATCATTTCACAACGGTGTAGTTTTCGATACTAGCCAGGTGTGGAAGTTGTCGATCTGGCTGATCTGGATTCTCAGGGATCTAATTTCAGACCTGAATAGCTGAAATGAAGGTGTATACCGTATACAGGTAGTCCTCACTTAATGGCGGTCATAACTTCAAACAGTTGTTAAGTGAGGATTACCTGAAAGTATATATACCTTCAGTATATCCCTGAGGCAGACTCAGAAAAAGTTACTTGCGACTCCTCCTCAAAATTACAATGGCTACACACACACACACACACACACACAAATTGGATTTCGGGCTCACATTTACAACCAGTCGCAGCATCCCATGGTCACGTGACCCACAATTTGCTCCTGATTTTGACCCTTTTCTGACAGAAAAATGGCAAAAAAAAGGCACCCACATGATAGACTGGATTCACTCAACGGCCACGTGGTTCGCATAACGATTGAGCGGTTCACTTAGAGACCGTTGTAAAAAAAAACAAAACAGTTGTCAAATCGAAACAGGTCCTCTGGGGACCCACTTAACGACCGCAATGACTTATGAGGAAAATTCCGGTCTCGATGGTTATAAATTGAGGACTAGCCGCATGGTGTGGCTTCGTTAAGTCTCAGTTTCTAATCTGTTTGTCTGGTTGTAAAAAAAAATATATGGCAAAACAGAAACCTGTTTTTCAGCTCTGTGAGGCAATTCTGCCTGACCTCAAAAATTATTGAAATTTGGACTCGTTCAGAAGGGAGCCAGAGTCACGTTTGAGGATTTTTTTTAAAATACTGATATATCTTCCAATTTTAGAAATTTTTATAGTGTTTTCACATGTTTTCTAACTTAGAACACCAGAAAACTATTTCAGGTGGCCCTTGACTTACAACTATTCATTTAGTGACCGTTCAGAGTTACAACAGCACTGAAGAAGTGACTCGCGATACGTTTTTGCATTTAACGACCGTCCCGACATCTCTCTGGTCACATGATCGAAATTCAGACTCGTATTTATGACCATTGTGACGTTCCGGAGTCAGGTGATCCCCTTTTGCGACCTTCCGACAAGCAAAGTCAATGGGAAAAGTCAGATTCACTTGACAGCCGTGTGACTAACTGAACGATTGCAGTGATTCACTTAATGACCGTGGCAACACAGGTCATCAAAGGGGGGCAAATCTCACTTTGTAACCGTCCTGCTTAGCAACGGAAGTTTTGGTCATCGAGAATTGCACGAAGGAGACTCGCTTGCCGGATAAATCCCATTGTTGCATTTTCTCTCTTGGCAGAATCGGCCTGGCCATCGCACGCCGGCTGGCCCAAGACGGGGCTCATGTACTGGTGAGTAGCCGCAAGCAGGCCAACGTGGACCGAACGGTGGCCGAATTGCAGGCCGAGAATCTCAGCGTGTCGGGCTTGGTGTGCCATGTGGGGAAGGCTGAAGACCGGCGGCGCCTAGTGGATGCGGTAAGAGCCCCCCCGTTCCGTGGCGCATCTTGCCCCATTGGGTCATGACACATAGAGGAGAGGAGAGGAAAGAATAAGAAATAAGAATAGAATTGAATTAGAAATAGTATAGAATTAGAAATAAGAATAGAATTAGAAATAAGAATAGAATTAGAATTAGAATAGAATAGAATAGAATAGAAGGAATGGAATCTAGAATAAAGAGATAAAAAGGATGGGATGGAATAGAATAGAATAGAACAACAACAGAATAGGATAGGATAGGATAGAATAGAATAGAATAGAATAGAATAGAATAGAATAGAATAGAATAGAATAGAATAGAATAGAATAGAATAGAATCCAACTAAAAGGAATGGAATATAGAATAAAGAGATAAAAAAGATGGGATGGGATGGGGTAGGATAGAATAGAATAGAATCCAACTAAAAGGAATAGAATATAGAATAAAGAGATAAAAAGGATGGGATGGGGTGGGGTGGGGTGGGGTAGAATAGAATAGAATAGAATAGAACAGAATAGAATAGAATAGAATAGAATAGAATAGAATAGAACAGAACAGAACAGAACAGAACAGAACAGAGAATAAACCAGCTAAAGGGAATGGAATAGAATGGAATACAGAATAAAGAGAATAAAAAGGATGGGACGGAACGGAATGGAACAGAACAGAATAGAGAATAAACTGACTAAAAGGAATGGAAGAGAATGGAATATAGCAGTGTTTCTCAACCTTGCTGGCTGTGGAATTCTGGGAGTTGAAGTCCACATTCCTTAAAATTCAAGGTTGAGAAACACTGGAATATAGAATAAAGAGAATAAAAAGGATGGGATGGAGTGGAGTGGAATGGAATGGAATAGAATAGAGAATAAACTGACTAAAAGGAATGGAATGGAATGGAACACAGAACAAAGAGAATACAAAGAAAAGAATAGTTTTTAAAATGATGGTGTTTAATTCCCAGCTCTTATTCTTAGGCCGTTGAGCGCTACGGGGGAATTGATATTTTGGTGAGCAATGCCGCCGTGAACCCTTTCGTCGGAAATATTTTGGACGCCTCCGAGGAAGTCTGGGACAAGGTGAGAGTTTGCAGAAGGGGACCACAGGAGAAAAAAAGAGATGGGTTTTGTAGTCCGAAGGGTGCACCCTAGGAGAAACTTAATGTGTCTCTTCCCCTCCCCCCTTGTTGGAGGAATCGCCACTCAGACCCGGCCGATCCGATGGAAAGGCCAAATGTCCCCAAATGTTCCCCAGTTGGGTACAAAAACAGTTGGGTACAAAAAAAAACCCCTTGCTTTTTCCGCTTGGTAAGCAGTCCTCGTTTAGCGACCGTTTGGACCGATTCTCCCCTCCCCCCAGAAAACGAGTTACAATCTGGTTCCAGAATTCTGACAGCGTTGACTCGCTTTGTGATTGCTGCACTGGCTTTTACGACTCCCCTGTTCACTTTATGTGCTTTGGTTTATGACCGGGGTGATTGCTTTACAGAGAAAAAGGTGGGTTAGCAAAATCAACTGGGCGTCTCGTCTTAGCGGCCGTAATGACGTATGACAGAAATTCCTGCAGGTACCAGTGTTACCCCGAAAATAAGACCGGGTCTTATTATTATTATTTGCCTCCAAAAGAGGCACCAGGTCTTATTTTCGGGGTAGGCCTTACCTCACCCCTGACACTGACAGCCCCACCCAGCTGGTCCACTTCTTCTGGGGCCGAAGTTCTGCAGCTGTATTTGGGCCTGGGTCTTGCAGTCAGGCCTTTCCAGGAGGCCTAAGCAGCCGAGGCCCGAGCTATGGATTCAATCCATGGCTTGGTGCTCGGCTGCAGAGATCTTGCAGAACTGAGCTACGGATTGAACCCATAACTCGGTTCGTGCCTACAGAGGCCTTCCGGAAAGGCCCGTGACTGAGAAATGCAGGCCTGGCTGAAGAAGAGGCCTTAGAAGAAGAAGTGGGCCGGCGAGGAGAGGCCTGGTCACCAGGTAAATGGGTGCAGGCCACACACATCCATCCCTGCCCTAGCTTGGGCTTATTTTTGTGGTAGGGCTTATATTAGGCCCACCGCCAAAAATCAAGCTAGGGCTTATTGTTGGTGTAGGCCAGGGGTCTTCAAACTTGGCCCTTTTATGACTTGTGTGCCTGGCTGAGGATTTCTGGGAGTTGATGTCCACAAACGGGGTCTTCCAACTTGGCCCTTTTATGACTTGTGGACTTCAACTCCCAGAATTCCTTAACCAGCATGCCTGGTTGAGGAATTCTGGGAGTTGAAGTCCATAAGCCAGGGTCTTCAAACTTGGCCTTTTTATGTCTTGTGGGCTTCAACTCCCAGAATTCCTTAGCCAGCATGCCTGGTTGAGGAATTCTGGGAGTTGAAGTCCACAAGCAGGCGTCTTCAAACTTGGCCCTTTTATGACTCGAGGGCTTCAACTCCCAGAATTCCTCAGCCAGCGTGAGGGAACTATGACCATTTTATGTGGACTTCAACTCCCAGAATTCCTCAGCCAGTGTGCCTGGCTAAGGAATTCTGGGAGTTGAAGTCCACAAGTCAATCAAAGGGTCACGTTTGAAGACCCCTGGTGTAGGCCTTACTTTCAGGGAAACACGGTATTAAGGTCGTAAGTCGAGTCCTGTGTGTATTTTTTTTTTTTTTTTTAATTTTAGGTATTGGATATCAACATAAAGGCAACAGCATTGCTGGCCAGTCTGGTGGTTCCTCACATGCAGAAGAGGGGGTGAGTATGCCATGACATTAATCGTGACATTAATCTTGTTTCCTCTTAATTTGTATACAGGCAGTCCCCGTTCATTTAGTGACCATTTGAAGTTACGACAGCACTGAAAAAAGTGACCTGTGACCGTTTTTCACACTGACGGTCCTTGCAACATTCCCCTCCCCCGGTCACGGGATCAAAATTCAGGCGCTTGCCGACTCATGTTTGTGATGGTTGCCGTGTCCCTTTTCCGTCCTTCTGCCGAGCAAAGTCAGTGGGAAAAATCTGGTGGTTAACCAGATTCGCTTAACAACGTGACTTAAGAACTGCAAGCGCGTCACTTAACTGTGGCAAGAAAGGTCGTTAAAAAGGGAGCACAACTCACTTAACAACTGTCTCGCTTAGCAACAGAAAGTTTGGACTCAATTGTCATAAGTCGAGGACTTCCTGCACAGTTCTGTCTTTCAGTTTAAAGCAGGAGGAAAAAAATTCACTCAATGCAAATATATAGTTTGCTTATAATCTGGTCTCATTTGGCCTGGAAAATATTGCTTTTTCCCCCCTTTCTTTTTCTCTTTGTCCATTTTCTGATCAGCCTTGACTACCTCTCCTGGTGTCTCTTTTCTTTCTCGTGACAACCATTTCGAGTTTCTAGTCCTCGTTGTGAATTTCGCCAGCCCTTTGAAAGTTGCTCTGTCTTAAGTCCTCTTCTGTTCTCTGAAGTTGCTATAAAGAAAAAGTAAGACCCTAATTCTGATAAATCCCTGGCCTTTATGAAAGGGGGGGGGATCCTTTTTGAAAAGAGGTAGATTTCACACTCAAGCCTGCATGCATGAGAAACGCAACAAATTCTTGGTTGTCCTGCCCCCAGGATCTCAAAAAAAGAAAGAAAGAAAGAAAAAGAAAGAAAGAAAGCTATTTCCTTGCTTCAGAATATTATTTCATTTCACATTTAGGTTCTTAAAAGCTTCTTTTCAGTAGATTGGGGAGATATTCCAGAATCCTAATTATTGTTCACAACAGCCCTGTGAGGTAGGTTGGGAGAGGAATGGTAGTGATTAATTCCAGGTGAATAAAGGAATATGAGAGGGGAAGCAAAAGGGGGGGAAAATAATGTTTCTGCCTCTTTGGTTTGTTCCAGAAGTGGCTCCATCGTGATTGTGTCATCTGTTGCTGGATATCTGCCGCTTCCAGTGAGTTGAGCTCTGAAGATGGCATAAAGCAGGGGTAGGCAACCTTGGCTCGTTTATGACTCGTGGACTTCAACTCCCAGAATTCCTGAGCCAGCTGAGTCATAAAAGTCATAAAAGAGCCAAGGTTGCCTACCCCTGGCATAAACGAATTAGATATAAATAAGATAGATTGATAGATACATACAGATACATAGATACATGTATAGATGGATATATAAGAGAGATAGACAGAGAGGGATGGATGATAAAGATGGACAGAGAAAGATTGATGATAGATTGACAGACAGATATGATAATAGTTGACGGACGGATGAATAGATAAGAGATAGAGAAGATAGATATAGAGAAGACAGACACAATAGATAAATAGACAGATAAACATGGATGGATGGATGATAAAGATGGATGGATAGAGATTGATAGATTGACAGATATAGGTAAGATATAATTGGCAGACGGATGAATAGATGATAGATACAGAAGATAGATATAAATAGATAAGATAGAGAAAGGGGGAGGCAGATAGACAGAGAGACACATAAATAGAAAGGGATGGATGATATGGATGGATGATAGGTAGAAAGAGACAGACAGATAAATAGAAAGGGAAGGATGATATGGATGGATGATAGGTAGAGAGAAAGAGAGACAGATAGATAAATAGAAAGGGATGGATGATATGGATGGATGATAGGTAGAGAGAAAGAGACAGACACACAGATAAATAGAAAGGAATGGATGATATGGATGGATGATAAATAGGGAGAGAGAGAGAAAGGGATGGATGATAGGTAGGTAGGTAGGTAGGTAGGTAGGTAGGTAGGTAGGTAGGTAGGTAGGTAGGGAGAGACAGACAGACACACACAGACAGACAAATAGAAAAGGTTGGATGATAAATAGGGAGGGAGGGAGAGAGAGAGAGACCGACTGACAGACAAATAGAAAGGGATGGATGAAATGGATGGATGATAAATAGGTAGATAGGTAGAGAGACAGACAGACAGACAGACAGACAGACACAGATAAATGGAAAAGGATGGATGAAATGGATGATAAATAGGTAGAGAGAGAGACAGACAGACAGACACAGATAAATAGAAAGGGATGGATGATATGGATGGATGATAGGTAGATAGACAGACAGACAGATCTGGGGAGGTGGGACGAGGGACGTAAAAAAAAAAAAGCCCAAATGCCTCTCGGAGGTACTCCTAAATTCTGCTTCCTTCGCCTCTTCTCTGCTAGAGCTTAGGGCCTTACAACGTCAGCAAGACAGCTCTCCTGGGCTTGACCCGCAACCTGGCCATCGAACTGGCCCAACACAACATCCGTGTCAACTGTCTGGCGCCCGGCCTGATCCGCACGAAATTCAGCTCGGTTGTGAGTATCTTTAGGCAGAAAACAGATTGTAGAGCAGTGTTTTCCCATCCTTGACCAGTTTAAGACAGGTGGACTTCAACTCCCAGAATTCCCCAGCCAGCACAGCTGGCTGAGGAATTCTGGGTCCACCAGTCCTAAAAGGGCCAAGTTTGAAGACCCCTCAGTTAGAGGAACATATGAAAACATGTTAATTAATGTAGACTTTATTAGTTTAGAGCAGGGGTAGGCAACCTTGGCTCTTGTATGACTCGTGGACTTCAACTCCCAGAATTCCTGAGCCAGCATGGCTCAGCTTGGAAACCTCTCCCATTTTCCCTCAGCATGGCTGGCTCAGGAATTCTGGGAGTTGAAGTCCACCAGTCATAAAAGAGCCAAAATGGCCTACCCCTGCTCTAGGACAAGATGCTCTAGAATGATTAATTAGAAAAGAAGCTGAATAACGAGGTGGAGGTTATTTGTAGATTATTTAATTTTTATCTTCTAAAATGTACTAATTTAAAGTTGACAAAAGAGAATATTATTGGAAGAAGAGAAAAATCGAGGAAAGCTGCTATGTGGAATATGGGACTATAGAAATCAATTGTTATTGATTATTTGTAAATACAAACCCAGACAACACCCTGTTTATCAAATATTGATGGGGATATGTAAAAAAAAAACCCAATAAAATATATTTTAAAAAAGAAAGAAAATCAACTCACACCTGTTTTTTCCTCTAAAGTTTTGGCAGGATGAAAATGCAAAACAGGTCATACTGGAAACCTTGCGGATAAAGAGGTAACTTGGGATAAATCAGAGTTTTGCAGTAAAACAAAGGGCTCATTGATCTGATTTTTATAAACTTCTTGCAAATTTCAGCTGTTCTTTTTTTTGAGGGGATGCGACACCTCACAACTGACAGCCTCCCCCCATTTTGGCAAAGGGGGGGGGGGAAACGCCACAGCTAGCTATTCATTTTTTAAATTTATTTTATTTTAATTCTTTTGTTTAGGCGTACAATGACGTAATAATTCAATTCAATTGACACTGAGGGTTAAAGTACAATTTAATTTTAAGTTGTTTTACCGCTACATTTTAATGAGGTTGTGATGGCATTTAACTTGAATTTATAATGATACTTTTCATGCCCTTAGAATTTTCCTAATTCCACTGATATTTATAATTGAATTACAATTTAATTTAGCTGACGCTTACAATTGTGTGCATATTTCAGAGTACATTGTATATGTTCGTTTAACGTAAATTTATAATTATATTTCTGCTTCTAACATAAGTTCATGTCACTCACATTTATAATTATATTCATGTTGTTAACCTCATAATTTAACATATATGTGCTGACATAATTTGATTTAACATATATTTCTAATTATATTGATACTTACAATTAATACATAAGTTAATTTTATATATATATATATATATATATATATATATATATACACACACACACGCACACACAATATATATACAAGTAGTTCTTGACCTACAACCACAAATGAGCCCAAAGTTTCTGTTGCGAAGTGAGATATTTGTTAAGTGATTTTTGCCCAATTGTATGACTTTCCTTGCCACAGTTGTTTAGTGCAGTGTTTCCCAAACTTGACAATTTTAAGGCATGCAGACTTCAACTCCCAGAATTCCACAGCCAGCAATGCTAGCTGTGGAATTCTGGGGAGTTGAAGTCCACATGCCTTAAAATTGTCAAGTTTGGGAAACACTGGTTTAGTGAATCCCTGCAGTTGTTAAGTTAGTAACACAGTTGTTGTCAGAAGGTCTCAAAAGGGGATCGTGTGACCCCGGGACACTGCGACCGTCATAAATACGAGTCGGGTGCCAAGCATCTGAATTTTGATCACATGATCACGGGGAAGCCACAACCGTACTTAAATGTGAAAAACGGTCCTAAGACACATGTCATCATCTCAGCGATGATGTAACTTCAAACAGTCACTAAATGAAATGTTGTAAGTCAAGGATTATATCTATCCGTCTAATAGCTAGCTAGCTAGCTAGCTACTTTATCTATCTACTTTATCTACTCTATCTACCTATCTACTTTGTCTATTTATCTACTTTATCTATCTAGCTAGATAGCTAGCTAGCTAGATAGATAGATAGATATTTTATCTATTTACTTTATCTACTTTATCTATTTACTTTATCTACTTTGTCTATTTATCTACTTTATCTACTACAGATAGCTGTTTTATCTACTTTATCTTTTATCTATCTACTCTATCTACTTTATCTGCTTTGTCTATCTACTTTTTCTACTTTATCTATTTATCTACTCTATCTATCTATCTATCTATATGAAAGTCTACAATATTTTTCTACAAACGAGAAATTTATATATAGGTGTGTATGTGTATATAGGTGTGTGCATGTGTGTGTAAATATATGTGTGTATGTGTGTGTGTGTATGTGTGTGTGTGTGTGTGTTCTGAGGTTTTCGCAGGTGTTTGTATGTAGGTCTTTGGTTATTCGGGTTTTCTCCCGCGTAAAATTGGAAGTGTCTTGGCGACATTTCGACAAAGTCCCATTCGTCATCTTCAGGCTGGTATTTTCAGCTTCGTGCTGAAAACACCTCGAAGCACGAAGCTGAAAACACCAGCCTGAAGATGACGAATAGGACTTCGTCGAAACGTCGCCAAGACACTTCCAATTTTACGCGGGAGAAAACCCGAACAACCAGAGACCTACATAGATAGATAGATAGATAGATAGATAGATAGATAGATAGATAGATAGATAGATAGATAGATAGACACACACACACACACACACACACACACACACACACATGCACACATACATATAAACATACACATATATTTACATACATACACATATATTTACACACACACATACACACACACATAAACTGAGGAATTCTGGGAGTTGAAGTCCACAAGTCATCAAACGGCTAAGTTTGAAGACCCCTGTTCTGGATAAAGATAAAAAAATCCAATCTTGGGGTCTACTAAAGGTCCACTAACCAGATCTCCCTTCTCTCCTCCCCCCCCCCCCAGACTCGGAGTCCCATCGGATTGTTCCGGCATCGTCTCTTTCCTTTGCTCCGCCGATGCCGACTATATCACCGGGGAGACGGTGGTGGTGGATGGTGGCGCCCTATCTCATCTTTGACGAGGAAATAGTGGTGGCTTCCAGTTCAGCTAGGTCGATGGATAGATAATCACATGAGGGTACCCTGGAAATTAATTGTGGGAATGATTGGGGGGGATAATTAGGAATCTCAGCAGCTCCCAGCTAGGATGGTGATTGGATCAGCTTCAAGAGAGAGGGAGGTCAACAGTCTTAAGAAGCACCAAAAATGGAGCTTCTGCTAACCAGGTTAGAGGTGTTGTATGTGTGTGTGTCCTGTTGGATTTCGGGTGGAAAACACAAGGAGCAGAATTGCACACGGCTGAGGTTTAGGAATCCCCGTGCAGACATGCGCGCGCAAGGAGACCCCGTGTGTACAAGCCCGCTCCGAGCTGTATTGAGGGAAAAGGTGACTAGGTTGATCCTGGCTTGTTTAACTTCATTCCTCTTGGAGGTTGGAGGGGGAAGGGGGGGTTCCCTAATGCTTCCTGGGATATTAGGGGAGGGTCTTTCCAGGGTGGGGGTCTTCTTGGGGAAAAATTAGCTTGGAGATGGGGGGGAACAGCCAGAATCTGGGTTTACAAATATCGCTGGTGTTCATTCCTGGCTTTGCCTCAGTGCCTTGTGTGTAATAATTAAAATAAAGACATTTTTGGAATCACATTTTTGTCATTGTCTGTTGCTCTCTTTGGGGGGGGGGGAAGGGAACCCCAAAGCCCCCCTAAAGGGGTTCCACCAGACACAGAAACCCAAGCAGGAGCCCTATCTTCCCTCCCTTTTTCTGATCTGATGCCAACACCCCCCCCCCTGCATTTGGGGGGGGGGCTGGTTTGTATATCCAGGGGAGACCCTGCTTCCCCCCTCCCCATTTTCCCCCACTCCCAAGGGACTTTCCCTGGCACAGCCCCCCCCTCCTTCCCCCCCCCTTGCCCGGCATCCATTCCTCCATCAGAATAAATTCCGGTCCTTTTTCTATCTCCGTCCTCATTTTTTTTTCTTTCCCTCTTCTTCCTTCCTGATTTGATCTGCCTTCTGGGGGGGGGCGGTAGGTGCGTGCCCCCCCAATTCCTCCAGGTTCCCCCCCCCTTCCTAGCCAGCTGCCTTCCTGAGCCCCTTCCCATTTGTTTTGCCCCTGCTGTGTGCTGGGGATGGAAAAAACGGTCCAGCCAGTTGCTTTAAAAAAAAAATGGAAAAAAAATTAAAAAATCGGGGATGGGGGGGGTGGGCGGATCAGGGCTTCCCCCCCACCCCCTCCGCCCCCCACCGCAGAGATCCTCAGCTTGAACTTTGGTGCTGATTCAGCTTCGCTTCTTCGCTTTTCATTTCAGCTCTCCATCCTTCTCTGTCTCTCCATCCTTCTCTCTCTCTCTCTCTCCATCCTTCTCTCTCTCCCTCCCTCCCTCCAGCCACCTCTCTCTTTCCCAGCCCCCTCCCTTTTTTTTTCCCAGCCATGTCCCGTGCTTTTTTCTCCTCCCAATCCCTCCATCATCATCTCTTCGTCTGCCTCTTTCCCTGATCCGTTTCAAAGCCGGCTTCCTTTTCTCCTTTTCCAGGTTTTTTTTTGGGGGGGGGAGGTCTCACAAGCTCTTTCCCCCCACCCATCTAACACCTTCCCACACACACACATACCCTCCTGCTTTCTCCATGGGGCTGTCTTTTTCCCCGGCCCCCACCCGTGGTATTCCCAGCGGAGATACCCCTCCATCGGTCTATCGGCTCTCGCCTTGGGTGTGTCTCTGAAGAGCATCTGTGCGTTTCCAGCTCTGGCGAGTGGCTTTTTAAAAAATAAAAAATTATTATTATTTGAAAAAATTCGCCTTCCAGCCTGTTTCGTGGGAATTCAACACTGGGTAAGTGTGGGAATTATTCTGGGATCTTCTACGGGTGAGGCAGGAGCTTGTTGCTTTGGGGTTTTCCTGCATGCGGCGGTCATTAAATGAAACCTAACCTAAGATATACATGTATGTGTATATATTTCTTTTCCACCCATCAAACACAACCGGATCTTCTCCTGTGCAGATCTGGGTTGGGGGGGGGGGGTTTGCAAGGCTGCTGAATTTGCTAAGCCGTGTTTTTATCCATGCTTAAAAGATCCAGGCGGTGAATTGGTGATCTGGGGGTTAGTTTAATGCTGGCTAAGGGTTGTCCAGCTTTGCTGGCCAAGAATGTGGAGGGGGGGCACGTTTTGTCTGGGGTGGGCTCTGCAGCTGACACCAGTACTGCCTGGGTGTGTAAAAGCCTCTCCCAATATGTCTACACCCTGCCTGAAATATTTTTGCATGTGCAAATTGTCTAGATTTTGTGGGGTGCGATTTGTGTTTTGTGTGTGTGTGTGTGTGTGTATGTGTGTGTAGCCTTCTGCTGACTGAGCATCAATTCCTGCTTTTTTTTTTTTTTTGCAGCTCGTATTTGGATTGGGGGAGCCCTGTTGTTGTGGGTTGTTGTTTTTTTTTTTAAAGCCCACCCGTTTCGAGTGCCTGAGATACGCGTGTGCGCTCACGCGCAAGAGTGTGTGATCTTTCTCCAGTGATGTCAACCTGCCCGGTGTGGCGGACAGAAGCTTCGATCGTGGTCCTTGTTTACAAAAGTGCCTGGGTGTGTGTACAGGAAGGTGGGGGGGGGGGGGGAGCGCGTCTGTCTTCCTGAGGAGGCAACGTTTTGTGAGTTGTTTTGGCTTGTTCAGAAGAGAGGCGATGCTTAGCTTCTTCCAGTTTTTTGCTTCTTCATTTCTCTCCCTCCCTTCCTCTCTCTTTCTCTCTCCACTCTTTTGCCACATTCGTGGATTATAATCTGAGTTCTAACTAGCCATAATGATATTTTAGGGTTTCTCAGCCTTGGCAATTTTAAGAACTGTGGACTTCCAATCCCAGAATTCATTCTGTTTTTCCTTCCTTCCTTCCTTCCTTCCTTCCTTCCTTCCTTCCTTCCTTCCTTCCTTCCTTCCTTTTTCTTTCTTTCTTCTCTCCTTCTTTCTTTCCCTCTCTTTCTCCCATCCTCCTGTCTTCTTACTTTCTTTCCTCTCTCTGTTCCTCCCTCCTTCCTGCCCCCTTTCTTTCTTTCTTTCTTTCTTTCTTTCTTTCTTTCTTTCTTTCTTTCTTTCTTTCTTTCTTTCTTTCTTTCCCTCTCTTCCTCCCATCCTCCTGCCTTCTTTCTTTCTCTTTCTTCTTTCTTTCCCTCTCCCTCCCATCCTCCTGCCTCCCTCCCTTTCTCTTTCTTTCTTTCTTTCTTTCTTTCTTTCTTTCTTTTTTTCTTTCTTCTCTCTCTTGTTTCTTTCCCTCCCACCTCCTGCCCTCTTTCTTTCTTTCTTTCTTTCTTTCTTTCTTTCTTTCTTTCTTCTCTCTTTCTTTCCCTCTCTTCCTCCCACCCTCCTGCCTCTCTCTCTCTCTCTTTCTTTCTTTCTTTCTTTCTTTCTTTCTTTCTTTCTTTCTTTCTTTCTTCTCTCTCTTGTTTCTTTCCCTCCCACCTCCTGCCCTCTTTCTTTCTTCCTTCCTTTCTTCCTTCCTTCCTTCCTTTCTTTCTTTCTTTCCCTCTCTCTGTTCCTCCCAACCTCCTGCCTCTCCCCCCTCTTTCTTTCTTTCTTTCTTTCTTTCTTTCTTTCTTTCTTTCTTCTCTCTTTCTTTCCCTCTCTTCCTCCCACCCTCCTGCCCTCTTTCTTTCTTTCCCTCTCTGTTCCTCCCTCCCTCCTGCCTCTCCTCCTCTTTCTTTCTTTCTTTCTTTCTTTCTTTCTTTCTTTCTTTCTCCTTTTTTCCCCTCTCTTCCTCCCACCCTCCTTCTTTCTTTCTTTCTTTCTTTCTTTCTTTCTTTCTTTCTTTCTTCTCTCTCTTGTTTCTTTCCCTCCCACCTCCTGCCCTCTTTCTTTCTTCCTTCCTTTCTTCCTTCCTTCCTTTCTTTCTTTCTTTCCCTCTCTCTGTTCCTCCCAACCTCCTGCCTCTCCCCCCTCTTTCTTTCTTTCTTTCTTTCTTTCTTTCTTTCTTTCTTTCTTTCTTTCTTCTCTCTTTCTTTCCCTCTCTTCCTCCCACCCTCCTGCCCTCTTTCTTTCTTTCCCTCTCTGTTCCTCCCTCCCTCCTGCCTCTCCTCCTCTTTCTTTCTTTCTTTCTTTCTTTCTTTCTTTCTTTCTTTCTTTCTTTCTTTCTTTCTCCTTTTTTCCCCTCTCTTCCTCCCACCCTCCTTCTTTCTTTCTTTCTTTCTTTCTTTCTTTCTTTCTTTCTTTCTTTCTTTCTTTCTTTCCCTCTCTCTGTTCCTCCCTCCCTCCTGCCTCCCCCCCTCTCTTTCTTTCCCTCCCTCTCTTCCTCCCTCCCTCCTGCCTCCCCCTCTCTCTGCAATGCTCACTTGAGTGTGTTCCTAATCCCTATGTCTCTTGATGCAGGGTGTTCTCTACTTTTTGTACCACCGGGTGTTGCTCCTCACCAACTCTACTGCCTCCCCACCGCTCAGAAGAGGTTGACCAATTGTGGGCACAGTCTAGATTGCTTCTGATGGGCCCTTAGGGAAGAAAACCCCAGGACCCCTTTTTCTGTCTGAGGCAGAGTTTTTGTGGCCCCTGAGTTCCACAACCTCCGTTCACGGATGTCCTCTTAAGACCAAGAAGAGCTCATGGAAGCTTAGTTGAGGACTTGGAAGGTCCCTCAGCCACCATGAATGGAGTATCACCATGACTTCATGGCCAGCTGCAATTGGGGATCCACCTTCTGGTTCTCTGCTGTCCATAAGTTACCACTGATCAGCCCAGACTTTTCAACCAAAGAGTTTAGGTCTACACCTTTTTGGCAGTCCTGCATCTGTCCTGAACTGGTGAAATGGAAGGTAGTCACCAATTGGTTGTCTCTTGCTGCTGAAGAACGAGAAGACGCACCAAAATGAAGTTCTTCTAGGAACTCGCATGTATGGTCCTCACCAAAAAAAAAAAACCTCCCACCCTGGGCTCTACAAAGCACTTAGATTGTCTGTGGCTCCACCAGATTCCTCCACAGACCTCAGAAAGCCCATGTCTCCTGATATTCCAGGTGTCCAATTCTTCTCCAATTCCGTGCACCTCCAGTTAGAGTCTTGAGGACCATCAACAGATAACGCCTGGACTCTTGCTTTGTTTGTACTTGGAAGACTTTTTGCGTGTGTGTGTGTGTGTGTGTGTGTCTTATAAACTACAAAGAGCAGCAATCTGTGCTGAGAGCAACACTGATTTTTTTTTTCCAAACAAATTTTTGCACTTTCACGCCTGTTTTTCTAAACTTTCATATAATCCCAACCCTGCCGCATGTTCGTGACCACTAAATGTCGGACTCGCCCTGCCGCTAGTTTCTTCCGGCTTCAGTCCACGGAGGACCTTGGAGGCTGCCAAGAAGACTTTTGGGTTCCTTCTCGGTGCTCCGTAGTTGGCGTCCAAGGAAAATAAAACAAGCCGGCATTAGCAAATTGGAATTGCAGTTCACCCAAGCCGGCGCCTTCTGGCCACAGAGACGGAGAACGGCTGCCAGATCGATGTCTGGCTATCCAGAAAGAGCCATGGAGGGCTGAAGCCGGTCTAGGCGGAGCCCAGCCATGTAGAAACGACTTTGACGGGCAGCAGAGATGCGCACGGGGACTCGGAGGTAACTGCGGCCCGATTGACCGGGGAGAAAACATTACATGAATGTCCAAGGGAGGCAGATTTGAGTTTGATGATGGAGGCTGCTATGTCGGCGACTGGGAAGAAGGCCGGGCACATGGCTACGGGGTGTGCACAGGCCCTGGCGCCCAGGGGGAGTACAGCGGGCGTTGGAGTCGCGGTTTCGAATCTCTGGGCGTCTACACTTGGCCCAGCGGAAACACCTACCAGGGGTTCTGGAGTCAAGGCAAGCGCAGCGGCCTGGGCACCGAGCGGAAGAGTAAGTGGAGTTATAAAGGGGAGTGGTGCCACGGGCTGAAGGGCCACCTGGGCATCTGGGAAAGCCACTCGGGCGTCGTCTATGAAGGCATGTGGCGTGAAGGTCTTCAGGATGGCTACGGGATGGAGACCTACGCGGATGGAGGTGAGCCAGGAGAACGTGTCAAGAAAGGGTTGGGGTGGTCCATTGTTTCTTCGTGGCCCGGTGGTCCCGATTTCATATTTGTCATCTGATTGTGTCTGTCCATCTGGCTTGTGACGCCGTGTCCCTGTCTAGTTAAGATTGATAAGATACACCTTTATTGTCATTTTTTTAACTATGGGGAACAGTGGCCCTCGTGAAAAAATGAGATTCTGTTGCCTGCTCTCAAAATACATAGCACACATATAGATGTGCTACGTACATGCATTGGCATATACCTACACTTTTACATATAAATAACATATAACTATTAATCACTGTCCATCTTGAATGCATAGCGGATGGAGAAAGCTTGAGAGTTCACAAGGTTGATGTTATATGGAACGATCTGGATGGTCTGCTTCGGATATCACAAAGCCCCCTGCCACAAGGCAACGAGGAAAACTGGTTGTGAGGAGGGTGTGTAGTGTCCCAGGTAAACCTGTGGACCTTACTTGAGCAACACTTATGTGCTTTGTGTCTTGGAGAGAAGTTCTCCCCCACAAGTTTGTTGAGGAGCAGCTAGAGAAGACTTTAGTTCTTTCCATCTCTCCACACACTTTTCGTAATCTGTTGCTTCATCTCTTCATGTCGCTCTTCCTCAAGTGTGCCATCTAGGTGTCCTAAGATGGTGGAGGTGGTGATCATGGTGATGATGGTTGTGGTGGCAGTGGTTGTGGAGTTGGTTGTGGTGGTGTTGATTGTGGTGGCGGCGGTTGTGCTTGTGATGGTAGTAATGGTTGTAGTGGCGGTGTTTGTGGTGGCAGTGGTTATGGTTGTGGCAGTGATTGTGGTGATGGTTGTGGCGATGGCTGTGGTGGCGATGGTTGTGATTGTGGTTGTGGTTGTGGCGATGGTTGTGGTGGTGGTGTTTGTGATGGCAGTAGTTGTGGTTGTAACAATTGTGGCAATTGTGGCGATGGTTGTGGTGGTGATGGTTGTGGCGATGGTTGTGGTGGCGATGGTTGGCAATCATGGTGATAGTTGTGGCAGTGGTTGCGATGGTTGTGATTGTGGTAGTGATGGTTGTGATTGTGGTAGCAATGGTTGTGGTGGCGATGGTTATGGTGATGGCTGTGGTGGCAATGGTTATGGTGGTTGTGGTAGTGATGATTGTGGTTTTGGTGGTTGTGGTGGCGATGTGGTGCAATAAAGGTGGTCAGATTTCTTCATTTGCTTTCATACATCATTGTTTCGTTCTTTCATCTAAACCAAGAATAGTCCGCCTTGGCTCTTTTATGACTCGTGGACTTCAACTCCCAGAATCCCTGAACCAGCCACGCTGAAGGAAAAGGGAGAGGTTTCCAAGCTGAGCCAAGCTGGCTCAGGAATTCTAGGAGTTGAAGTCCACGAGACATAAAAAAGTCAAGGTTGCCTACCCCTGGACTAGATGTTCCTCTAGAAGACCATCTGCCCCAAAATAATGGGTAGAGGAGGTGGTTGTGGTAACGGTGGTGATGATGATGGTGGTGGTGGTAGTTCTTTCCACTTCTCTATCACACCGTTGCACACCATTGCTTCATTTTTTTCATCTCGATGTTCTTCTAGAACACCATCTGTGTGTCCTAACATAATGGCGATGATGGCAGTGGTGATGGAGAATAGAAATAGAAACAGAAACAGAGTAGAGTGGAGTAGAGTAGAATAGAGCAGAGCAGAGTAGAGTAGAGTAGAGTAGACCTTTGAGGTCATCTAGTCCAACCCCCTGCTCAGGCAGGAAACCCTATTCCATTTCAGAGAAATGGCTGTCCAGTCTCCTCTTAAAAACTTCCAGTGTTGGAGCACCCACAACTTCTGGTGGCCAGTTGTTCCACTAATTAATTGTTCTAACTGTCAGGAAATTTCTCCTTATTTCTAGGTTGCTTCTCTCCTTGGTTAGTTTCCATCCGTTGCTTCTTGTCCTCCCTTCAGGTGCTTTGGAGAATAGCTTGACTGCCTCTTCTTTGGGGCAGCCCCTGAGGTACTGGAACACTGCTATCATGTCAACCCAAGTCCTTCTCTTTATTAAACTAAACATACCCAATTCCAGAAACCGTTCTTCATATGTTTCAGCCTCCAGTCCCCTAACCATCTCTGTTGCTCTTCTCTGCACTCTTTCTAGAGTTTCAATATCTTTTTTACATGGTGGTGACCAAAACTGGATGCTATATTCCAAGTGTGGCCTTACCAAGGCCTTGTAAAGTGGTATTAACACTGCAAGTGATCTTGATTCTATCCCTCTGTTAATGCAGCCTATTTTGGACCTCTCTTGTCCGAGCGATGTTGAATGTCCTTCACCTACTTTGTTTGACCCCTCCTGTTCCTCCACTGTAGGTACTTACCAAGGCCAGTGGCAGTCCGGCAAGCGTCATGGATATGGAGTGCGCCAGAGTGTCCCGTACCGACAAGCCACCCTGGTGCGCTCCCCACATCGGACCTCTCTGGAGTCTCTCCACAGTGAGGCCGATCCTAACGTCCCTGTGGTTCCTCTCCCTCCTCCTCCGCTGCCTCCTCCACCACTCCCTGGGGACAGCCCTGCCTCAGGATCCAGGGGTGGCTTTGTCTTAGCGTTCCCTGGAGATCCAGACTTCCCCAAGGGCACCAAGAAGAAAAGTGGAGGGTTCTTCCGGCGTTCCTTGCTCCTGAGCGGGCTACGAGTGCGGAGGGCCGAGTCAAAAGCCTCTCTGGGCAGCAAGCGGGGGTCCCTCAAGAGCGAGGCAGGGGTCAGTTCGGCAGGAAGCGAGGCCACCACCCTCAGCTACGCCGAGACTGAACCTCCTGAGCTGCCTTCAACTCTGACCATCGAAGGTTCTTCCACCGAGGTCTATGCGGGAGAATGGCGGGCCGACCGGCGCAGCGGCTACGGGGTGAGTCGCCGCTCCAACGGTCTGCGGTACGAGGGCGAGTGGTTAGGGAACCGGAGACACGGGTACGGGCGCACCACCTACCCCGACGGTTCCAAAGAAGAAGGGAAGTACAAGCTCAACCGGTTGGTGAGCGGGAAGGTGAAGAACCTCATCCCGCTTCGACGGAGCAAAGTCAAAGAGAAAGTGGACCGAGCCGTCGAGGTGGCCCGCAGAGCAGTCAGCATGGCTCGTCAGAAGCAAGAGTTAGCCATTGCCAGGTAAGAGGGGAAACTGGGGGTGGTGGGCGGGAAGAGGACAGAGGATAGCACATTCCTACAACCTTTTCATTGATGGCTTCACTCAAGGGTTGACATGGGAGACGGTTGACTTGCCTTGAAAGAATCCTCAAAATGTGGGTGGACAACGACTGAATTGCTGAGATGTCCTCACTGAAATCTGTGAACATCGGAAGATGTTCTTCTTCCATGGTCTGGACCAGGGGTGTCCAACCTTGGCGACGTTAAGACTTGTGGACTTCAGCTCCCAGAATTCCCCAGCCAGCATGGCTGGCTGGGGAATTCTGGGAGTTGAAGTCACCCTTGGTTCTAGAACTAAAATGAGCTTTACGTGAGGGACAACATTTCTAACATTTTACCTCAAGATTTTTGTGAGTTTTATTCCCAGCTTCTGCCTCGGCCTAAGATCGGTTGGTTGGGAAACGTGTTCCTAGATTTATTCTGATTTTTTTTAAAAAAATATATATTTTTATAGAGAGGACGCAGAATTGCAGTTGGTCAAGAGGAGAATTTCTCCCTCTCAGCAGGAGCCATTTTAAAAAGAGGCGGAATAGCAATTCTCTTTCTGGTATTTTGAGTCCCACACAGACTTTAACACGTAAAAATCCACCTGGATGGAAAATTGCTTATAAAAATAATCTGTGGCTGGTGGGGAGGGATTAAAATGCTTGTTGTTGCTGCGTCTGCTGTTGTCGGGTGTGCATTAGGTGTGTAGACTTTGGCTCCCGCCCTCAAAATAAAGGGAGATAAGATGAATTGAGGCAGTTTTCTAAGGCTGTCTGTCCATCTTTTTTTCTTCTTCTCTTTTTTTCCATCTGCATTTTCTTTCCTTTTCGTCCTTCTCCTGCTCTGCCTCTATTTTCCTCATCTATCAAATCCCCTTTTTCCTTTTGTTTCTATGTTCCTTTCTTTTTAAAATATTCCCTTTTCTAGCCTTAATTCTAGCTGTTTTCCCTTTCCTTCCTGCTCCCTAAGCAGGCCTCCTGCCCCCCCTCTCTCTTTCTCTCCCTCTCTCTTTCTCTCTTTCTTTCCCTCCAGCTCTTTCTCTCTTTTTCTCATTTTCTCTCTCTTTCTCCCTCTTTCTTCCTTGCTCTCTTTCTCTCTCTTTCTCTCTCCCTCTATTTCTTTCTCCTCTTTTCTCTTTCTCTCCCTCTCTCTTTCTCTCTTTCTTTCTCTCCTTCTCTCTTTCTCCCTTTCTCTTTCTCTCTTTTTCTCCTTTTCTCTCTTTTTCTTCCTCACTCTTTTTCTTTCTCTTTCTCCCTCCCTCTATTTCATTCTCCTCTTTTTTCTTCTCTCTGTTTCTCTCTTTCTTTCTCTCGTTCTCTCGTTCTCTCTTTCTCCCGCTCTTTCTCTCTTTTTCTCCTTTTGTCGCTCTTTCTTCCTCGCTCTCTTTCTTTCTCTCTTTTTCCCTCCCTCTATTTCTTTCTCCTCTTTTCTCTCTCTCTCTCTCTCTCTCTCTCTCTCTCTCTCTCTCTCTCTCTCTTTCTTTCTTTCTCCCTCCCTCTATTTCATTCTCCTCTTTTTCTCTCTCTCCCTTTCTCTCTCTCTTTCTTGGTGTAAAGTTGTAGATGAGTCTCTCTGTGTGTGTTTGTATGTGTGTATGCACGCATGTGCCTATTTGTGTTTTTGTATGTGTGTGTGAGTGTGTAAAAAAGGCCGCTCTTGGTGTAGGCTGCCCAGTCACCTAGGCAACAGGAGGACAGGCGAGGCGATTGGCTAACGGCTGCCATGGCAACAGCTGCCGCATCCTACGGGCATGGATCAGGGAGGGGAGGGAGGGAGTGAGGTGGAGTTGTCCAGGGGGAGAAGAGGCAGGAATGGGGCTGATCAGGAGAAATGTTGTCCTCTCTCTCTCTCTCTCTCTCTCTCTCTCTCTCTCTCTCTCTCTCTCTCACACACACACACACACACGCACAGACACAAACACACAAGGGTGGGGGAGCTGAGAGGCATGGAAACAAGAGGAGCAGACAGTGAAGAGGAGGAGCTGTGTGCATAAACAAACTAGGATGAAGGTTGCGTGGGTGAAGGCAAACCAGGTGTTGTGTGGGTGATATTTGTGTATAGGGGAGGCGAATTGCAAGGAGGCAAGCACACTTTTGGGGAGGGATAGTTGCATCCAAGCAGAGCCTATCCCCCCCCCACCTCCCATTGCAGCAATAATCCCTTTTTCATTTCTTTCTTTTCGGGCTCAAAGGCAGTTTTGCAATCTGTCGGGATTCAAATGGCAACTGGACTTTTTTTCAACCTTGAAGAGGTTTCGCTTCTTATCCAAGAAGCTTCCTCAGTTCTGGCTGAATGGTGGAGGATGGAAGGGTTTTCTGCAGGTAATCCCCGCCTTTCAACGGTTCGTTTAGTGGCCGTTCAAAGCGACAACAGCAATGGAAAACAAAGCGTTTTTCACGCTTTGTGGCCGTTGCGCCATCCCCAGGGTCCCACGACAAAAAATTCAGACGCTTGGCAATTGACTCGTATTTACGACGGTCGCAGGGTCCTGGGGTCGTGCGATCGCCTCGTGCCGCCTCCTCACAAGCCAGGTTCATGGGGAAGCCAGATTCACTTAACAACCACGATGCTAACTGAACAGTGGCGGGGATTTGCTTCATAACCGTTACAAGAAAGGTCATAAAGCGGGGCAAAACTTGCTTAGCAAACGTCTCGCTGAGCATCAGAAATTTTGGGCTTAATTGTGGTTGTAAGCTGAGGACTACCTGTATTCTTTTGCAGCCATCTGGTCATTAGTACTCTGAGAGTCGTTGAGGCCACTTGGAAGTTTATCTGTGCCCTCCATGTGGCCTCAACAACTCTCAGAGGGAGTACTAATGACCAGATGATTGCAAAAGAATACAGATAATCCAAGAAGCTTCTTCAGTTCTGACCGAATGGCGGAGGATGGAAGGATTGATATGCCTTTGCAGTCATCTGGTCGTTAGTACTCCCTCTGAGAGTCGTTGAGGCCTCTTGGAGGTTTATCTGAGCCCTCAGGGTCATCTGAAGGGTGAAAATGAGTGTGGAACTTTATTTGAAACTGCTGAAAGGACCATGTTGTAAACAGGAGAGAGGTGGTGTCATATCCCTCCCCCTCTGTTGAGACAGGACTGTTCCGTTTTAATGTAGGTGACCCCTCTTTTGAACCCCTCTCTCAACTGAGGGGGGGGGTTACAACGCCGCCTCTCTCCTGTTTACTACACGGTCCTTTCAGCAGTTCCCAAAAGGTTTTACACCCATTTGTATTTTGATTCAGATGAGCCTGAAGGCAGAGATAAACCTCCAAGTGGCTTCAACGGCTCTTAGGGAGAGTACTAACGACCAGATGAATGCAAAGGCATATCAATCCTTCCATCTTCCGCCATTCGGTCAGAACTGAAGAAGCGTCTTGGACTAACTGTATTCTTTTGCAGTCACCTGGTCGTTAGTACTCCCTCTGTGAGTCGTTGAGGCCACTTGGAGGTTTATCTCTGCCCTCAGGGTCACCTGAATCAAAGTGCAAATATTTGGCTGTGGAGCCTTCTTGGAACTACCGAAAGGAGTCTGTTTAAACAGGAGATGGGGGTGTTGTAACCGCCCCCCCTCAGTTGAGGAATGGGTTCGAAAGAGGAGTCAAAGAGGCCATCTACATTAAGACAAAACAGTCCTCTCTCAACAGAGGGGAAGGATACACCATCACCTCTCTCCTGTTTACCACACGGTCCTTTCAGCAGTTCCAAGAAGGCTCCACACTCAATTTGCACTCTGATTCAGGTGACCCTGAGGGCACAGATAAACCCCCAAGTGGCCTCAACGACTCTCAGAGGGAGAATTAACGACCAGATGACCGCAAAGGCATATCAATCCTTCCGTCCTCCGCCATTCGGTCAGAACTGAAGAAGCTTTTTGGACTGCCTGTATTCTTTCGCAGTCACCTGGCCCTTAGTACTTCTCTCTGAGAGTCGTTGAGGCCACCTGGAGGTTTATCTGTGCCCTCAGGGTCACCTGAATCAGAGTGCCAGTGGGGGGGTGGAACTTTTTTTGAAACTGCTGGAAAGACCGTGTGGTAAACAGGAGGAGAGGTGGTGTCGTATCCCTCCCCCACTGTTGAGAGAGGCCTGTTCCGTCTTAACGTAGATGGCCTCTTTCACCCCTCTTTCGAACCCCTCTCTCAACGGGGCTGGTGGTGTTATAACAACACCTCTCCTCCTGTTTACCACACGGTCGTTTCAGCCGTTCCAAGAAGGCTCCACACCCATTTGCACTCTGATTCAGGTGATCCTGAGGGCAGAGATAAACCTCCAGTAGCTTCAAGAGTTCTCAGGGAGAGTACTAATGACCAGATGACTGTAAAGGATTATAAATCCTTCCGTCCTCCACCATTTGGTCAGAACTGAAGAAGCTTCTTGGACTAGCTGTATTCCTTGAAGTCATCTGGTCATTCATACTCACTCTGAGAGTCGTTGAGGCCACCTGGAGATTTATCTGAGCCCTCAGGGTCATCTGGATAGTGCAAATAGGTGTGGAAATTTTTTTGAAACTGCTGAAAGGACCGCATTGTAAACAGGAGGTGACTGCAAAGGGATATACCGTATTTTCCGGCATATAAGACGACTTTCTAAAGCATTCAAATCGGCTCCGAAGTCAGGGGTCGTCTTATACGCCGAGTTGTCTTATACGCTGGAAATTACGGTAGTTTCCAGTGTATAAGATGACTTTCTAGGCATGCAAATCAGCTCCAAAGTCGGAGGTTGTCTTATATGCCGAGTCATCTAATACGCCGGAAAGTACGGTAAATCCTTTCATCCTCCACCATTCAGTTAGAAACTGAAGAAGCTTCTTGGATGAGAAGTGAAACCTCTTCAAGGATCATGTGATCCAACTTCAGGCACTTGGCAACCGACTCATATTTACGATGGGTGCCGTGCCCTCGGGGTCACGTGATCCCCTTTTGCGACCTTCGGACAACCAAAGTCAATGGGGGGAAGCCCGGATTCTCTCAACAGCTGTTATGAACTTAACAACTGCCGCAAGAAAAGTGGTAAAATGGGGCAAAATGTTAAGCGAGTTTCCCTGAACACACGTCTCACTTAGCAACGGAAATTTTCGGCTCAGTCGTGGTCGTAAGTCGAGCACTCCTTGTTTAACTGCACTCCTGGATGTTGTGGACGCAGCTCAAATACTGAGCTGGACCCCAAAAACATAGTGTGTAGCAACTGTATATATTCTGACTGTTGTGATGACACATCCGTCTTTTATTTTTGTGATGTCTTTACAACTGAAAGCTCTTTTTCCATATCGGTCTGATAGAAGAGTCGCCCAACGTTCAGAGATATTTGCTTGACCGGTTGTAAAAGGGGCGCATTTTTCCTTACACCTCCCCCTTTAAACCCTGATAGTTTATATAAATAGTCATTGAATTATAACAGTCCATTTAGTGACCGTTCCAAGTTACGGCAGCATTCAAAATAGTGGCTTACGGCCATTTTCACACTTACGACTGTCACAGTATTCTCACGGTCACGCGGTCACAATTCAGGAGCTTGGCAACTGACTCATACTTACGACGATTGCAGCGTCCCGGGATCACGTGATCCCCCTCAAAATCAATGGGGAGGTCAGATTCACTTAGCAACCGGGTTACCGATTTAAACAGCTGCCCTGATTCCCTTAACCAAACGTGGCATGAAAAGTCGTAAAACAGGGCAAAACTCCCCTTAACAGAGTTCTCATTTAGCGACGTAACCGTCGGGCTCATTTGTAGTCGTAAGCCGAGGACAACCTGGATTCGGTTAACAACCATCTTTCAGGCTTAAGAACTGCAGTAAAGTGGAGCAAAGCTCAGTTAACAAATGTCTCGCTTAGCAACGTCCATTCTGAGGCTCAGTTGTGGTCGTAAGCCGAGGACTTACCTGTAGGTAGTACGAAAAAGATGTTAGATGCCCCGAGGTTAATCATCCACGCATCTCGCTCCTTCTTGGTGCTTCAAAGCTTGCAAAAAAAAAAAAGAGGGAATAAACAGCCTTGCAAGAACAGCATGTAATGAAATAAAAAAAAAAATCACATTGCTGGAGAACCGATAATTAAAGCTGTAAGATGCTAAAGCAGCTGGATTGGGTTCAAGAGAACGACTTGGTGGAGGCTGAGACACTTGTCTAAGAAAAAACAAGTTTTATTATAGGCAGTCCTCCACTTACGATCACGATGGGGTCCGTTGCTAAGCGAGACCGTTGTTAAGTGAGTTTTGCACCCTTTTACAATCATCCCTGCTACTGGGGTGAAGCGAATCCCTGCAGGTGTTAAGTTAGTCACGTTAAATGAATCCAGCTTGTCAGAAGGTCACAAAAGGTGAATCCCACAACGTTCAGGGACACGGCGACCGTCGTAAATATGAGCCAGTTGCTAAGCGTCCGAATTTGGATCGCATGACACCCCCCCGGGGATGCCGCAATGATCAGAAGTGTGTGAAACGGGAGCCTTTTTTCAAACGCCGTTGTAACTTTGAACAGTCACTAAATAACTGTTGTAAGTTGGGGACGGTCGGCACTTTATGGTTTTATTGATGAATTCAAATTATATGCTGTCCACTTCGCTAGCCCAAGCGACTCAGTCTTGTTTTAACAAAAATAAAAAATAAAAGAGACTTGATATATATCCAGAAGGAGCTTTTCTCCCATCCTGGGTAATTGTTAAACAAGGAGGCAATTTTTAAAATGTTTTTGAGGGGAAGGGAAGAAATAAAGGAGAGCTGCAATGAGCAACTTATTTGTAGCACCAAAATGTGATGATCACAAAGTCTTTCCTGGTGTGTATGTGTGTGCAAGAGACAGAGACAGAGATGAGAGAGAGAGAGAGAGAGAGAGAGAGAGATAAATATAGATAATAGATAGATAGATAGATAGATAGATAGATAGATATGATAGAGATAAAGATGATAGATAGATATGATAGATAGAAAGATGATAGATAGAGATGATAGATAGATAGATAGATAGAGAGAAGATAGAGAGATGATAGAGAGATGATAGATAAAGAGAGAGATGATAGATAAATAGAGATTAGATAGATAAATAGAGAGAGAGGATAGATAAGAGAGAGAGAAAGATGATAGAGATGATAGATAAATAGAGAGGATAGATAGATAAATAGAGAGATGATAGAGAGAGAGAGATGAGAGAAAGATGAGAAAGATGATAGATAAAGAGAGATAATAGATAAATAGATAATAGATAGATAGATATGATAGATAGATGATATATAGATAAATAGAGATAATAGAGAGATGACAGAAAGATGATAGAAAGAGATGATAGATAGATAAATAGAGGTGATAGATAGATAGAGATAGATAGATCGATATGAGAGAGAAAGATGATAGAGATGATAGATAAATAGAGAGAGAGGATAGATAGAGATAGAGAGATGATAGATAGATAGATAGATAGATGATAGAGAGAATGATAAAGATGATAGAGATGATAGATAATAGAGAGATGATTGATAGAGAGATGATAGATAGAGAGATGGTAGATAGAGAGAGAGAGAGATGATAGATAGGTGATAGAGAGAGATGACAGAGAGAAAGATGATAAAGAGAGATGATAGATAAATAGAGAGAGAGATGATAAATAGATAAATAGAGAGAGATGATAGAGATGATAGATAGATATATCTAGAGAGATGAGAGAGAGAGAGAGAAAGGGATGATAGATAAAGAGAGAGAGAGATGAATTGGTTGTCTAAGGATTAAAAAAAATAGGACTTTTTATTTTGATGCATTAACCTTCAAAGTGGTCGCAAAAGGGATCACGTGAGTCCGGGGCACTGTGACTGTTATAAATATGAGCCAGATGCCAAGCGTCTGAATTTTGATCCAATGACCATTGGGATGCCACAACGATTGTAAGCGTGAAAAAACGGTTATAAGTCCTTTTTTTTAAGTTGCGGTTGTAACTTTGAACCGTCACTAAATGAACTGTTGCAAATCGAGGACTAACCTGAACACTAGCCGGGAGCAATTCTGCAATTCGCAATCTCTCGAGATCTCATACAGTTAGTCCTTGACTTACAACCGTTTCATTTAGTGACCGTTCAAAATTACAACGTCACTGAAAAAGTCACCTAGGGCCGTTTTTCCACACTTACAACCATTCCAGCATCTCCCGTGGTCACGTGATCAAAATTCAGATGCTTGGCAACTGACTCATATTTATGACGGTGCTGTGTCCCGGGGGGGTCATGTGATCCCCTTTTGCGACCTTCGGACAAGCAAAGTCGATGGCAGAAGCCCGATTCACTTAACAACCGTGTTACTAACAGCTGCAGTGATTCACTTAGCAACAGTGGTAGAAAAGGTCATAAAATTTGGGGTGGCCCACTTAATAATTGCCTTGCTTAGCAACAGAAGTTCTGATCCCCAACTGTGGCCGTTAGGTTGAGGACTTCTGCCAAAAGTCAGCGCTGTGAATCCCAGGGACCATCTTAAAAAAAAAAAACGAGCCGTCTTCCCTTGCCTCAAAAATTTATAGGCCGCAACATGGGGAGGCCATGTTGGCTGGGGAATTCTGGGAGTTGAAGTCCACCTGTCTTAAAACTGCCCAGGTTGAGAAATGCCAGATTAGATGACCTTTCTGTTCCCCTCCATCTTCACATTTCTGTGCTTCTGTGTGATGCTTAGCCAGGAATAAACAACATGGCGACTGCTTTAAAAAGAAGGTTGCAGTTTATTGAAGAGGAGAAACCTTTCTAAAGTAGTCGCCATGTTGTTTATTCCCGGCTTGGACTGAACCATGAAGAAGATTTTTCCTTCAACATGTGAATTAGCCTGGATTCCCATGACCCGCTAAACTCAAAACACGATTAACAATGCATTAATTCAGACATAATGCGGTACGGACAAAGCGTACTAACCAATAAACCATCTTAAGTCTCACTGAGGTGGTAGAACAAGCTGAGATAACGCCCGGCATTTCACCAAAAGTGACCTCAAATCATTATTATTATTATTATTTGGCTTAATCTCCGGTCCTGAGAGAGAGTCCCACTTTGCATAATAAAGATTATGCAAAGTTTCTTAAGAAGGTTTATTCTCCACAAACATTCCCTACATACTGTATGGACCAAACAGACCAAATTACCAATTCTTAAGAGGCCGAGACGTTTGGAAAATAACCGTCCAATTGAAAAAAAAATATAGAAGTTGAGGTGTAGGTCCTCAACTTACGACCACCATTGAGCCCAAAATGTATGTTGTTAAGTGAGACATGTGAAGTGAAGTTGAGGTCGTAGGTCCTCAACTTACACCCACCATTGAGCCCAAAATGTATGTTGTTAAGTGAGACTTATGTGAAGTGAGTTTACCCCGTTTTACGAACTTTCTTACCCACGGTTGTTAAGTGAGTCACTGCAGTTGTTAGCAACATGGTTATTAAGTAAATCCGACTTCCCTATTGACTTTGCTGATCAGAAGGTCGCAAAAAAGGATCGTGTGACCCTCCCCCCGATGCTGCAACCGTCCTAAATACGAATCAGTTGCTGAGCATCTGAATTCTGATTTCGTGATCACAGGGATGCTGCGACGGTCGTTAAGTGTGAAAAACGGTCACAAGTCGCTTTTTTCAGTGCCCTTGTAACTTTGAACGGTCACTAAAAAAAGTGTTGTAAATGGAGGACTACCTGAAATTAAATTACATATAGATAATCCTCAACATATGACCCAAAATTTCTGTGGCTAAGCAAAGCAGCGGTTAAGTGAGTTTTGCCCCTTTTTACGGCCTTTTTTTTTGCCACACTTGTTAAGTGAATCATTGCAGTCGTTAAGCGAATCACGCGGTTGCTAAGCGAATCCAGCTTCCCCCATTGACTTTCCTCATCAGGGAAGCTTCCAACTGGGAGTCACATGACCCAAAACAGTGCAACCGTCCTAAGTACCGGCCAGTTGCCAAGTGCCTGGATGTTGATCACATGACCGTGGGCTTGCTGCAACGGTCGTAAGTGTGAGACACACTCTTGTTGCTGTTATAACTTGAATGGTCACTAAAGAATGGTTACAAGTCGAGGACTACCTATATCTCAGCTTTTTCCCCAAAGCCATCAGAATTTCCGTTGCTGGAAATTCCTGATCGAAATTCTGTCGTCCGATGGATCGGGTTGAAAACATTAAATAACAACAACAACAAAGTTGACAAGACCAGCAAAATGGAATTATGGGACATGGAAATGTTTTTCCAAATTTTCCACTATTTGGGGGGGGGTATTCTCCATCCATTTATCCCAGGATGAATGGCCAAGGTTGGAACAGGTGCAAATGGTTAGAGCAGTGGTTCTCAACCTTTTTAATACCGCGACCCCCAACCGGTTGTAAGTCGAGGACTACTCAACCAGTCGTAAGCCGAGGACTACTCAACTGGTGCAGCACCGTTTGCAGAATGGGACTTTTGGCGGGCTCAGCAGGGCAGAGACAGCCTGGACAATTCCTATTGGCTTTTGAAAGCCAATAGAATTAGACTCTATTCAAGAGAGTCTATTCTATTGGCTTTCAAAAACCAATAGAATAAAAGGGAGTAGCACAGCTAAGGAAAAGGGGGGGGGGGAAATGGCGGCCTGCGTTGTTTGGTGACCCCCGTGAAATGGTCGTTCGACCCCAAATGGGGTCCCGACCCACAGGTTGAGAACCACTGGGTTAGAGCTATCCCAAACTTGGTTGATCAGTGACTTTGGCTCCCGTTGTTTGCAATGAAATTGTGACTTGAATCCATAATGTGTTCTGAGAACTAAACAAAAGGGCTCAGGAGCTCCAGATCTGAAGCTGAGGACCAGCCTCAGAGCTTGAGGAGCAAAGATTATGGAGGCAACATTGGTTAGGAGGCTTCTACAGTAGCCAAGGTGGTCAGTATTGGCCATCTTGGCGTGATTCTTTGAAAGCCATGGAGGGCCACCTTAAGAGGAGAGTCACCAGAGAGGACCTTTTTTTCCCATTGACCCCAACACTTTCTCCATCGATTCTTTGAACGTCATGGAGGGCCACCTTAGGAGAAGAGTCTGTAGAAAGATTCTTATTTCCCCGTTGACCCAACACTTTCTCCATCGATTCTTTGAACATCATGGAGGACCACCTTAAGAGGAGAGTCTGTAGAAAGATTCTTCTTTTCCCATTGACCCAACACTTTCCCCATCAATTCTTTGAACGTCAGGGAGGGCCACCTTAGGTGGAGAAGTTTTAGAAAAGTTCTTCTTTCCCCATTGACCCAAAACTTTCTCCACTGATTCTTTGAACATCGTGGAGGGCCACCTGAGAAGGAGAGTCTGTAGAAAGATTCTTCTTTCCCCGTTGACCCAGCACTTTCTCCATCAGGTCTTTGAACATCATGGAGGGCCACCTTAGGAGGAGAGTCTTTAGAAAGGACCTTCCCCCCCGCCCCGCTGACCCAAATTTTTCTCCACCTCAGGGCTGCAGATGCTCGTCTGAAGGCGGCCGCTGCCCTGGGGGCAGCCGAAAAGGCGTTGGAAGCATCTCGGTTGGCCAAGATTTTGGCTCAAGAATTACAGCCCATTCTAGCGGATTCAGGTGAGATGGTTGCATGATGAGTCTTCTCTCCAGAAGTAAAGACGCTCTTACTTCCTTCAAAATTCAGCCCTGGAGCATGGGAGTGGTGGGGGTGGTCATTTGTGGCAGGGGTGGTGGTGAAGGTCCAAGGAATCAGTGGGTTTTCGGTGCATGGTCCCATCTCCTGAAACATGACCCCTAACTTCTCAAAGGGTCCACGAGTCTCAACCCAATGGTACATTTCTGGGATCAATAACTTGTCTGAAATGTTACAGGGTTTCCTGCCTGAGCAGGGGGTTGGACTAGAAGACCTCCATAGTCCCTTCCAACTCTTTATTCTGTTAATCCTCCTCCTCCTCCTCTTCCTCCTCCTCCTTTTAGGAAGAGATTGGACAACCATTTGTCCGAAATTGTTTAGGGCAGTGATGGCGAACCTTTTAGAGACCGAGTGCCCAAACTGCAACCCAAAACCCACTTATGCATCGTCGGGGGCCGGGTGGGTGTGGCCCATTGGGTGGGCGTGGCCCATTGGGTGGGCGTGGCCCATTGGGTGGGCGTGGCTGCGGTGGTAACGGCAGACTGGGTGGGACTAAAAAGTTCAATCAATCAATCTCAACTTTGCAAGATCTTTTTTTTTCCCGCGAGAAGTTGAAATTGACTGATTGATTGAATCTTTTTTTTTTGCAAATGGTGGTGGAGGCCTAAAGCGAAAAGGTTTTATAAAACCCAGCTGAAGGCCTAGGACTGGGCCGACGGCGCGCGTGCCCACAGAGAGAGCTCTGAGTGCCACCTCTGGTACCCGTGCCATAGGTTCGCCACCACTGGTGTAGGGTCTCCTGCCTGAGCAGGGGGTTGGACTAGAAGACCACCCAGATCCTTTCCAGCTCTGTGATTCTGTTATAATGTGCCATGTATATTACATTAATGTTGCTGTAGAACAGTCTTTTTCAACCGTAGTGACTTTACGTTGTGCACACTTCAACGCCGAGAATTCCCAAAGCTGGCTGAAATTCCCATCTGAAAGTGACTAAAGTTGAAAAAGGCTGCTGTGGAATTTAACTTAAAAGGGCGTTATAGTAAATAACCGGGTCGCTCCTATTTACGTACCCTGTTCTTTTCTTTAAAATCCCAAGTGGACATTTTGCTACAGGGTTACCTTGGCACTCAACTGCTTTGAAGCAGATCCGGTGCTCGGCAAATGTTGACGTGAACATTTTGCCCTGGCATTCATCCTTTGTTTGGTACTCAGCGCACAAGCTACAACTTTTCAGGGTTGTGACTCACTACGCTGTTCCTTACGGGAGAAATTGATTTTTTGTACTCATTCTTGTTGGTACTCGTCGCGCCTCCCGGAACCAATTCACAACAAGTACCGAGGTACCACTGTATTCTTCTCCTGCAGTCGGGAGCAGGAGAGGACGATATCCAAACGATTTCCACCGCCAATCTTTCTTGAACCCAGAGCTTTTTATACCTATCCCTTCTTTCTTGTAACTGCCACTCCCTTCTCCTTCCCCAGAGCCGCGGGGCCGGCTAGATTCGGAAGGCACCGACACCGATTTCCACGAATACGACAGTCCTCATGTCTACGAGAACGGCATCACCCCTTCAGACGTTACCCCGGATCCGAGCTTACCGCCGAGTTACCCTCCCACTCCGCTGCAACCCTGGCGGGGGGATCCTCGGCGGACTTGGCCTCCTTTGGAGAACGGGGGTCCTCGCCAGCACTTCCCCGAGACCTTGGATGTGGAGGAGGAGTGGGGTTCGCGGGGTAGTTTCCCGTCTCGGACACCAGGTCTCGTTCCCGAAGGGTTGTGGGAAGGCGAGGAGGAACAGGGGCAGCTGAGCAGCTACGAAGCTGAGGAAGAAGATTACGAGAGGGTCCCTCAGCACCCTCAGCTGGGCAGCCCAGCTAGCGGCAGCTCGGGCAGCCTCCGAGAAGAGGAGGAGGAAGAAGAGGAAGAAGGGAACACTCCTAAGACTTATCCCGGGGAGAACCAGGACGATACGGCACCCTTGGGAATTCCGGTTGATGCAGAACTGAAGAACAAGGAGCTGTGCAGATCTTCTCTTCTGCTGAAGGGACCAGAGAGTCTACAAGCAGTCCAAAGGGGGAGACAGGTAAGAGGTCAACACATTTTAAGGACACCTTAGAGCAGTGGTTCTCAACCTTTTTAATGCCGCGACCCCCAACCGGTCGTAAGTCGAGGACTACTCAACCGGTCGTAAGTCGAGGACCACTCAACTGGTGCAGCACCGTTTGCAGAAGGGGACTTTTGGCGGGCTCAGCAGGGCAGAGACAGCCTGGACAATTCCTATTGGCTTTTGAAAGCCAATAGAATTAGACTCTATTCAAGAGAGTCTATTCTATTGGCTTTCAAAAGCCAATAGACTAAAAGGGAGTAGCACAGCTAAGGAAAAGGGGGGGAAAAATGGCGGACTGCGTTGTTTGGCGACCCCCGTGAAATGGTCGTTCGACCCCAAATGGGGTCCCGACCCACAGGTTGAGAACCACTGCCTTAGATGGACATTAGAGCTGAGCTTGAGTGCGGTTTCTGACAGCATTGGCGAGTTTAGGCATGTGACTCCCATTTAGCCCTAAAAAGCACCATGCCCGACGGCCCTAGATATGAGCTAAATGTCCAAGACCATCATCTTCAGAGCAGAAGATGGTGGTCCTGGATGTCATCCAAGGAAAGGGAGAAGATCTAAGGATGCTGGAGGCAAAAGTGGCTGCAGGAGTGGCCAACAAAGTCAACACTGGTCCACCATCATGAGATTCTGCGTTGATCATATATAGTGGTGGCCACCATATGGTGGTGGCCACCCTCTTGAGTATTTTTTTTTTTGACCTGTTCCTGGACACACCCCGTCAAGAGAGCAAAACCTTTGACCCGTTTTCAGGTTCTCTCCCATGTCCCATTCCCACGACAGGGAAAGAGATCCAAGTAGATGGAAACCACTCAAGGAGAGAAGCAACCTGGAATTAAGGAGAAATTTCCTAACAGTGAGAACAATCAACCAGTGGAACGACTTGTCTTCTGGAGTTGTGGGTGCTCCACCACTTTTAAGAAGAGCTTGGACGACCATTTGTCTGGAATGAGATAGGGTCTCCTGCCTGAGCAGACAGTTGGACTAGATGACCTCCAAGGTCCCTTCCGACTTGGTTCTTCTGCTAAGTGAGCTCTTGAATGTTCCGATAGGTAGCAAGCATTCTTGGGAGTTTCATCCCTACATGGGAAGAAAGTTTGGGTTTAGGGAAATTCTGTAAATGACTATCTACTGTCGTCTTAATATGTTGGGCTAACTCCCGTCCCTCCTGGCCAGGGATGATGGGCACTGAAGTCCCATCTCGGGCGAACACGCAAAACACCGTCCACACCAACTTGGCTTTTGCATAAAATGGTTTCCGTGTTTTATACCTTTGGTGAAAACTGAGATTGGAGGTGGCTTCTAAGAGGTGAACCCCAAATACTGTGGGAAACTGAACCAGTTGGATTTCTGCCTGTCAGATCAGTGTTAAAAGCACAGGGAGTTTTGTCTGGGCCCACAGAAGGTGCTTCAGCCAGTAAGGGGTTTACTGACATGTGTCTTAGTGTTGTGAGGAATCGGCCAATGGCCGTTTATTCAGTAAACCGCAATAGCAAATCACAGCTAGTGGCGTGGTGTGGTTTATCCATTGTTTAAAGACAGCAAAATTATTTCTAATATAATAGAAGTCATGCTTCATCCCTTGTTAAACCACAACCTGTTTTGCTGAGTTGTGGGTTTTGTGTAGGACCTAACCTGCCTTCTTTGTAACTTGTAAAGCACGGTTTGTGGCTTAGAATTACGGGTGAAACCTAACCATGGTATAGGGCAGGGGTAGGCAACCTTGGCTTTTTTATGACTTGTGGACTTCAACTCCCAGAATTCCTAAGCCAGCATGAGGGAAATTTTGGCCCTTTCATGACTCGTGGACTTCAACTCCCAGAATTCCTGAGCCAGCCTGGCTCAGCTTGGAAACCTCTCCCTTTCCCCTCAGCATGGCTGGCTCAGGAATTCTGGGAGTTGAAGTCCACGAGTCATAAAAGGGCCAAGTTTGAAGACCCCTGCTTGTGGACTTCAACTCCCAGAATTCCTCAGCCAGGCATGCTGGCTCAGGAATTCTGGGAGTTGAAGTCCACAAGTCATAAAAGAGCCAAGGTTGCCTACCCCGGTATAGTGAGATGTGTAAATTGTGCTTTACAGCAGTAAGATGTTCAATGAGTTTGAATCTTTCTTTCACTCCAAGGTTCGGCAATTTTTGAAGCAAATTAAGGAGGTTGAGGGCGGGCATTAAAAAAAAAACATTCAAAATGGCAGCCACAACTCCATGGACAATAATGGGTGAAGCTGGAATGTTCAAGTCCCAAAGGTGCTTTTTTTTTTTTTTTCCCAATGGCCATTGGACTTTCCTGGGTTTTTTTTTCCTTGAAAACATTTCGCTTCTCTCCTAGAACTGAACCGAGGAAGCTTCTTGGAGGGGAAGCGAAACGTTTTCAAACAAAAAAAACATTAAAAAAGCCCTGTTGTCTTTGGAAAAATAAAAAGCATCTTTGGGACAATCACAACGGGGTGATTGAGAATCTCCACAGACAGGGGAAATTCAAGGCTTGCTCGGACTTTGGAAAGGTGTTTTTTTTTTTTCCTTATTATTATTTTTAAGACAAATAAGAAAACACAGTTTGTCCCCAGCTTACGGTGCTTCGCTTAGTGACCGTTTGGAGTTACAGTGAAAAGAGGGACCGATGAGCGTTTTTCGCACATCCCGTTGCAGCCTTCTCACCATCACGTGATTTACATTCAGACGCTTAATAACTGACTCACATTGATGACGCTTGTTGCAGCGTCCTGGGGGTGTGTGTCACGTGATTCCCTTTTGCGTCCGTCGTACGAGCAAAGTCAACGGAGGAAGCCGGATTCACTTAACAACCGTGTTAGTAATTTCACAACAGCAGCAATCCACTTAACAAACGTAGTGAGGAAAGGAGCAAAACGGGGGCAAAACTCACTTCCTAAATTTCTCACATAGCAACATAAATTTGGGGATCAACTGTGGTCGTAAGTCGAGGACTCCCTGTATGCCCCACGTCGCCCTCAATCTGCTCAGCGTAGTAACCCCTTTTCTGAGTTTGCCGGATCTACAGAGGTGGAAAGTTGCCAAATAATCCAGATTGGTTTTACAATCCAGTTCAAAATTGTGCCAACCATGGTTTCCCCCCCCCCCCCTAAACATGAGTGGAAACTACAGGTTGTCCTCAACTTACAAACTATTCGTAGTCCTCGTTTTACGACAGCTCGCTTAGCAGCTGTTCAAACGGCACAGAAAAGAATGTGATGTGGGCCCGTTTTTCATGGTTACGGTCTTGGCAACATCCCCGGGGATCACGTGATCAAAATTCAAGACGCTTGGCAACCGATTCGTACTTGTGACGGTCGCAGCATCCCTGGGGGGGGGGAGTGTCACGTGATCCCCCTTTTGCGACCTTCCGACAAGCAAAGTCAATGGGGAAGCCGGATTCGCTTAGCGACCGGGTTACTAGTTTGCAACTGCCGCGATTCACTTAACAACAGAGGCAGGGGAGGTCGTAAAACGGGGCAAAATGCACTCAACCATCGCAGAAATTGCAGTCGTAAGTCGAGGAACAGCCTGTACTCGTAAAGTTACGAGGGCCCCTGAAAAAAGCGACTTGTGGCTTGTGACACAGTCGCTCTCACAACCAGGACACAGGCACCCCCCCCCATGGTGCGATTGTGATTTGCCCACTTGGCCACACACATATTTAACAACAGGGGCAGCCACGTCCTCTGGGGCCAAGTCCTCGCCCGTTATGACCTTCCAAAGCCGGCTTCCGACAAGCCGAATCAATATGGGAGCGGGCAGAGAAAGCCGCGGAGGGCGATCACGTGGCGTCCCGCTTCGTGAACGGCTAATTTTTCCATTCCAGTTGCGGTCGCTAAGCTGAGGACTTCCCATGAGCAGCCCGTTTTTCGGCTGAACCTGCAATTGGGATTGGTCGGAAAAAAAGCTGTAGGTTTTGCAAAACCTCCCCCAGCCATCATTGCCCCCCCCCAAGAGAATATAGCCCCCCCTCCACTCCGCTAACACAATCCTCGCAGCCCGAAGCATCTCACTCCAGTTTTTGTGCGATGCACACCATTTGTTGCAATCTGCAACAACTCCCCATAAAATTGTCTGCTTTTTCCATAGGGCGCCCCCCCACCCCGCCCCCCCCACCCTCCTGCATTCTGGACTAACACCCCCCCTCCCACGGGTTTACACAACCGGGGAGGGGAGAACCCCCAAACCCTTTTTCTAAACCTCCCCCAATTCTCTCCAGCCAGTTCATAAGACGACCCCCCCCCAAATTGGATTTGCAAGCATATCCCAGCCTGATGGCAAACAAATCACGGTTTGTCCCTCTTCCTGGAAAGGTGGCGTATCTCAGTGCCCCCCCCCCGTAAAACACCCCTTTACTACCACCACCAATCCCCAGGTTTTTTTTCACAATGCCTGCCCTTCCTCCTTCCTCCCCCCTTTCCCCCCCCCCAAACCACCCCATGTTTTATTTTCATTTTTTAAAAATATATATTTTAATCCGCCCTCCCTTTCTTTCTGGTGCTGGAATACAGCTGGGAATAGGAAGCAGGCAGGATGGATGGATGGAGGGAGGGAGGGAGGGGGGGGTTGAGAAGAAACCGAACCCCTAGCCTCCACAGGGGATTGGCTAGCCGCCTTCCTCCCGTTGCTAGGCAACCGCATCCTCTCTGTGTCTCTCTCTCCAGCAACAGCATCCTTGTTGGTCCCGCCTCCTTCACTGCAGCATCAGGCCGGCCCTGCCAGTTGATCGGTCAACAGAACCGCAGTGGGGGGGGTGCTGGGAAGGGCTGCGGGGGGGGGGAGGGCAGCAGAACTGCAGGTCATCAATAATCCAGCAGTTCTGCTCTCAAGGGGGGGGGGACTCGCAGTCGGGATTCGGGGGGGGGGCAGCAGGAGAGCATCGGGATCAATGTAGGCCAATGTAGAATCTAGGCACGCTCGC
Source organism: Crotalus tigris (assembly GCF_016545835.1). NCBI lineage: Eukaryota > Metazoa > Chordata > Lepidosauria > Squamata > Viperidae > Crotalus > Crotalus tigris. The sequence continues at coordinate 3,350,788 of NW_024096569.1, forward strand.
TGGGTGGATGTGCCAAGGACAACATTATCCACAGGGCTGTGGCTGCCAAGTGCCACATGGGCGCTGAGTAGACCTGGGTGTTTAGGGGGGAGGGGGAGGGAAATGTCCCCCCCTCCTCCTCCTCCCCCTCCTCCTCCTTGCCTCTGTATCCCATATTTTATCCGTCTGCCCGCCCCATCGGCTGGGGCCCGCACGTAAGCGAGGCAAAATGCTGGCTCAGGGAGAATTTTCCACCGTTGGACAATAGTACAGCCTGCACGCTTGAAAAGGACAGGAGTAGCACGCTCTGCAAGGGGGCGGTGTGTTTGGGGGGGAGGTCCTCCTCCCCCCCCTTTTTGTCTGGAGCAGGGTGTTGAACTACTAGAAGACCTCCAAGGTCCCTCCCAACTCTTGTTATTCTGTTCGTCTTCCTCCTCTTCCTCCTCCTCCACCTCATTTTAAGAAGAGATTGGAGTACAGGGTCTCCTGCTTTACAGGGGGTTGGTCTAGAAGACCTTCAAGGTCCCTATTCTGTCATTATTCCTCCTCCTCCTTAAGAAGAGATTGGACAGCCATTTGTCTGAAATGGTACGGGGTCTCTGGCTTGAGTGGGGGGCTGGACTAGAAGACCTCCAAGGTCCCTTCCAACTTTGTTTTCCCCGTTCCTTCTCCAGCTCAGCTCTGCCTCCCCTTCCTTCCTTCCTTCCTTCCTTCCTTCCTTCCTTCCTTCCTTCCTTCCTTCCTTCCTCCATTTCTTCCTTCTCTCATGTCTTTCTCCTCCCTCCCTCCCTCCCTCCCTTCCTTTCATTCCATCCTCCCTCCCTTCCTCCTTCCCTTCTTTACTTTCTTTCCTTCACCTTCTTTTCTCATCTCTTTCTCCTTCCTTCCTTCCCTTCCTTCTCTCCTATCTTCTTCCTTCCTTCCTTCCGTCCTTCCTTCCTCCCTTCCTCCCTCCCTCCCTCCTTCCCTTCTCTTTCTTCCTGTTCTTCCTTCTCATGTCTTTCTCCTCCCTCCCTCCCTCCCTCCCTCCCTCCCTCTCTTCCTTCCTTTCATTCCCTCCTCCCTTCCTCCTTCCCTCTTTCCCTTCTTTACTTTCTTTCCTTCACCTTCTTTTCTCATCTCTTTCTCCTTCCTTCCTTCCCTTCCTTCTCTCCTATCTTCTTCCTTCCTTCCTTTCATTCCATCCTCCCTCCCTTCCTCCTTCCCACCCTCCTTCCTTCCTTCCCTTCTTTACTTTCTTTCCTTCCCTTTCTTTTCTCATCTGTTTCTCCTTCCTTCCTTCCTTCCTTCCTTCCTTCCTTCCTTCCTTCCTTCCTTCCTTCCCAGGCATGAAGCCTTGTTCCCTCAAGGCTGAGGCTCCCCCGGTGCCTCCTGAAAATGTGAACCGTCCAGTAATTCAGGCAAAGCAAAAGAGCTTTTTTATTAAGCTGAGGACGAAGCCTTTTTATAGGGTAAAGAAACAAATGATAAATACGTTCACACAGGTGTAGGTCAGTAAGGAAATGATCAAAGCATAAAAGACAGGCATGGCTTGTGAAATTTGAACACTGATTCCGAAAAAGCTCCAGTGTTGGAGCACCCACAACTTCTGGTGGCAAGTTGTTCCACTGGTTACTTGTTCTCACTGTCAAGAAATTTCTCCTTAATTCCAGGTCCTTCCTTCCTTCCTTCCTTCCTTCCTTCCTTCCTTCCTTCCTTCCTTCCTTCCTTTCTTTTTCTTTCCTTCCTTCCTTCTTTCTCTTTCTTCTTCTCTTCTTTCTTTCTTCATCCTCTTTCTTTCGTTCCTTCCTTCCTTCCTGCTTCCTTCCTTCCTTCTTTCTTCTTTCCTTCCTGCTTCTTTCTTTCTTTTTCTTTCTTTCTTTCTTTTTCTTTCTTTCTTATCTTTTTTCTCTTCTTCCTTTCTTCATCTCTTTCTTTCTTTCTTTCTTTTTCTTTCTTTCTTTCCTTCCTTCCTTCCTTTCTTTTTCTCTTCTTTTTTTCTTCATCTTTCTTTCTTTTTTCTTTTTCTTTCTTTCCTTCCTTCCTTCTTTCTTTTTCTTTCTTTTTCTCTTTTTTCTTTCTTCATCCTCTTTCTTTCGTTCCTTCCTTCCTTCCTGCTTCCTTCCTTCCTTCTTTCTTCCTTCCTTCCTGCTTCTTTCTTTCTTTTTCTTTCTTTCTTTCTTTTTCTTTCTTTCTTATCTTTTTTCTCTTCTTCCTTTCTTCATCTCTTTCTTTCTTTCTTTCTTTCTTTCTTTCTTTCTTTCTTTCTTTTTCTTTCTTTCCTTCCTTCCTTCCTTTCTTTTTCTCTTCTTTCTTTCTTCATCTTTCTTTCTTTTTTCTTTTTCTTTCTTTCCTTCCTTCTTTCTTTTTCTTTCTTTTTCTCTTTTTTCTTTCTTCATCCTCTTTCTTTCGTTCCTTCCTTCCTTCCTGCTTCCTTCCTTCCTGCTTCTTTCTTTCTTTTTCTTTCTTTCTTCTTTTTTTCTCTTCTTTCTTTCTTCATCCTCTTTCTTTCTTCCTTCCTTCCTGTTTTTCTTTCTTTCTTTTTCTTTCTTTCTTATCTTTTTTCTTTTTCTCTTTTTTCTTTCATCCCTTTCTTTCTTTCTTTCTTTCTTTCTTTCTTTCTTATCTTTTATCTTTTTCTCTTCTTTCTTCATCCCCTTCCTTCCTCCTTCCTTCCTGCTTTTTTCTTTCTTTCTTTCTTTCTTTCTTTCTTTCTTTCTTTCTTTTTCTTTCTTTTTCTTTCTTTCTTTCTTTCTTTCTTTCTCTTTTTCTTTCTTATCTTTTTTCTCTTCTTTCTTTCTTTCTTTCTTTCTTTCTTTCTTTCTTTCTTTCTTTCTTATAATACTCAGAATAAAGCTGGAAGGGACCTTGGAGGTCTTCTAGTCCAACCCCCTCCTCAAGCAGGAGACCCTTCCCCCAAGGGACCAATTTATGGGTTTCGTGACTCTTTCCTTGCCTGGGTTTGTCTCTTTCTGAAAAGCTAGAAGTGTATTTGAGGATTTCCAAAACAGCTCCCTATTATATGGCTGCTGAAGAAGCAAGCGGAAGCAGCGGGAAAGGCCTTTGGCTAGGGAGAGAAAAATAGGTTTTCTTAAAAGTTGAAAGAGAGGCCCAGACCGGCATGTTAAAAGTACTTATTCAGGTTGCCCTCGACTCATGACCACAAGGGAGCCCAAAATTTCCCGTGGCTAAGCGAGATGGTTGTTAGGCGAGTCAGTTGCCAACTGCCTGAATTTTGATCACGTGACCCCGGGGGGGGGTCCTGTGCTTGAAAAAAAAGGTCATAAATCGCTCTTTTCAAAGCTGTTGTAACTCCGAGCAGTCGTGAAACGGAAACGGAGGACTATCTGTATCGTCTTTTAAGATGCTAAATCAGTGGTTCTCAACCTTTTTAATGCCGCGACCCCCAACCGGTCGTAAGTCGAGGACTACTCAACCGGTCGTAAGTCGAGGACTACTCAACTGGTGCAGCACCGTTTGCAGAATGGGACTCTTGGTGGGCTCAGCAGGGCAGAGACAGCCTGGACAATTCCTATTGGCTTTTGAAAGCCAATAGATTTAGACTCTATTCAAGAGAGTCTATTCTATTGGCTTTCAAAAGCCAATAGAATAAAAGGGAGGAGCACAGCTAAGGAAAAGGGGGGGAAAAATGGCGGACTGCGTTGTTTGGCGACCCGTGAAATGGTCGTTCGACCCCAAATGGGGTCCCGACCCACAAATTGAGAACCACTGGCCTAAGGACATCCTTGATGCATGCGGAGAAGGGCAAGAAAGACGATTAAGGAGCCGGAGGCCAAAACATACGAAAAACGGTTGCTGGAATTGGGTTTGGCCAGTCTAGACAAAAAAAGGAGTTTGGGGGGGGACACATGATAGCAGAATTCCAGTATTTGAGGGGCTGCCACAAAGAAGGGGGGGGGGTTCCACCTATTTTCCCAGGGCAGAACAAGGAGCAACGGATGGAAACTAACCAAGGAGAGAAGCAACCTGGAACTAAGGAGAAACTTCCTCACAGTGAGGACAATTAACCAGTGCAAGTTTTTAAGAAGAGACTGGACAGCCATTTGTCAGAAAGGGCATAGGGTCTCCTGCCTGATCAGGGGTTTGGACTAGAACAGGGCTTTTCTACCTTTTCACCCATTGTACCACTTTTAGGATATGGCAACATCCGAGTACCCCCAGTCGCCTAGCAAGGTGTCAAAAACTTGATGACCAAAAAAAAAAAAAGGAAAAAAGCGATAAAGTACAGGTAGTCCTCGACTTACAACAGTTCGCTTAGTGACTGTTCGAAGTTACAGTGGCACTGAAAAAAGTGCCCCCCTCCCAAGCCACAGCCGAGCAAGACACCTGCCTGTCTGCCCGGCGGCGCTCTTCCTCCTGTCCGAGGTTTTCATTGTTGTGAGCATTTCTGTTGAGGATTGGCAGCGGGGGTGGGGTGGGGGGTGTTTGGTTTTTATTCCCCCCCCCGTCTGCTGGGTGGTTGCAGCAGGTTTTGGTCCCTTCCCATGACCCTGGGACACTGTGACCGTCATAAATATGAATCGATTGCCAAGCATCTGAATGTCAATCACAAGACCCTGGAGATGCTGCAACATTCCAGCTGATTGGTGCTTCTTAAGGGCTCAGCAGAAGCACCAGGATCAGCACTGTTTTCCAACTGATTGGTGCTTCTTCAGGGCTCAGCAGAAGCTCCAGCTGGAGCCTGGCGCTGATCCTGGCGCTTCCATTGAGCCCTGACAGCCCCGAAGAAGCACTGATCCTGGCGCTTCCGCTGAGCCCTGACAGCCCTGCAGCTCCAGCCGTCTCTCGCTCAGGCTTGTGCGGTGCTGCCACCGGTTCAGCTCGTTCCCCTCTCCTGCTGCCACTTTTCTAGGATGGTCGCGTCCCACCTGCCAGGTGCTGATGTACCACAGGTAGTACCCGTACCACTGGTTGAAAAGCCCTGGACTAGATGACCTCCAAGGTCCCTTCTAATTCTGTTATTCCGGCATGATCCGAGCCTCGTGGGCCGTTGCAACATCTCCATCTAATTTCCACCCCTCCTGGCTGGAATCTAATTCTGATTTTTTTCTCTCTCTCTACTTCTCTTTTCTTGCAGGGGTCTCATTTGCTGGTGGTGGCGGCTGTCCTGTTAGTGGACGTGAGTTTGGCTTATCTGTTCTCCCTCCTCCTGGCTTGAGATGGGATGATGGAGGCTGGAGGAACCCCAATGACCCCCATTTTCTCCTCCTCCTCTTCCCTCCCCCCAAAGAAGTTTGATAACAAACTCTGATCTCTGGCTCTCTTCTCCCACCCCCCCCCAACCGCTTCCCCCCCACCCACCTACGTCTTTTTTCATATGTCTTTACTCACCCCAGCTGGGACTCCAGCTGCCTCTTAACTATAAACTTTCTAGATCGTTTACATATAAAGGGCTCTCTTTCTACTGGCGATTTTCATGGAGTTCCCTCCTCTATGCTCCTGTCACCCCCCCCCCACACCCCCAAAATAACGAGCATCTTCTTTTTTTCCTGCTTCGTTCATTCATATATTTTTGTTTGTTTTCATCCAGCCCTCTTTTTCCCCTTCATTGTTGGAACCGTTGGCCACCAAATGGTTCAATTCATTAAAACAACAACAACAAAAAAGGCACCGGAGTTTAAAAAAAAAAATTGAGCCAAAGTCGGAGGAGAATTCCCCCCCCCCAAATACGGAGAATTAAATATTAAGATGGTTGGATTACAGCAGGGGTCTTTGATGACTTGTGGACTTCAACTCCCAGAATTCCTCAGCCAGCGTGCCTAGTTGAGGAATTCTGGGAGTTGAAGTCCACCAGCTGGGGTCTTCAAACCTGGCCCTTTGATGACTTGTGGACTTCAACTCCCAGAATTCCTCAGCCAGTGTGGCTGGCTGAGGAATTCTGGGAGTTGAAGTCCACAAGTCATCAAAGGGCCAAGTTTGAAAACCTCTGGATTAGAAAGAACCTCCAAATTTGGTCTCCGGTCTGCTTGTTACCAAGTTACACACACACACACACACACACACACACACAATTCCTGCAAATCGAAGTTGTCAGTTTGGGATTCTTCCCTCCGGCCTTAGGAATGCAGGATCAGCATTTCTGTGGCGTTTTGTAATAAGGGAGCCACGCCTAATTTTCACGACCATCTTTGCTGCAGTCGTTAAGTGAATCACGCAGTTGTTAAGCGAATCCGGCTTTTCCCCTCCCATTGACATTCCATGTCGGAAGCCGGCTGGGAAGGTCGCAAATGGTAAACAGGTGATCCCGGGACGCTGCCACCATCGTAAATGCATGCTGGTGGCGAAGCGCCCGAATTTGCTTCACGTGACCTTCGGGATGGTCGTAAGTGCGAGGACTCAGTCCTAAGTCACGTTTTTCAGAGGCCTTGTAACTTTCAGCGGCCTTGTTCACGTGACCCTAGGGGTGGATAGTTTAGTGTGCGGACCTGGTCATTTTTGTCAGTCGCTAAATGCATGGTCATTAAGTCGAGGACTTCTGCACAGGCAGAGAGATGGTTTCCCATGATAACACACAAAAAGGTGGGTTGCTTTTTTTCTGCATTCCACTTTCTCTGAATCGAAAACACCCTTCGGTCTTTAGAGAAAATTGGAGAAAATGTATTGGTGCCGACAACAATTTGGTTCCGCTCTCTTAGTTTCCTTCCATCATCTTTAATTCTCCGCCTTTATTTATGGATTTATTTATTTTTAAAGCACCCTTTTCCTCTCTCTTTGCTTGCTTCCTTCCTTCTTTTAAAAAAAAAACAACAACAACAACAACCGACAAGGGGAAAACAAACCAAGAAACTAAGAAACAAACCAGACACTACACACACACACACACAGAGACAAAGAAGAAACGACAAGCCACCATCGCCGCACCCCCGTTTTTCGTTACGCTTTTATAAACCTTTTTCTCGCAGCGTTTGAATACTTTACAAAAACAAACAAACAACGACAACAACAAAAACTTATAAACTTAAACGAGAGGGTGAATGGGAGATTCCTGATGCCGGGGAGGTGGGTTGGGGGGGGTGTGGGCGTGGGGGCAGAAAAAAAAAGACTTTGGGAAAGCGGGAATGTTGCACCGATTCCCACGAAGGGAAAATTCGAGGCGCGTGGGGATGGTGCCTCTGTTTGGGGAAACGGAAGGAGAAAAAGGTCGATAGGTTTAAAAACTTAAAAATTAAAAAAAGGAGGATGCTTGCTCATGGCGAAGAACCTTTTTTGGGGAATTAACTCCAGCTTTGATTCCTGAGGATGGCGACAAGTTGCAAAATACAAGAGAGAGAGAGAGAGAGAGAGAGAATGGCAAACTCCGAGAAATGAAGCACTTTAACCGGTGTTGTGTTTTCCTCCGAGCATCTTCACAGGCGAAGGAAGCAGCAAAGCCAGGAGCTGGAAGGAGCTATAGGGGATGGGTGGGTGGGGGACCCAGGAAAAATAATTTGCCTTCTAGAGGGTAAATGTTGACCCCCTATGGGGGAACAAAAAAAAAAAAAACCCCGAATCCAAGAAGCTTGTGCCTTTGGAGAGATAATGTGCAATAGCGAACAGCCTGGAATAGTCGGAAGCGAAACAGAAGGAAACAAAAATAAAATAAAAAAATCTGGATTTTTTTTTCTTTATTTTTGTTTTCCTAGGCCAGGGTTAGGCACCCTTGGCTCTTTTAGGACTCGTGGACTTCAACTCCCAGAATTCCTGAGCCAGCCTGGCTCAGCATGGGAACCTCTCCCTTTTCCCTCAGTGTGGCTGGCTCAGGAATTCTGGGAGTTGAAGTCCACGAGTCCTAAAAGAGCCAAGGTGGCCTACCCCTGCCCTATATCAGGGGTCCTCAACCTTGGCAACTTTAAGACTTGTGGACTTCAACTCCCAGAATTCCTGAGCCATCCTGGCTCAGCTTGGAAACCTCCCTTTTCCCTCAGCGTGGCTGGTTCAGGAATTCTGGGAGTTGAAGTCCACGAGTCATAAAAGAGCCAAGGTTCCCCACCCCTGCCCTATATCAGGGGTCCTCAACCTTGGCTCTTTTATGACTCGTGGACTTCAACTCCCAGAATTCCTGAGCCAGCCTAGCTCAGCTTAGAAACCTCCCTTTTCCCTCAGTGTGGCTGGCTGAGGAATTCTGGGAGTTGAAGTCCACGAGTGAGAAAAGAGCCAAGGTGGCCTACCCCTGGCCTAGGCTGTGTCATGTGCAATACAGAATTGCCTTTGGGATATAGCAAGGAGAGGCATGTTTAAGGGCAAATGTCAAAAAAATAAAAATAAAAAAATAAAAAGAGGGCTTCTGAGGGCCCGGGGGCCAAGCTGGCCCCTGCCCTCATTTCGTTTGATGGGTGCGTGGGAACGATTGAGGAGGCTCCCTCGAGAGTCGTAGAACGAGGACTGGTGATGCTGAGGCTGTGCTGAAGGTCTTTTGGTCTAGGATGGTGTCCCTTTCCCCCCCTCTCCGTGGAATCTCTTTTTCGACCCTTTCCTGGAATTTTTGCATGAGGTTGTGACTGACCCTTTTGCTGCGTGCCGTGTATACCGAGAATGTCTGTATAGCCAAGAAAAAAAAATAATAATAATATAAAAAAACAGGAAAAAAATAATATGAAATAATCCTACGAATAATCATGAATAACCCTTCTGTACGATTTTTTCTACTGCCTGTTCTCTCCCCTTTTTTTTCTTCCCCCCTCTTCTTTCCCGTTCCTTCCCTTCCTTCCTTCCTTCCTTCCTTCTTTCTTTCTTTCTTTCTTTCTTTCTTTCTTTCTTTCTTTCTTTCTTTCTTTCTTTCTTTCTTTCTCCGTTTGCTTTTTCGACTGGATATTTCTAATTTCATGTCTTTGGGATTGAGAAAAACAAAAACAAAACAAAAAAAAAATAAGTCTTGCAGGAAAAAAAAATAATTTAATAAAGTATATTCATTAAAAAAGAACGACCACGATTCCTGGAGGCTGCGTGTTTTTCTTGGGGGAGGGAATGAAAAAAAGAAAGAAAAAAAAATCTGCGTCCAGAGGGGATTCCGATGAATGACGGAAGCGAGTGTGGATAAAAAGTCGTTTTTAAGGGGAGTGGAGCTGTGCGTTTGATTTTGCGTCTGTGTGATGGTGTGTGAGTTTGCAGAGGTCTACAATCAGGAACACTCTCTCTTGGGCTGCAAGCTATAATCAGCCCGTCTGCATGAACCAGGAATAAATGTAAGTTTATTTATCACCTCCTGTTTCTTTATTCTGGCCAATATTTGGGGCCCAGATTCCCCTCCCCCCCGAATAACCAGGATGGTAGCATTCATCTAGCAAGCACATATGTTGCAATCAGGGCGGTTTGTAATTGGGAAGGGGGTCAGAAAAGTCAAAATGGCCTCCACGACTGCATTTTACATTCCTGCCCCCTCCCCCTTTTAAACACGGAGTGCCTTTGAAGGTGACTTGCAATCTCCCCTGAATTCAGTCAGTTCAGACTTGGAAAAGCAGTGTGTTTGGGTTGTTGAAGTAGTCCTTAGTTAGCAACTGCCTCGCTTAGCGACCATTTGCACTTAGGACAAATAAAATTGAAGGGGGCTGGGTCAAATAACCAACAGAGGCCGCCCAAGAGCTACAGAAAAACTCAACCCTTTGCTGCCATCTAGTGTTCAGTTCAGAACAGTGGCAGCCCTTGGACCTACCAGCCAGCAAGTTGTGGGGGGGGGGGGAATTGGAAAACAATTCTGAATTGCCTCAAGCATGCATTGCCTTGCTGAAATTCCTTCTCATAGGGTGAGAGGAAAAAGAAAAAGAAGAAAAGAAAAGGAAGGAGAACAAGGGAAGGAGGGAGGGAGGGAGGGAGAGAAAAAGGGAAAAGAAAGGGAAGAAAATTGAGGAAGGGAAGGAAGGAAGCAGGGAGGAAGAGAGAAAAGGAAGGAAGGAAGGAAAATTGAGGAAGGGAAGGAAGGAAGCAGGGAGGAAGAGAGAAAAGGAAGGAAGGAAGGAAGGAAGGAAGGAAGGAAGGAAGGAAGGAAGGAAGGAAGGAAGGAAGGAAGGAAAATTGGGGAAGGGAAGGAAGGAAGCAGGGAGGAAGAGAAAAGGAAGGAAGGAAAAATGAGGAAGGGAAGGAAGGAAGCAGAGAGGAAGAGAAAAGGAAGGAAAATTGAGGAAGGAAAGGAAGGAAGCAGGGAGGGAGAGAAGGAAGGGAGGAAGGAGAAAGAAGGAAAAGAAAGGAAACAAAATTGAGGGAAGGAAAGGAGGAAGGAAAGGAAAGGGAACAAAATTGAGGGAGAGAGAAGGAAGGAGAAAAGGAAGAATTGAAGGAGGGAAGGAAGGAAAAGAAAAGGAAGAAAATTGAGAAAGGGAAGGGAAGAAGCAGGGAGGGAGAGAAGGAAGGGAGTGTGGGAAGTCACACACACCCCCAGAGAAGGAAATATTAAAAGGGCAGGAAAAAATATATCTCCTACAAGGCCTCCAGCTAGATCAAGAAGACAAAGACAACTAAAATCTGCATGCCCCACCCAAACTCTAGGAGTCATTAGCCCCATCACCAGGGAAGCAGGATATGATAATAGGATTAAACCACAAATACCAAGGCCTAGAAAGACACACTCAGACTCAGTTCAAAGTTCATGCCACAGGAACAGGAAACTTCCAAACAAAAGGCTTTCAGAGGGTATAAAAACCTACTCCCTACATGTGTTTAGTCCTTTTTTCTCTCCTCTTTGTTGCCAGAGCCATCTATCTGCTGGCTCTCCTCTCCAATAAAATACAACCTTCTTCCCAAAGCAGTTGCCATGTTTATTCCCAGCTCGGATGAACCAGGATAAAGAATTTTCTTCCAACAGGAGGAAGGAAGGAAGGAGAAAGAAGGAAAAGAAAGGGAACAAAATTGAGGGAAGGAAGGAAAATGGAAGAAAATTGAGGAAGGGAAGGAAAGAAGCAAGGAGGAAGAGAGAAAAGGAAGGAAGGAAAAGGGAAAAAAATGGAGGAAGGGAAGGAAAGAAGCAAGGAGGGAGAGAAGGAAGGAAAAGAAAGGGAACAAAATTGAGGGAGAGAGAAGGAAGGAGAAGAAAAGGAAGAATTGAAGGAGGGAAGGAAGGAGAGAAAGAAGGAAAAGAAAAGGAAGAAAATGAAGGGAGGGAGGGAGGAAGGAAGGCAATAGGAAGGAGAAGGAAGGAAGGAAATTAATTTCTCATTTCCGCTCTTTAAAAGCATCTATTGAAACAGTCTACTGGCCCTGGAAACTAGGCAAGCAACTAGGTCAACTCTATTGTTTTATATCTATGCTAATGTGAAGCTTCGAGAGGAGAGGCCCCTCCCCTAGAAAGATGACTTCCGGATGACGAGGCTCCAGCCGTTTCCCCCCCCAATCATGCTGAGAAAGCTTTACTGCCCCCTGCTGCTTGTTTTGTTTCTTTGCATCTCTCCAGTCTCCCTGCTCTAATAACGTACTCAAGGAAGTGGCTTAGTATTGTTAACTACAGCTGGTTCCCATCTTACTACGGTTCAATTAGTGACCGTTCAAAGTTACAACAGCACTGAAAAAAGTGACTTAGGACCACTTTTCACAGTCACAACCTTTGTAGCATCCCCCTGGTCCTGTGATCAAAATTCAGATGTCTGTCAATACGGTTCAGACTTACGACGGTTGCCGTGTCCCAGAGTCACGTGATCCCCTTGGGCAACCTTCTGGCGAGCAAAGTCAGTGAGGAAGCCAGATTCACTTAACAACGGGGTTACTAACTGATTAAGCGCAGTGATTCGCTTTGCAACCGTGGCAGGGGAGGTTGTAAAATGGGGCACAAGACTCACTTAACAAATGTCTCGCTTAACAACAAAAATTTTGGGCTCAATTGTGATCGTAGGTTGAAGACTACCTTTACTCTCAGCCCCAACGGTTTAGCTAAGGTTCTGCTAAGGATGATGGGTTCTGCAGTCCAAGAAAATTTTGGAGGCTGCCAAGATAGATTTGTATAGACACAGACCAACAGAGAGATGGATAGATGGATGGATTTAAATTGATAGATTTGGAGAGAGAGGGGGGGGAGGGAGGAGAGAGGGAGGGAGAGAGATGGTAGATAATAGATGCATGACAGATAGATTAGACAGACAGACAGACAGATAAAGATACACAGATACACAGAGATATAGACATAGATATAAATGGATAATAGATGATATGCAGATAGAGATAGACAGACAGACAGACAGACAGACAAATAATAGATGACAGATAACTAGACAGGCAGATTAATAGATGATACATAGATGATAGATGAGAGATCAGTGGTGGCGAACCTATGGCACGGGTGCCAGAGGCGGCACTCAGAGCCCTCTCTGTGGGCACGTGCGCTGTTGCTCCAGTCCTGGGCCTTCGACTGGGTTTTATAAAACCTTTTCGCTTTAGGCCTCTGCCGTCGTGTGCAAAAAAAAAAAAAAAAAAAAAGGTTCAATCAATCAGTCAATTTCAACTTCTCACTGGGAAGAAAAAGATCTTGCAAAGTTGGAATTGATTGATTGAACTTTTTAGTCCCACCCAGTCTGCCGTTACCACCGCAGCCACGCCCACTCAATGGGCCACACCCACCCAATTGGTCACACCCACCCGGCACGTAAGTGGGTTTTGGGTTGCAGTTTGGGCACTAGGTCTCTAAAAGGTTCACCTCCTGTGATAGATAGATAGATAGATAGATAGATAGATAGATAGATAGATAGATAGATAGATAGATAGATAGACATACAGATCGATATAGATACAGATACACAGATTATAGATATATAGATATAGATGGATGATAGAGATAGATAAGAGAGAGAGAGAGAGAGGTAGATGACAGACAGACAGGCAGATTAATAGATTATACATAGATAATAGATGACAGATAGATAGATAGATAGATAGATAGATAGATAGATAGATAGATAGATAGATAGACAGATAGAATAGATAATAGACAGACAGATAGATAAATTTAGGTCGATAGATTTGTATACACAGACAGACAGAGAACCAGCCAGTCAGCCAATTAATAAAATTTTGCTTGGCCAGACCAAGCTGTAATTTAACCCCCACATACCGGATACTTAAACATTCCCCTTGTTTCTACCACAGATTATAAGGCAGCTAGAGCGATATAAAGCAAGATGGATGACAATATATAAAGCATTATGACTGAGGGGTCCTCGCTGCTCAGTGAGCTTGGCTGTTTTCTTGCAGACGTTTCATTACCCAACTAGGGAACATCATCAATGTTATCCTTATTTTGCTTAACCACCACCAAAATTTCATCCCCCACCTGTGGCAAGGGACAGTTGGGAGCCGGACTCCATAGATAATAGTTGATTGATGACTTACGTGCCCAAAAGCCACTGTCAACTCTTAGTGACCACATACGTTTTCTCCAGAATAATCTATCGCTAATCCAGTTGTCCTTAGTTAATGAATTGATATTTATCCATTTTCTTTGCTACAGAAGACCAGATATGGCCCGGCAAGGCCCCCGTCTTCCTTTCTATGCTAGGCCACACTTCTGTTGTGTTCGGAACGATTTTAAAGCAGTGTTTTTCAAACTTGGCAACTTGAAGACAGGTGGACTTCAAATCCCAGAATTCCCTGGTTGGCTGAGGAATCCTGGGAGTTGAAGTCCAACTGTCTTCGCGTTGCTGAAGACGAGAAACATGTCTTGAAAGGCAGAAGGGACTTCCGGCCAGCCCCTCCCTCGCATGTCATGCATCATGTGTCCAACAGAGGGCGCCTAGGGCCAAGCTGCCTCCCCAAACTCAGGTGAGCTCACCTGTCGGGTTACCTGTCCGGAACTGCAAGAAACTGGGATCTGAAGGAGAGGCAGATAGAGAAGCATTCCAGCTGCTGATTTTCACTTTCCTGGGAACGGAAGAAGGCCAAGGAGTTTCTTTGGACAGGTGAAGGAACATTTGCAGGATAATAGGAAGTAATTAAAAGAGAGAAAGAGAGAGAGAGAGAGAGAGAGAGAGAGAGAGAGAAAGAAAGAAAGAAAGAAAGAGAAAGGAAGGAAGGAAGGCAAAAAGAAAGAAAGAAAAAGAAAGAGAGAGAGAGAGAGAATAAGTTTCAAGTAACTAGAATGTTCAGTGGTCTAATCAATCCAAATTGCACATTAATTTTGCAATGGCCCTTTTTCAATCGGGACAAAAAAAAAACGAGAAGAAGGCTCCTGGTTAATTTAAAGCTAGGTGGTGGAGGCCACAGGTGCGTTGCGAGGAATGTTTGAATGGGGTGACTGTTCAAGAAGGAGCAGACTTTGAAACCGGAGGCAATCAAGCAGTTTAAGGTTTCACAAAGCAACGATAATTTCTGACACCGGTGCTAAAGAAAGTCTTCCGGTTTGCCTGGAACAATGACTAAAACTGGGCCAAGAATCTGTGGGCAAAAGTGGAATTTTTTTTCAGGTCGGAGATGGAAAAACCACAAACCAAGCAGCAAAATATACGCCATTTCGTTTGCCTGGGGGGGGGCGATTTAAAATAATAATAATTAGCATTTTGTTTCCATTTAAAGGCACCCCAAATCAGCTGTCCCAGTCGAGCTTGGCAAGGTTACTGCCTACGCGAAGAAATCAAAGATATTATCCTAACCAAGGGTAGGTAGCCTTGGCTCTTTTATGACTCGTGGACTTCAACTTCCAGAATTCCTGAGCTAGCATGGGGGAACTATGGCCCCTTCATGACTTGTGGACTTCAACTCCCAGAATTCCTGAGCCAGCATGGCTCAGCTTGGAAACCTCTCCCTTTCCCCTCAGTATGGCTGGCTCAGGAATTCTGGGAGTTGAACTCCACAAGTGATAAAAGAGCCAAGGTTACCTATCTCTGGCCTAGGCCTAGGCCGCTTTATGACTCATGGACTTCAACTCCCAGAATTCCTGAGCCAGCATGGCTCAGCTTGGAAACCTCTCCCTTTCCCCTCAGCATGGCTGGCTCAGGAATTCTGGGAGTTGAAGTCCACGAGTCATAAAAGAGCTGAAGTTGCTTAACTCTGGCCTAGGCCTAGGCCGCTTTATGACTCATGGACTTCATCTCCCAGAATTCCTGAGCCAGCATGGCTCAGCTTGGAAACCTCTCCCTTTCTCCTCAGCATGGCTGGCTCAGGAATTCTGGGAGTTGAAGTCCACCAGTCATAAAAGAGCCAAGGTGGCCTACCCCTGTCCTAAACCATCTTTTTTAAATTCTTCTTTAACGTTTTTCTTAAACGATCGTTAATTGGCAGCCATGATTTAGAGCAGGGGTCTCCAAACATGGCGACTTTAAGACGGGTGGACCTCAATTCCCAGAATTCCTCAGCCAGGTGGCTGAGGAATTCTGGGAATTGAGGTCCACCCGTCTTAAAGTTGCCAAATTTGGAGACCTCTGATTTTTTTTTTTTTTTTTTTAAAAAGGGTTGAGCTTCCCAGGAAACATGACACACTCAATTAATGTATTTACTTTAAGTAATGATGAAATCAACCCCATTTGCTGCATTACGGTAAATCACGAAGCAGCAAACCCAAGCTGGGTTCAGACAATTAACTAAACCTTAAACCAGGTTAATCTGAACCAGGTTCGGTGTCCCAAAGAGAAGTCGCGCCGAAAGTTCAGACTAAAAGTTTTGTGACTCCTCAAATCTCCAACGAAGCGGCTGAACATTCTGCATTTTGTAACTCAGGTGCACCTGAGAACGATGGGTGAGGCCTTGTGTCCTGAGTTCTAAACTTGAGTTTTTGGCGGGGAATCACAAGAAAAATACACGCCGTGCCAAGAAGGCAGAGAAAGGGAAATTCCCGGCGAATCCTGACGAACGATTACCCGTCGACACGTTTCTCTCTCATCCAGGATGCCAGAGGGACCGCTCACCTTACCGGTTCTGATCCGGACCATCCGGAGCGCCCGGACGCAGGCGGAAGAACGGGAATTGGTGCAACGAGAAAGTGCCAAAATTAGGGGTGCTTTTCGGGGCGACGAACCGGAGAACCGGCCCACCAATTTGGCAAAGTTGCTGTACATCCATATGTTGGGGTACCCTGCTCACTTTGGACAGGTATGTACAACTAGTCCTCTACCTATAATGATTTAATGACCGTTTGAACTTACAACGGCACTGGAAAAAAGTGTCTCTTATCGCCATTTTTCACACTTGACCATTGCAGTATCCTCCTGATCACGCAATCAAAATTCAGACGCTGACTCACATTTATGACTCGTTGCAGTGTCCCAGAGCAGGGATTTTCAACCTTCTCACCCGTTGTACCACTTTTAGGACATTGCAACATCCGAGTACCACCAGCCGCCTAGCAAGGTGTCAAAAACTTGATGACGCCCCCAAAAAAGAGGAAAAAAAGTGGTAAAGTACAGGTTCGCTTAGTGACTGTTCGAAGTTACAATGGCATTGAAAAAAATGCCCCCCCCAAGCCACAGCTGAGCAATACAGCGCCCAGTAGCGCTCTTCCTCCTGTCCAAGGTTTTCATTGTTAGCATTTCTGTTGAGGATTGGCAGCAGGGGTGGGGTGGGGGGTGTTTGATTTTTATTCCCCCCGTCTGCTGGGTGGTTGCAGCAGGTTTTGGTCACTTCACATGACCATGGGACACTGTGACCGTCATAAATATGAATCGGTTGCCAAGCATCTGAATGTAAATCACAAGACCCTGGAGAGGCTGCAACATTCCAGCTGATTGGCGCTTCTTCTGGACTCAGCAGAAGTGCCAGGATCAGTGCCGAGCTCCAGCTGGATCCTGGCATTGATCCTGGCGCTTCCGCTGAGCTCTGACAGCCCTGCAGCTCCAGCCGTCTCTCGCTCAGGCTTGTGCGGTGCTGCCACCGGTTCAGCTCATTCCCCTCCCCCACTACCCCTTTTCTAGGATGGTCGCGTACCACCTGCCAGGTGCCAATATACCACAGGTGGTACCCGTACCACTGGTTTAAAAGCTCTGTCCCAGAGGGTCATGTGATCCCATTTGGCGACCTTTTGACCAGCAAGGTCAATGGGGGAAGCCAGATTCTACTTAACGACCGGGTTACTAAGTTAACAGCTGCCGCGATTCATTTAACAACGGTGGCGAGAAAGGTCTTAAAATGGGGCAAAACTGACTGCACAGCTGTCTCGCTTAGCAAAAGAAATGTTGGGTTCAGTCGTAAGTTGAGGACTACCTGTAATTTTGTGAGAATTCAGTAAATTCAGCCAATTTATAAATGTATTAAATGCATGCCTTAGATGTGCAGCTGACTCCATTATTGGTTGTTCCCGTGGAACAATATGCTGTCAGAAGTTGAGAGTGCTCCAACATTGGAAGTTTTTAAGAGGAGATTGGACAGCCATTTGTCTGAAATGACATAGACAGTATAGAGGGTTGGACTAGAACAGTGGTTCTCAACCTTTTTAATGCCGCGACCCCCCAACCGGTCGTAAGTCGAGGACTACCCAACTGGTCGTAAGTCGAGGACTACCCAACCGATTGCAAGTCGAGGACTTTCCGTGCCCGGGAGCGCCACGCATGCGTGGTGCCGCCCCCTGCGCCAGCCGAGGCGTAGCTGGCAAGGGGCAGCGACGGCGCAGGGCGACCACCGGCTGGGCCACCAGCTGGCCCAGCCCAAGGGAGGTAAGGCACCCACCGGGCCCCATGTGCGCCAGCAGCCCTCCCTGCGCCCGCCAGCCTCCCACCTCCCACCCCTGGCCCTCTTTTCCTTACATTTTTAGTAGTTGCTCAGCAGGGAGGGGTGGAAGCTTCCAGACAGCTCGCCTTCGCTGCAGACAACTTGCAGCACCGTTTGCAGAAGGGGACTTTTGGCGGGCTCAGCAGGGCAGAGACAGCCTGGACAATTCCTGTTGGCTTTTGAAAGCCAATAGAATTAGACTCTATTCAAGAGAGTCTATTCTATTGGCTTTCAAAAGCCAATAGAATAAAAGGGAGGAGCACAGCTAAGGAAAAAAAAGGGGGGGGGAAATGGCAGACTGCGTTGTTTGGCGACCCCCGTGAAATGGTCGTTCGACCCCAAATGGGGTCCCGACCCACAGGTTGAGAACCGCTGGACTAGAAGATCTTTAAGGTCACTTCCAACTCTGTTATTCTATTCTATTCTATTCTATTCTATTCTATATTCTATTCTATTCTATTCTATTCTATATTCCAATATCTATTCTATTCTATTCTATTCTATTCTATTCTATTCTATTCTACATTCCAATATCTATTCTATTCTATTCTATTCTACATTCCAATATCTATTCTGTTCTATTCTATTTTATTCTTCTATTCTATTCTACATTCCAATATCTATTCTATTCTATATTCCAATATCTATTCTATTCTATTCTATTCTATTCTATTCTATTCTATTCTATTCTATTCTATTCTATTCTATTCTATTCTATTCTATTCTATTCTACATTCCAATATCTATTCTATTCTATTCTATTCTATTCTATTCTATTCTATTCTATTCTATTCTATTCTATTCTATTCTATTCTATTCTATTCTATTCTATTCTATTCTATTCTATTCTATTCTATTCTATTCTATTCATTTTCTATTCTGTTCTGTTCTGTTCTGTTCTGTTCTATTCTATTCTATTCTATATTCTAATATCTATTCTATTCTATTCTATTCTATATTCCATTATTCTATTCTATTCTATTCTATTCTACATTCTATTCTAATATTCTATTCTATTCTATTCTATTCTATTCTATTCTATTCTATTCTATTCTATTCTATTCTATTCTATTCTATATTCCAATATCTATTCTATTCTATATTCCAATATCTATTCTATTCTATTCTATTCTATTCTATTCTATTCTATTCTATTCTATTCTATTCTATTCTATTCTATTCTATTCTATTCTATTCTATATTCCATATCTATTCTATTCTATTCTATTCTATTCTATTATTCCTAATTCTATTCTATTCTATTCTATTCTATTCTATTCTATTCTATTCTATTCTATTCTATTCTATTCTATTCTATTCTATTCTATTCTATTCTATTCTATTCTATTCTATTCTATTCTATTCTATTCTATTCTATTCTATTCTATTCTATTCTATTCTATTCTATTCTATATTCCAATATCTATTCTATTCTATTCTGTTCTATTCTATTCTATTCTATTCCACAAACCATTTTGGTTTTGGGCAAGGTAGCAATAAAAATATCGCCCTTCCCTAGCGCTATGTGGAAACCGCCCTTTTGATTCCCCACCATGCCCCCTCACCAAGCGCCACTGCAAAGCATTGTGGGAAAAAGACGTTAAGTCCTCTTCTTCCTGTCGCAACCCAGATGGAGTGCCTGAAACTGATCGCCTCCACCCGATTCCATGAGAAGCGGATTGGCTACCTTGGGGCTGCCCTCCTATTGGATGAGAAGCAGGACACTCACCTTCTCCTGACCAATAGCATCAAGAAGTGAGGAGGTGTCCACATTTGGGTGTCTCCCTTTGCCCTAATGGGGGTGAGGCCAGATCTGAGATCTCAAGAAAAGAATCAATGAAATTGATTAAAATTGGTGGGACATTGAAAGAGGGAGGGATTCAGCTGGATTCCTGCCAATTCGGAAGATCAGGAAAAGATTTGGGTGGTCAGAATCCTGCTCCCACTAAACCACCATGCAAATCCTTGCCGGTGGCTTAAGGGGGCGCCAACACAGCTATCATGGTTTCTCAGCCTTGCATCTTGTGCAAACCCAGCTGGGTGGGGCGCCTAATGGCAGTTAAAGAGTGGTTTAGTGGAACCCACGGGCAGGGAACTGGAGTTTGAGGGGGCTCAGAAGAAGGGGTGTCTGCTGGATGTGGTCAAAAAAGTCAAAATGGCAGTGGGGACGATGCAATCAAAGCTCCACCTATTTCTTGATGGGTTCGCCGATGGGGGGGGGCAACCATCCGACCTTCAGAATCAGGTTGTAACTTGTAAGTGTCTTTGGGAGGGGGTCCATTGTAATTTTGAACGGTCCCTATGCAACCGGTCATAAGTCAAGGCATGGCGCCACCCCCATGCGTGGTGCGCATGTGCGGCACCGCCCCCGTGCGCAGCGCGCGTGCACGGCGCCGCCCCCATGCGTGGCGCGCGTGCACAGCGCCGCCCCCATGCGTGGCGCGCGTGCACGGCGCCGCGAAAAATGGCGGATCGCCACCTTTGGCGACCCCCGAAAAATGGTCACGACCCATAGGTTGAGAACCGCTGCTGTAGATAGATAGATAGATAGATAGATAGATAGATAGATAGATAGATAGACAGACAAACAGATAGACATGACAGAGAATGATAGACAGAAAGAGAGATGACAGAGAATGATAGATAGATAGATAGATAGATAGATAGATAGATAGATATGACAATGATAGACAGAGAGAGAAATGACAGAGAATGATAGATAGATAGATAGATAGATAGATAGATAGATAGATAGGTAGGTAGGTAGGTAGGTAGGTAGGTAGGTAGGTAGGTAGGTAGATATGACAGAGAAAGACAGAGAGAGATGACAGAGAATGAGATAGATAGATAGATAGATAGATAGATAGATAGATAGATAGATAGATAGATAGATAGATAGATAGATAGATATGACAGAGAATGGTAGACAGAGAGAGAGAGAGATGACAGAATGATAGATAGATAGATAGATAGATAGATAGATAGATAGATAGATAGATAGATTATAGAGATGACAGAGTATGATAGACAGAGATATATCTATATATCTATATCTATCTATGTATATCTATATATCTGTATCATTCTGTCATATCTATCTATCTATCTATCTATCTATCTATCTATCTATCTATCTATCTATCTATCTATCTATCTAATCCAGGGGTCTTCAAACTTGTGGACTTCAACTACCAGAATTCCTGGTGAGGCATACTGGCTGAGGAATTCTGGGAACTGAAGTCCACAAGTCATAAAAGGGCCCAGTTTGAAGACCCCTGGATTTGATATATATATATATATGTATGTATGTATGTATGTATGTATGTATGTATGTATGTATGTATATATATATATATATATATATATATATATATATATATAGAGAGAGAGAGAGAGAGAGAGAGAGAGAGAGAGAGAGAGAGAGAAATTTGCAGCTAGAGATTCCCTGGCAGTAAAGTAGGACACATCCCAGGGGGTGGGGTGGGGGGCAGAGATTCTGCTTCCCCCCCTCCTTAAATTTGGGAGGGAGGACGAAGGAAGCGTGTGGAAGACGAAATCTAAATTTATTTATTTATTCAGTCATCAACCAGCAGCATTAAATAATAAAAACGAGCGATTAAAAAAAAAAAACCCCGAACTACGATCGGGATCAAGAAAGAAAGTCGGTGCAGTTATGGTACATTGGCAATTCTATAATAAATCCAACATGGCGTCCTCCGCTGTTGCTCGGCCTTTGCCACTTTAAGATGGGACTTAGCAACTTCCAGAATTCCCCAGCCAGCCCTGCTGTGTCCATTCATTGAGACACAGACTCTAAACACCTTATTACAAGGATTTATTTATCTAACGCTCATAAGCAGATATAATAAAACTATGTACATTAAAATAGAGGGGCTCTAAAAAAAACATGAGAAAATAAGGGAGCAAAGGATTCATAAGAATGAGTGGCCTGGAGAAGAGGAGATTTCTTATGCCTCTTTTTTTCCTTTCTCTCCTTGCCTGCAAGTGACCTGCTGCACAGCAACGCCTGGGTGCAAGGATTAGCACTCAGCACCCTCGGATCGCTCGGCTCTGCGGCCATGCTGCAGGATCTGGCCCAGGAAGTGCAGCAGCTGGCCAAAACCGGGCAGCCCACCGTGCGGAGGAAGGTGAGACCCCCATGGATTCGCTTTCTTCCCTGGAGGTAGTCCTGTAGTTAACCACGGTTTGTTTGGTGGCCGTTCTAAGTTATAGCAGCCCTGAAACAAAGGGACTGATGACCGCTTTCCACACTGAGCGACCGTCGCAGCGTTCCCGTGGTCGCAGGGTCGAAAATTCAGACAAAGGGGTTCCTATTTACGACGGTTGCAGCATCGCCCGGGGTCACAGGATCTCCTTTTGCGACAAGCCAAGTCGATGGGGGGGGGGGAATTCAGATTCGCTTAACAAAGTGTGTGACTAACTTAACGAATGTAACGATTCGCTTAACGACGCTGGCAAGGAAAGCCGTAGGACGGTGGCAAACTCACTGAAGAAGCAGTGAAGGCTGCAACCCTGGAGGTTTTTAAGAAGAGACTGGACAGCCATTTGTCTGGAATGGTATATAGGGTTTCCTGCCTGAGCAGGGGGTTGACCTCCAAGGTCCCTTCCAGGTCTGTTATTCTTTTTTTCCTTCCTTCCTTCCTTCCTTCCTTCCTTCCTTCCTTCCTTCCTTCCTTCCTTCCTTCCTTCCTTCCTTCCTCCCTCCCTCCCTCCCTCCCCCTCCCTCCCTCCTCCCTCCCCCCTCCCTTCTCCAACAATGGAAGTTTTTTTTAAAAAGAGACTGGACAGCCCTTTGTCCGAAATGATATATAGGGTTTCTTGCCTGAGCAGGGGGTTGGACTAGATGACTTCCAAGATGCCTTCCAACTCTGTTATTCTTTTTTTTCCCTTCCTTCCTTCCTTCCTCCTTCCTTCCTTCCTTCCTTCCTTCCTTCCTTCCTTCCTTCCTTCCTTCCTCTCCCTCCCTCCCTCCCTCCCTCCCTCCCTTCTCCAACACTGGAGGTTTTTAAGAAGAGACTGGACAGCCATTTGTCTGAAATGGTATATAGTGTTTCCTGCCTGAGCGGGGTTGGATGAGACCAGGGGTAGGCAACCTTGGCTCTTTTATGACTCGTGGACTTCAACTCCCAGAATTCCTAAGGCAGCATGGCTCAGCTTGGAAACCTCTCCCTTTCCCCTCAGCATGGCTGGCTCAGGAATTCTGGGAGTTGAAGTCCACGAGTCATAAAAGAACCAGGTTTGAAGACCCCTCAGTTAGAGGAACATATGAAAGTATAATTAATGTTAATTAATGTAGACTTTATTAGTTTAGAGCAGGGGTAGGCAACCTTGGCTCTTTTATGACTCGTGGACTTCAACTCCCAGAATTCCTGAGCCAGCATGGCTCAACTTGGAAACCTCTCCATTTCCCCTCAGCGTGGCTGGCTCAGGAATTCTGGGAGTTGAAGTGCACGAGTCATAAAAGAGCTTAGGTTGCCTACCTCTGGACTAGATCAATGTTTCTCAGCCTCGGCCCCTTTAAGACAGGTGGACTTCAACTCCCAGAATTCCTGAGCCAGCATGACTCAGCTTAGAAACTTCTCCCTTTTCCCTCAGCATGGCTGGCTCAAGAATTCTGGGAGTTGAAGTCCACGAGTCATAAAAGAGCCAAGGTTGTCTACCCCTGGACTAGATGACCTCCAAGGTCCCTTCCAACTTTATTATTATTATTATTATGGATCATCGCACAGTCAGCCAGATGTTCAGACTGGATTTGGCATTTTGTCTACCTATCGAGTCATTACCCAGGACCTGGGATAGGCAGATGTGGATGTTTGATGGTATTACAGGTATCGTCGCAGGATGGAAGCAGTTCCTAATAAGGCCGCCTTTTGCAATTGACTAATATCGAATTTGTCAATGCCAATGGTGTTCAAGTGGTGCTCCAGTTGTTTTGGGATTGCACCCAAGGAGCCTATTACTATTGGTACTACCCTTGCTTGCTTTTGCCACAGTCTTTCTATTTCTATTTGTAGGTTATTATTATTATTATTATTATTATTATTATTATTATTATTATTATTATTATTATTATTATTATTAACCAATGTTTCAACTTGGCAATATAGAGTTTGGGCTGAACTGTCGTCGTAATTCGAGAAATAGCTGTAGTTTAAAATGGTTTGTGTGCTCCGGTTTCATTCTAAGATTTCCACTACTTGATTTTTTTTGTTTTAAAGGTAGCTCTTTGCAATTTTTAGCCCGTTATTTTTTTTTACAAGCCATTGAGCGAAAGCCGTATCTATAGGCGGTCCTTGTTCTTTGGAAGGGTTTCATCTGTCGGAATTATAAAATGTGTGCATATATAATAAATAAAACATATAATACATTTGTAATATGTCTATGTTATAAAATACATACATTATAAATTATAACCCCTCTTTACCAACCCTGTTTCTAGGCCATCGTCTGCGCTGTACATATTACGCGGAAAGTGCCCGCTTTAGTAGATATGTTCACACCACTGGGAGAGCAGCTGTTGAAGGAACAAATTCACGGTGAGAGGGCTGGTTTTTGAGTTAGAGATCAGTGGGCAAAATTGGCGAGTTGCATATTCTTGTTTGTATGGAGATCCATCAGTTACTTGTACCAATAGGAAACTGGTTTCATGGCTAAAATGGCCAACGGAAGGTCTGGGAAAACGCTATGAGAAAGATCGAGAAACAGTTAAGGGAAAAGATCAAGAAAAGATTATGGAGAAGATCGAGGAAAAGTTCAAGAAAAAGACTGAGAAAAAGTCAGAGAAAAGATTGAGAAAAAGTTAGGGAAAATATTAAGAATAGGTTAGGAAAAAGATCAAGAAAAGATTCGAAAAAAGATCGTGAAAAGGTTAGGGAACAGATCAAGAAAAGGCTGGGAGGGAAATTGAGAAAAAGAAAAGATCAGGAAAGGTTAGGGAAAAGATAGAGAAAAGGTTAGGAAAGAGATCAAGAAAATATTTGGAAAAGGATCAAGAAAAGGTAAGGGAAAAGATTGAGAAAAAAAGATTGAGAAAGGGTTAGGAAAAAGATGGAGAAAAGATTAGGGAAAAGATCAAGAAAAGATTAGGAAAAAAGATGGAGAAAAGATTAGGGAAAAGATCAAGAAAAGGTTAGGGAAAAGATCAAGAAAAGGTTAGGGGAAAAGATGGAGAAAAGATTAGGGAAAAGATCAAGAAAAGGTTAGGGAAAAGATCAAGAAAAGGTTAGGGGAAAAGATGGAGAAAAGATTAGGGAAAAGATGAAGACAAGGTTAGGGGAAAAGATGGAGAAAAGATTAGGGAAAAGATCAAGAAAAGGTTAGAAAAAAGATCAAGAAAAGATTAGGGAAAAGATCGCGAAAAGGTTAGGGAACAGATCAAGAAAAGGTTGGGGGGAAATCGAGAAAAAGAAAAGATCAAGAAAAGTTTAGGGGAAAAGATGGAGAAAAGATTAGGGAAAAGATGGAGAAAAGATTAGGGAAAAGATCAAGAAAAGGTTAGGGGAAAAGATGGAGAAAAGATTAGGGAAAAGATGAAGACAAGGTTAGGGGAAAAGATGGAGAAAAGATTAGGGAAAAGATCAAGAAAAGGTTAGAAAAAAGATCAAGAAAAGATTAGGGAAAAGATCGCGAAAAGGTTAGGGAACAGATCAAGAAAAGGTTGGGGGGAAATCGAGAAAAAGAAAAGATCAAGAAAAGTTTAGGGGAAAAGATGGAGAAAAGATTAGGGAAAAGATGGAGAAAAGATTAGGGAAAAGATCAAGAAAAGGTTAGAAAAAAGATCAAGAAAAGATTAGGGAAAAGATCGCGAAAAGGTTAGGGAACAGATCAAGAAAAGGTTGGGGGGAAATAGAGAAAAAGAAAAGATCAAGAAAAGGTTAGGGGAAAAGATGGAGAAAAGATTAGGGAAAAGATGGAGAAAAGATTAGGGAAAAGATCAAGAAAAGGTTAGGGGAAAAGATGGAGAAAAGATTAGGGAAAAGATGAAGACAAGGTTAGGGGAAAAGATGGAGAAAAGATTAGGGAAAAGATCAAGAAAAGGTTAGAAAAAAGATCAAGAAAAGATTAGGGAAAAGATCGCGAAAAGGTTAGGGAACAGATCAAGAAAAGGTTGGGGGGAAATAGAGAAAAAGAAAAGATCAAGAAAAGGTTAGGGGAAAAGATGGAGAAAAGATTAGGGAAAAGATGGAGAAAAGGTTAGGGAAAAGATCAAGAAAAGGTTAGGAAGAAGATCAAGAAAAGATTCGAAAAAAGATTGTGAAAAGGTTGGGGGGAAATCGAAAAAAAGAAAAGATCAGGAAAGGTTAGGGAAAAGATAGAGAAAGGGTTAGGAAAAAGATCAAGAAAATATTTGGAAAAAGATCAAGAAAAGGTTAGGGGAAAGACTGAGAAAAAAAGATTGAGAAAGGGTTAGGAAAAAGATGGAGAAAAGGTTAGGGAAAAGATCAAGAAAAGGTTAGGGAAAAAGATGGAGAAAAGATTAGGGAAAAGATCAAGAAAAGGTTAGGGAAAAGATCAAGAAAAGGTTAGGGGGAAAGATGGAGAAAAGATTAGGGAAAAGATGAAGACAAGGTTAGGGGAAAAGATGGAGAAAAGATTAGGGAAAAGATCAAGAAAAGGTTAGAAAAAAGATCAAGAAAAGATTAGGGAAAAGATCGCGAAAAGGTTAGGGAACAGATCAAGAAAAGGTTGGGGGGAAATCGAGAAAAAGAAAAGATCAAGAAAAGTTTAGGGGAAAAGATGGAGAAAAGATTAGGGAAAAGATGGAGAAAAGATTAGGGAAAAGATCAAGAAAAGGTTAGGGGAAAAGATGGAGAAAAGATTAGGGAAAAGATGAAGACAAGGTTAGGGGAAAAGATGGAGAAAAGATTAGGGAAAAGATCAAGAAAAGGTTAGAAAAAAGATCAAGAAAAGATTAGGGAAAAGATCGCGAAAAGGTTAGGGAACAGATCAAGAAAAGGTTGGGGGGAAATCGAGAAAAAGAAAAGATCAAGAAAAGTTTAGGGGAAAAGATGGAGAAAAGATTAGGGAAAAGATGGAGAAAAGATTAGGGAAAAGATCAAGAAAAGGTTAGAAAAAAGATCAAGAAAAGATTAGGGAAAAGATCGCGAAAAGGTTAGGGAACAGATCAAGAAAAGGTTGGGGGGAAATAGAGAAAAAGAAAAGATCAAGAAAAGTTTAGGGGAAAAGATGGAGAAAAGATTAGGGAAAAGATGGAGAAAAGATTAGGGAAAAGATCAAGAAAAGGTTAGGGGAAAAGATGGAGAAAAGATTAGGGAAAAGATGAAGACAAGGTTAGGGGAAAAGATGGAGAAAAGATTAGGGAAAAGATCAAGAAAAGGTTAGAAAAAAGATCAAGAAAAGATTAGGGAAAAGATCGCGAAAAGGTTAGGGAACAGATCAAGAAAAGGTTGGGGGGAAATAGAGAAAAAGAAAAGATCAAGAAAAGGTTAGGGGAAAAGATGGAGAAAAGATTAGGGAAAAGATGGAGAAAAGGTTAGGGAAAAGATCAAGAAAAGGTTAGGAAGAAGATCAAGAAAAGATTCGAAAAAAGATTGTGAAAAGGTTGGGGGGAAATCGAAAAAAAGAAAAGATCAGGAAAGGTTAGGGAAAAGATAGAGAAAGGGTTAGGAAAAAGATCAAGAAAATATTTGGAAAAAGATCAAGAAAAGGTTAGGGGAAAGACTGAGAAAAAAAGATTGAGAAAGGGTTAGGAAAAAGATGGAGAAAAGGTTAGGGAAAAGATCAAGAAAAGGTTAGGGAAAAAGATGGAGAAAAGATTAGGGAAAAGATCAAGAAAAGGTTAGGGAAAAGATCAAGAAAAGGTTAGGGGGAAAGATGGAGAAAAGATTAGGGAAAAGATCAAGAAAAGGTTAGGAAAAAAGATCATCAAATGTTTTGGAAAAAATAGAGAAAAGGTTAGGAAAAAAGTTCGAGAAAAGATGAGGGAGAAGAGGAAGAAAAGGTTAGGAAGGGAATCAAGAGAGAACTGAAGAAACAGCGATTGGGAAGCACAACTGAATGCGTCTCAAATCTCAAATATGAGCCATCTGTCTTCTAGGCATCCTGCACAGCACCATTATGTTAATCGCGGAGATGTGTGAGAAAAGCTCGCTGGCCCTCGAACATTTCTCCAAGGTAGGAAGCCGTCGACTGATATGTTTAAAAACTTCCCCGCCTGCAGGAGGTCGGGCTGGCTGTGGACGATGGGATCCGAGACCTGCAGAAACACCCTCCCTTCTCCTTCTTCTCCTCTGCAGTTTGTTCCCCAGCTGGCCGGAATATTGCGCAATCTGGTGGTGGCCGGATATTGTCCAAATAACAGCATTGCGGGCATCAGCGAACCTTTCCTGCAGGTAAGAAAGGGCTGGACTAGAAGACCTCCAAGGTCCCTTCCCAGCTTCTATTCTAACTCCTCCATCCAAGCCGCAAAAACCTGCAGTCCGCTCTTTCTCTCTCCAAAGGTCCAGCTTCTCCGGCTACTACGGCTTTTAGGACGAGACAATGGCGAGGCCAGCGACGCCATGAATGACTCCTTGGCGCAGGTGAGCGAAGAAGAGGGACGCCTGGGAAGGAGAGAGTGGCTGCAGAAATTCATGGTCAACCCCAGGAACACGTCGGAATAATAATAATAATAATAATGAGGAGGAGGAGGAGGAGGAGAAGTAGAAGAAGAAGAAGAAGAAGAAGAAGAAGAAGAAGAAGAAGAAGAAGAAGAAGAAGAAGAAGAAGAAGAAGAAGAAGAAGAAGAAGAAGAAGAAGAAGAAGAAGAAGAAGAAGAAGAAGAAGAAGAAGAAGAAGAAGATCGCACAGATTGACTACAAGCAGCGGCATGACAAAGTAGCAACAATGGTGCATTGGAAGATCTGCAAGAGATATCATTTGCCTCTAAGCCAGAACCGGTGGGACCATAAAATAGAGAAAGTCATAGAAAATGTTAAAGTTAAACTGCTCTGGCACTTCAGAATTCAAACAGACAAGCCCCTGCAACATAACATCCCGGACTTAACAATTGTCGATAAGAAAGACAAAAAAGTCTGGATAGTGGACGTGGCAGTGCCTGGAGACAGCAGAATAGAGGAGAGAGGACTGGACAAGATAACAAAATACAAAGACTTACAAATAGAAACAGAAAGACTGTGGGAAAAGCAAGCAAGGGTAGTACCAATAGTCATAGGCTCCTTGGGTGCAATCCCAAAACAATGGAGCACCACTTGAACACCATCATCGGCATTGACAAATTCGCTATTAGTCAATTGCAAAAGGCGGCCTTGCTAGGAACGGCTTCCATCCTGCGACGAGATCTGTAATGCCATCAGACATCCACATCTGCCTATCCCGGGTCCGTGGGAAGGACTCAATAGGTAGACAAAAAAGCTGGCTGGGTGACTTTGAGCCAGTTACAAGGAGGCTGTGAGTTCTAGTCCTGCCTTAGGCATGAAAGCCATCTGAGTGACTTTGGGCTAATCCCTTTCTCTCCACTGGGATAGATAGATAGATAGATAGATGGATGGATAAATGATAGACAGATAAGATTATTATTAAAAAAGGAAAATGCGAAGTATTTTAATTATTACTTTAAAAAAGGGAAAAGGCAAAGTGATAAAAATATTATTAAAAAAGAAAAACGTGAAGCGATGAAATTATTATTTGTAAAAAGTAAAAAGGCAAAGCAATAAAATTGTTGTTGTTGTTCTTGTTGTTTAAAAAAGAAAGAATACAGAACCAAGAGGTTGGAGGTGTGATGCTTTCTCTTGTCTCTCTTCTCTCACCCAGGTGGCAACTAACACAGAAACAACACGCAACGTGGGCAATGCCATTTTGTACGAAACGGTGCTAACAATCATGGGGATACAGTCTACCAGCGGATTGCGGGTACTGTAAAATTGCACAATGCACAATTGCACAATGTAAACATTAGTGTTTGATTTCAACCAGTCTTTCTCTCTTTAGCCCACCTGGCTAAACTCCAGGTGTGTAATTGCAATGGGTTGTAAGGATTGTAAGCTTCTTGAAACCCCAAATTCCCTCTGATGTTAGCATCGCCTTCCTAAAATCATGAGTCGGGTAGTTCCACAAACTCTCCTTGACTCAATCTGCTTTCCTAATCCCGCCTTTACGTCAGATTCATTTTAAGAATTAAAGGCATGTCTTGAATTTTATTTTATTTTTTTCATACGTAGGTTCTGGCGATAAATATCCTTGGGCGGTTTCTCCTTAACAAGGATAGGAATATCAGGTAAAAAAAAAGAAGAAGAAAGAAAATCAAAATTAAACAAGATTTAAATCCGTTCGATCG
Source organism: Crotalus tigris (assembly GCF_016545835.1). Taxonomy (NCBI): domain Eukaryota; kingdom Metazoa; phylum Chordata; class Lepidosauria; order Squamata; family Viperidae; genus Crotalus; species Crotalus tigris. The sequence continues at coordinate 3,380,669 of NW_024096569.1, forward strand.
GCTTTATCCTTTTCGTTGATGTTCAGATACGTGGCCCTCACGTCGCTCCAGAAATTGTTGAAAGCGGAAAACAACGCCGTCCAGAGGCACCGAACCACAGTCCTCGGTTGTTTGACGGATCCCGACCCGACGGTGAAGAGGTAAGCTGAAGGCCCGAAGGTAGGAGAAGGCTCCACTTCTGACGAGACAGAAGACCGTAATTCTGATTTATTTTATTTTTCCCCCCACTCTGTAGGAGAGCCCTCCAGCTGAGTTTATCCCTGATCAACCACGCTAACATTCGCACAACCACTAAGGAGTTGCTGGCCTTCATGGAAAGCAGCCCACCAGACCTGAAGTCGGAGTGCACTTCCGGATTGTTCCTGGCTGCCGAGAAGTGAGTCAGTTCCACCATTGCCTGCAAGAGGGCGGTAGAGAGCAGGAGGAGCACGTCCAGCTCTGCAGGAATCTTAAGAGCTCTCTTCTGCCTTTTGACTTCCTTCCACAGCTTCGCACCCAACAAACGGTGGCACATTGATACCATCCTCCAGATTCTGATCATGGTGAGAGCAAGGAGGGCGCTACGATCCCCGGTGTCCACTAGGTGGCAGAGGGAATGCAGATAACTTGAATCTGCTGCTGCCCTCTAGAGGTGGTGTTTTGTAGCGCAGGCAAAGTAGTTTTTTTTTTCCTTACGGATCTTCCTTTAAACTCCTCCTCGGAGGAGAGCGATAAAAGTCGGAGTAAGTGAAGAGGATCAAATATCCCCTTCCCGGTTCCTCCTTGGCAGGCAGGCTCCTACATCCGGGATGATGCCGTCCCCAATCTCATCCACCTGATTGGAGGTGCAAAGGAGCTTCATAGTTACGCCGTGCATCAGCTCTACGCCGCAGTGGCTCTAGATATCTCCCAGGTAGGTGTCTGTTTTGGCATTTGGGTGATATCCCAAGACCTAAACAATCCAGCAGCAAACATGTATCAAAAAAATGTGGTTTTTTTTTTTTACTACAGGCAGTCCTTGACTTACAACCACAATTGAGGGCCAAAATTTCCGTTCCTAAGCGAGATAGCGGTTCAGTGGGTTTTTTTGCCCCATTTTACGACCTTTTTTGCCACCGTTGTGAAGTGAATCGCGGCAAATCGTTAAGTTTGTCACACGGTTGTTAAGTCCCCGTTGATTTTGCTTGACAGCCTGAGCAGGGGGTTGGACTAGATGACCTCCAAGGTCCCTTCCAACTTTACTACTATTATTATTATTATTATTATTAAGGTGGCAAAAGGGGATCATGTGACCTTGGGACATTGCAACCAACCTAAGTACATGCCGGTTTCCAAGCATCTGGATTTGGATCGTTGTCACCATGGGGATTCTGCGGCGTAATTGTGAAAAAAGGGTCATCAGTCACCTTTGTCCAGTGCCGTCGTAACTCTGAACGGGCACTAAATGAACTGTTGTAAGATTTTGGTTAGGATGAGGGTTATTGACATATTCACCCCTCTAGTTTTCAATAATGGTGCAGTCCAGGAGATCAAAGTAGTGAATATGGGCTTACTCGTGGGTTTCTGGCCGCCATTTTGACTTTTTTGACCCCAGTTGCCCTTGCTGCAGCATTAAAGGAGCTCAGGACAATTAAATATTTTAGGAAGGGTTTTCAAGCTCCAGATTTAATTGCTTGCAAAGAAGCCCATGCAGACAATCGCTCTCCTCTCGTTTTGCTTCCGTCTGGCACATTCAGAATCCGTCGAGGAGTATTTTTCATTTTCTCCAGCCTTAAAAATTATGTTGAGTGTTTGCACTACTAAGCAGAGGGAACAAAGCTACAGTCTGCAGCAGGCCTTGCTCGGAGTAAAACCTACCAATCATCGTGGAAATCATTTCAGGACAGAAAAAGGAGGGATTAGCACGTTTCTGATCTATCCTGGGAAGTCAGAGGCCCAAGACTGAACCTTAAGCCGGCCTAAGAACAATATATCATGCCTCAAAGAAAGAAAAAAAGTGTTTATTCCACTGAAAGCTGGGAACTTGAAAACTGCAGTTCCGCACGCTGCACACAGGGTGGTGCTCTAATCTGAGAAAATGGCTGTTATGGCGCCCTCTAGTGTCAGAGGAGAGAAAACTCACATTTGCTGGGCCCAGGATGAAAAGTAAATATTGTACAGCTAGTCCTTGACTTACGAGTGGTCGCTTAGCGATGGTTTAACGTCACAACAGAGCTCCTGAAGATACTTACAATGGGCTTCCAATAACGACCGCCATGGTCGCTTAAGGACCATGGCGGTCACTTAAAAACCACAACGATCCCTCAGTGACAGTCGCAAAAAGGACATAAAATCGGATCAATCGTGCAGGCGACCCGTTTTATGACTGTCACAACTGGCAGGTTCCATCCTGTGAGCGCATCCAATTTTATAGATCTTTTTCACCGCAGTCATTAAGAAAATCACAGGGTCATTAAGCAAATCCAGCTTCCCGCTTTTGTTTGACTTTTGTTTGTCGGCTGAAAAAAAACAACCCACCAAAGATGATTGGGTAAGCCACGGGGTGCCGCAACTGTTGTAAATATGTGCCAGTTGCCAATGAGCTGAGTTGTGATCAGGTGACAGCAGGGGCGATGGGTTCTAAATCACTTTTTTAAGCTAAATGAACGGTCTTAAATTGAGGACTACTTGGATGTGGCATAACAATTGTGCCTTTGCCTCCGTTTGTGTCCCACTGCAGCAACCTTTGGTCCAAGTGGCAACCTGGTGCCTGGGTGAATACGGGCACTTCCTGCTTGACGGGAATTGTGATGAGGTGGAACCACAACAGGTGAGGCCTTCGAAATCTGGCGGTGAAGATCCGCGATGGGGAAGTGGATCCTCACGAATGAAGGCGAATGTAGGCGTCCCGGGATAATTTTGCAGGATCCAATCTGGGTCTATCAGCGGGATCAGGGATTTTGCCTTCCGAGCTTCCGGAGTCGTGCTGGAACCCGTCCTCAGGGAACTTCTCCATGTGCTTTGGGCTGTTCTGAGTGTGGTTTTTTGTATAGCTTTTTAGATGTAGATTGTGTTGGTATTGATGGCTGGCTATTAAGTCGTTGGCTGTTATTTCCTTGTGCTGCCAAGCTCCCTCCTAAGTAAATGATTGACGTGGGGCCTGTTCCTCAGGCTCCAATCATTTCCCAGGCTGTTTTTGTACCTGCTCAGCCAACAATCTCAGTAGCTGTTGATCCTCGTAGCGCCATATCCTCATTTTTTTATCTTCTCAGGTGGACGCCGAGGATGTGCTAAACTTGCTGGAACGCATCCTCCAGTCACAACTGTCCCTGCCCTCCACCCGGGCCTACGCCCTCACTGCCCTCATGAAGCTCGGGACACGCCTCCAGGACGCGGACATTAAGTGAGCGTGGGAAAAAATATATCCTATCTTTGATCCCGGACAAGCAGAATTTGCTCCTTAGGTTTTTTTTTTTAACGTATGGTGTGATCAAACCCAGTTTTGTCGGTTCCTTATTGTGTGGTCATGTGATGATTCGCATAGTGGAACCTGCTTGTCATTGTTGTAAGTTGTGACAGTCATAAAATGGGTCATCCACACGATCGATCTGATTTTATGACCTTTTTTGCGACTGTTATTAAGTGACTGCCCTGGTCCTTAAGCGACCCCCGCGATTGTTAAGAACTTTGGGAGTGGGTTGTAAGTACCGTTGGGGAGATCTGTGGTAAAATCGAACGGTCGCTGAGTAACTACTCGTAAGTCAAAGACTACCTGTACAATACAATATTTTCATCCTGACCCAGCAAATGTGAGTTTTCTATCCTCTGACCCTAGAGGGTGCTACAGCACCCTTTCTCTTAAGTTAGAGCGCCACCATGTGGGCACCTGGAAGAACTGCAGCTTCAGCTTCCCAGTAGGATAAACCCTTTTACGATTTCCTTGCCCTTGTCCTCCTTTCTCATTCTCTGGCTCAGAACGGGAAACCCCTAACTCCCATAATCCCCAGATGGCAGGGGATTATGGGAGTCAAAGCCCAAAGCTGTGACGATTGCAGAGGGCTGCATATTGAACTGAAAATTGGAGCTGGTTAAAAAAAACCACCGTTTGAAGTGGGTTTAAAGTTGTGGTCGAGTCTTGTTCTTGCCGGAAATTTGTCATTCCCGGGTAAATAGCCAGGCCCTGTTAGGTGCAGCCAGTTCTCAATTTATGACCGGTAACTTAGAGATCGTTCGAAGTTACAACGGAGCTCCTCAATGTTGACTTCAGGCCTGGTTTAGGAGTTCCAACAGCTGCATACATCCCCATGGTCCCATGGTCGTATTTCGGGCGCTTGACAACTGACTCGCCTTTACGACGGTCACAGTGTCCTGTGGTCCCATGACTGCAATTTGTCACTTTCCTGGACAAGCAGTCAACGAGGAAAGCTGGATTCGCTTAACGACCACGGTATAAATGGTTGTAAAAATTGGGTCCGGTCACGTGCTCATTCACTTCATGACTGCATCGCTTAGTGACCACAATACCAGTTTCAACTGTGGTCATAAGCTGAGGACTACCTGTAAACTGCCGGGGAGTAGGGCTTTAGGGGGTGACATATCAAGAAGAAAAGAGAGAGAGTAACTTCCTTTTCTCTCGTTTTTCCCCCCCTTTCCTCTTCCCTAATTAAAAGCCGGATTCGGAGTTTGGTCTCCATTTATTGTAGCTGCCACGATGTGGAATTACAACAGAGAGCCGTGGAGTACAACACCCTTTTCCGAAAATACGATCACCTCAGGTACTTGTTAGCTGGTCGAGTCCATCAAAAGCCCAATGATTCTTACTGCGGGGTGGTGCTGGTGGTGATGTCAAACAAATCCCTAAGTTACTAGTCCTCATTGCCTTGTGGGAACAAACTGTACAGATGGACCAAAGGAAAGGAGAGCTTTTATAGTTCTTTGGAAGCCCTTCTTACTCTTTTGTCATCATTAGGGCTTATGTCATTTCTTCCTAATCCCTTTTTACCCTCCTTCATCCCAAAATCCCTGCTGAACCAAAGCAGCAGACACAATGAGGACAAGAAACCTGATTTGTTTTTAAATCAGAAGAGCCCAATTCCCTCAGATCCTTGGTGTAGCTCTCAATCCCACTGGGGGCCATCCAAAAGAGACTGCCAGATAGCAATTTGTAATATGATCAGTAAAGATTTTTTTTTAAATTATGTTTATTTTATTTTATTTTATTATTTTTATTTGATAGTTTATTTTATTTTATTTATTTCATAGTTTATTTTATTTAATTCATAGTTTATTTTATTATTTATATATTGATAGATTATTTTATTTTATTTATTTGATAGTTTATCCTATTTTATTTATTTGATAGTTTAGTTTATTTATTTAATAGTTTAGTTTATTTATTTGATAGTTTATTTTATTTTATTTATTTGATAGTTTATTTTATTTTATTGTTTATTTGATAGTTTATTTTATTATTTTATTTTATGTTTTGGATTTTGGTTTAGTTTAGTTTAGCGCCATATTTTTCAACCTTGGCAAAGCTGAGAACGATGGGTGGACTTCAACTCCCAGAAATCCCCTTGGCATCGTATGCTTTGGGCTGAGTTTAAAAAAATAAATTCTCCATTTAAAAAGATGGGATCCCTTCCGTTTAAATCAGCACGGAGACTCTGGGTTAATTTTCTGCCATCCAGGGAAGGTGAATGCTTTTGAATTTGAACAAATTTGACTAATTATTCTGTTCGCCTCAAGATGGGGGGACTTCAACTCCCAGAATTCCCCAGCCATGCAAGACACACTGAGGAATTCTGGGAGTTGAAGTCTACCCATCTGAAAGCTTGCCAAGGTGGAGAAACATCGCACCAACAATTCATACGCCTGACTGATGCCAGCAGAGAAAGATCTGGAGTCTAGACCAGGGGTAGGCAATCTTGGCTCTTTTATGACTCGTGGACTTCAATTCCCAGAATTCCTGAGCCAGCCATGCTGAGGGGAAAGGGAGAGTTTCCAAGCTGAGCCAGGCTGGCTCAGGAATTCTGAGAGTTGAAGTCCACGAGTCATAAAAGAGCCAAGGTTGCCTACCCCTGGTCTAGACCAATCCTTGAGCAGGGCTGGACTAGAAGATCTCTAAGGTCCCTTCCAACTCTGTTATTCTGTAATTCAAATCACCTTGTCTTGTGGGCTGAAAAATGACATTTACAGGCATCCCGTTTTCCCTTCCTCATCCAGAGCATCCATACTGGAAAAAATGCCCGTGGTGGAGAAATTTGGTGAGGACAAGGAGAGCCATGAAACAGACCAGAATGGAAATGAGATTGTTACCCCAATCGTCCTGCAGGGGGAGCCATCCACAGAGCCCAAACAGCAAGACTCTAACCAGGTAGGTGATGCAGTTCCCAGCTTTGGGCAGCAGGGGGCAGGCGAAGCCATCAAATCCTGAATGGAAGAGGCAGACAGTATCCATCTGATTATTGCTAGAAGGGATTTAATTTTAAACCTAATTTCTTTTCTTGCTCTGTGATTGCTAGCCGAAGTTAAACTGAAGTCCTTGTAAAGAACAGCTGGGAAGGTACAGGTCGTCCTCGGCTTACAACGGTTTCATTTAGTGACCGTTCGGAATTACAACGACAAGGAATAAAGCGACTTAGGACCATTTAGTTACAGAGTGGACTTCAACTCCCAGAATTCCCCAGCCAGCCTGAGGAATTGTGGGAGTTGAACACCATGCTTCTTAAAGTTGCCGAGATTGAGAAACAACTTGTTCTTTTTTTCTTCCTTGCGTCCAGCAGAAAAAGTGGATTTCGAGGTCACCCAAAAGCTGAGCAAACCACGATTTATGATCAGGATTGGTGGCAGTAGTTCTGATCATGAATGGTGGTTTGCTCGGAAATTGAAAACTATTTCCTCTTTGGTCTGTTTATCGCCAACAAATGGAGGTTTCTAAGAGCTTGGACAGCCATTTATCTCGGAATCTCCTGCTTGAGCAGGGGGTTGGACTAGCTGACCTCTGAGGTCCCTTTCCAACTCTGTTCTTCGGTTCTTGTCTTTCTCTGTCTAGGTCTTCGATCTCTTGGACCTCCTTGGAGAACCTGTCGATACATCTCCGGCTCCATCCAAGCCAGCCCATTCGCTTCTTGGTTTGCTTCAGGATCTAAAAACTCCAGGTAGAATTACAGGGATCTGTTAAGCAAAGAGCTACGGAATTCTCCGTCATCCAGGTGACAATTGTCCCAAAGATGCCTTTTCAGGAGCCCCCTGCCTACCACCCACCTGCCAGAGACCCCCCTGGATCTCCCCCAGCCCTGCTCACCCCCCCCCCCACAGGCATCCCTCCCCATTGAGGTGACCACGCCCACCTTGGCCACACCCACCCACTCTGCCATGACCATCACAGCCCTGCCCAACCAGTGGGCCACGCCCACCTGGCCCCCCCCAGCGATAAATAAGTGGGCTTTGGGTTGCAGTTTGGGCACTCGGGTCTCTAAAAGGTTCACCATTACTGGCTTAGGACTTAAAAACTTCGAAGTTGACGAAGTTGAGAAACGCGGTCACGCTATGATAATAAAAATGATAAAGTTGGAAGGGACCTTGGAGGTCATCGAGTCCAACCCCCTGCTCAGGCAAGAAACCCTACACCATTTCGGACAACTGGCTGTCCAGTCTCTTCTTAAAAACTTCCAGTGTTGGAGCATTCACCATCTCTGGAGGCAGGTTGTTCCACTGGTTAATTGTTCTAACTGTCAGGAAGTTTCTCCTTAGTTCCAGGTTGCTTCTCTCCTTGATTAGTTTCCCTCCGTTGATTCTTCTCCTGCCTTCAGGTGCTTTGGAGAATAGCTTGACTCCCTCTTCTTTGGGGCAGCCCCTGAGATACTGGAACACTGTTATCCTGTCCCCCCCCCCGTCCTTCTCTTCATTAACCTGGACATCCCCAATTCCAGCAACCGTTCTTCATACGTTTTGGCCTCCAGTCCTTTAACTAGAATACGGAATTGCAGAGTTGGAAGGGATCTTGGAGGTCATCTAGTCCAACCCTCTGCTCAGGTAGGAGACCCTAGACCAGTGGTTCTCAACCTGTGGGTCGGGACCCCATTTGGGGTCGAACGACCATTTCACGGGGGTCGCCAAACAACGCAGTCCGCCATTTTTTCCCCCCTTTTCCTTAGCTGTGCTACTCCCTTTGATTCGATTGGCTTTTGAAAGCCGAAGAGACTCTCTTGAATAGAGTCTAATTCTATTGGCTTTCAAAAGCCAATAGGAATTGTCCAGGCTGTCTCTGCCCTGCTGAGCCCACCAAAAGTCCCATTCTGCAAACGGTGCTGCATTTGCAGAATGTCCTCGACTTACGACCGGTTGAGTAGTCCTCGACTTACGACCGGTTGGGGGTCGCGGCATTAAAAAGGTTGAGAACCACTGCCCTAGACCATTTCAGTCATATGGCTGTCCAGTCTCTTCTTAGAAACTTCCAGTGTTGGAGCATTCCCCGCTTCTGGAGGCAGGTGGTTCCACTGGCTAATTGTTCTCACTGTCAGGAAGTTTCTCCTTAGTTCCAGGTTGCTTTTCTCTTTGGTTAACTTTGGTTAGCTCTGCATCGGTCTGGACCAGACCCACCTTTTCTGAAACGAACCACCTTTTCCACAGAGGCCACCCCTTCCCGCATGGAGGTCTGCAAACAGAACGGGCTGCTGCTGGAGTTTTCCATGAGTCGGGCGCCGGGGGAACCTACGTTGCTGCTGATCACGGCCACGGTGACCAACACCAGCCCCGGAGACATTGAGAACTTCTCCATGCAGGTGGCGGTGCCCAAGGTGAGGAGGAGGAAGAGGAGGAGGAGGAGGAGGAGGAGGAGGAGGAGGAGGAGGAGGAGGAGGAGGAGGAGGAGGAGGAAGACTGTAGGGTCCTTGGTGCTCTCTGAGTTTTCTCGCAGAGGTTTCCTGGTCCAACTAGGTAACATTGTCCAAACTACAAGGGAGGAGGGATTGTGGAGAGGAGGAAGAGGAAGAGAAGGAGGAGGAGGAAGAAGAAGAAGAAGAAGAAGAAGAAGAAGAAGAAGAAGAAGAAGAAGAAGAAGAAGAAGAAGAAGAAGAAGAAGAAGAAGAAGAAGAAGAAGAAGAAGAAGAAGAAGAAACATGTTTTTTTTGTTAGTTAAATTTGGGTCTCACCTTCTCATCTCCAGCCATTTCTGTTCACTTACAACTGCCTTCTCTTCCCTCTTCTTTCCTTCTCCTCTCCCTTTTTTCCCTTCCCCTCTTCCTCCACGTCTCCTCCCTGTCTTCTACTTCCTCTTCTTCCCCTTCCTCTCTTCTTCTTCCTCCTCTTTCCCCCTCCTCCTCTTCCTCTTCTTCCTCTCCTCCTGCTCTTCTTCACCTGATCCTTCCCCTCTCCTTTTCTACTTTCTCCTCTCTCTCTTTATCTTCACCTCTCCTTCTCTTCTTTTCTTCCACCCCTTTCTCCTCTCCTTCTCCTTTCTTCTTCTCTCCTTCTCTCTGCTCTTCCTCCTCTCCTTCCCTTTCTACTCCTTCTCCTCTTCTCTCTTCTTCCTTCTCTCCCTCTTCCCTTCTTCTCCTTCTCTTCCTCTTCTTCTTCTCCTCCTGCTCTTCTTCACCTGATCCTCCCCCTCTCCTTTTTTACTTTCTCCTCTCTCTCTTTATCTTCACCTCTCCTTCTTCTCTTTTCTTCTGCCTCTTTCTCCTCTCCTTCTCCTTTCCTCTTCTCTCCTTCTCTCTGCTCTTCCTCCTCTCCCTCTTCTTCCCTTTCTACTCCTTCTCCTCTTCCCTTTCTCTTCTTCCTTCTCTCCCTCTTCCCTTCTTCTCCTTCTCTTTCTCTTCTTCCCTTTCTTCTCCTCTCCATCCTTTCCTTCACCTCTCCCTCTTCTCTTCTCCTCCTCCTCTTCATCATCCTCTCCTTCTCTTCTCCCACGTGGTTTGACCTTCCTCTCCTCCTCCTCCTCCTCCTCCTTCCAGTCTTTCCAGGTGGAACTTTTAGCCCCCAGCAGCTCTACCGTTCCGAGCCAGGGAGGCTCCCCCATCACTCAAGTCATTCGAGTGCTGAACCCCAAAAAGGTAAGAACAGGGAGAGGGGATCGGAGAGATCGACTTGCTAAAGAACAGCGTGATCTCGTTCAGAGATCAGCTTCAAATCTGCTTCTCCCCTGGGGGCGTTGCGCCAAGGTCCTCCAGAAATCCAGATAGTCCTAAGGAGATTCTTCCACCAGGTTTTCCGCGAAGGAAAAGGCGTTTGTAAAGCCGCCATCTGGGTACTTTAGCCCCAGTTTTATCAGCCAGTGGATTAAGGCGGATTCTCCCCCCCCCCGGGTTAGGGAGGGCTTTGATCCTCTTTCTAACCCGCTCATGATTGAAGGGGAAGCTGGCTACCTGTTTGGAGACACGGAAGGGGACTTTTCCAGGCCCCGTCCCGTTCTGCATCATCACCACTGGCATCCTTCAGTCACGAGAGACTATCGTGCTCTGGAAAAAGGTCCTAAAGCAGGGCTTTTCAACCAGTGGTACGGGTACCACCTGTGGTACATTGGCACCTGGCAGACAGGACGCGACCATCCTAGAAAAGCGGTAGCGAGGGAGGGGAATGAGCTGAATCAGTGGCAGCACCGCACAAGCCTGAGCGAGAGACGGCTGGAGCTGCAGGGCTGTCAGGGCTCAGCGGAAGCGCCAGGATCAGCGCCAGGCTCCAGCTGGAGCTCGGTGCTGATCCTGGTGCTTCTGCTGAGCCCTGAAGAAGCACCAATCAGCTGGAAAGCGGCGCTGATCCTGGTGTTTCTGCTGAGCCCAGAAGAAGCGCCGATCAGCTGGAATGTTGCAGCCTCTCCAGGGTCTTCTGATTGACATTCAGATGCTTGGCGACCGATTCATATTTATGACGGTCACCGTGTCCCAGGGTCATGGGAAGTGACCCAAACCTGCTGCAACCACCCAGCAGACGGGGGAGGGAATAAAAAGCAAACAACCCCCCACCCCATCCCTGCTGCCAATCCTCAACAGAAATGCTCACAACAATGAAAACCTCGGACAGGAGGAAGAGCGTGGCCGGGCGGGTAGGCAGGTGTCTTGCTCGGCTGTGGCTTGGGGGGCACTTTTTTCAGTGCCATTGTAACTTCGGACAGTCACTAAGTGAACTGTTGTAAGTCGAGGACTACCTGTACTTTATCATTTTTTTCCTTTTTTTTATTTTTTGTCATCAAGTTTTTGACACTTTGCTAGGCGACGGGTGGTACTCGGATGTTGCCATATCCTCAAAGTGGTACAGTGGGTGAAAAGGTTGAAAAGCCCTGTCCTAAAGCAGCATCTGGTGTGGCTCAAAAGGCCGATTCGAGAATGGCAGGCCCTCTTTGCCTCAGCCTACCGCGCAAGTGTCTCTTCGAATTGGAGAAGGCCACGCTGCGTCTTTAGCCTCCGGGCTGAACGATCGGAGGTCAAGGGTTCCCAGCTGTTAATGTCCATTCCCAAGGCCTTTAGGTCCCTCTTGCAGATATCCTGATATCGCAGATCAGGTCTCCCGCTGGGGCGCCTTCCCTGCACTAGTTTTCCATCCAGGAGATCTTTCGGAATCCAACCGTCAGCCATTCTCACGACAGGCCCAAGCCAGCGTCGGCGTCGCTGTTTCAATAGTGTATACAGGCTAGAGATTCCAGCACATTCCAGGACTGCGCTATTTGGGACTTTGTCATGCCAGGTAATGCCGAGAATACGTCGGGAGACAGCGCACGTGAAAGGTGCTCAGCTTTCTCTCCTGCCGTACGTAAAGGGTCCCAGGCTCACTGCAGTAGGAGAGTGTGCTCAAGACGCAGGCTCTGTAGACCTGGGGTTGCAAACAAACCCATGCTCAGCCATTATAAGGCCTCTCCTGATCCTTCCCATCAATCAGAGGATCCTGCTTTAGCTGTCTTGTATCTGGGGAGCGAGGAGGAGGAGGAGGAAACTGTATGGTCCTTGGTGCTCTCTCTGAATTTTCTTGCAGACGTTTTCTGACCCAACTAGATGACATCATCAGTGTTAGAAGGGAGTGGAGGAAGAAAAAGGGGGGAGGGGGAGGAGGAGGAGGAGGGTGACGATGATGACGACGACAACAACGACGACTTTGGGGTCCTTGGTGCTCTCTGAGCTTGCTTGTTTCCTTCAGACGTTTCATGACCCAACTAGGGAACATCATCAGTGCTAGAAGGGAGTGGGGTTTATGGAAAGGAGGAGGAGGAGGAGGGGGGGGGAGGAGGAGGACTGAAAATGCTCTCTGAGCTTGACGGTTTTCTTGCAGACGTTTCATGACCCAACTAGGTAACACTATCAGTGCTAGGAGGGAGCAGGTTTTATGGAGGAGAAGGAGGAGGAGGAGGAGGAGGAGGAGGAGGAGGAGGAGGAAGACTGTGGAGTCCTCTGAGCTTGGTAGTTTTCTTGCGGACATTTCATCACCCAGCTAGGCAACATCATCAGGGCTCACTCTCTATTTTTCTACAAGTGGCTTGCCGTGTCACTGATGGAGGGAAGGCCTTCCTGGCGGTTCCCTAATCAAGGAATTGATTATCTAGATTCCGGTATATAAACAAAGAGCAAAACCTACATTGCCGTCATCTGATCACGGGACACCAACAAATGCAATCACATGACTGCAGGGGAGACTCAGCTGTCGTAACTTCGAATCTGCCGCGTAAACTGCCCTAGGGAGGCCTGTTGTAATTTCAAAGGGCCGCTAACTAACTCGTCGTAAGTTGAGGACTCGCCTGTACAATATAAAACACCTTGCTTTGGCTTCCGCTGGGATCCGTTTCGATTCTCCAAGCGTTTGGTTAGCGCAGAGATGTGACGTTATGCCTCTTTTCTTGTTTCTTGAACCCAGATCCCGCTCCGGATGAGGCTACGCCTTTCCTACACGCTGCCTTCTGGGGCTGTTGTACAACACGTCGAAGAACTCAACTCGTTCCCAGAGACTGCGTGGAAGTGAAGAGTAGGTTACCCAAGGAGCAAGCAGTTCCTGGAGTAATAGCTACTCCTCAGTTAGCTGGTGGTGTTTACGTTCCCTTTCAATGCTCTTTTGAATAAACACGTCTTGTTCTCCCAGAAAGCTGGTTTTGCCTGGTGTGAATGAAAACACACACCAGGTTCACAAAAGACTTCACAGGTAGTCCTCGACTTGCAACAATCCGCTTAGTGACCGTTCAAAGTCACAACAGTACTGAAAAAAGTGACCGTTTTTCATGGTAGCCTCGTGTTCACATGATCAAAATTCTGACACCTGGCTCCTATTTATGACGGTCGCAGTGTCCCTGGGTCACGTGATCCCCTTTTGCGACCTTCCGACATGCAAAGTCAATGGAGGAGGGGGGGGGTTGAGCCAGATTCACTTAACAACCGGGGTAGTAACTTCGCCTAACAACTGAGGCCAGCAAGGTTGTAAAACGGGGGCAAAATGAATGTTTCACTTAAACGATGGAACATTTGGGCCCAATTGAGGTTGTTAAGTCGAGGACTAGTGGAAGGAAGACCACAGAGCGATCGCACCCACTAATCAGAGTTATTTTTATACAGGCAATCCTCAACTTACGACCACAAGAGAGTCCAAAATTGATGTTCCTGAGTTGTTAAGTGAATTGTGATCCATTTTAAGGCCTTTCTTCATGGCAGCTGTTAAGGGAGTCACACAGTCATTAAGCGAATCTGGCTCTCCCCCCGTTGACTTTGCTTGTCAGACAGTCGCAAAAGGAGATCACGCCACCGCGGGACACTGCAACTGTCACAAGTACATGTCAGTTTGCAAGCTTTTGGATTTTGATCACGTGACCCCGAGGGACGCGAGAAGGAAAAACAGACGTGTCCCTTTTTTTCAGTGGATTTGTAACTTCAGTCACTAAATGAACCGTTGTAATTCAAGGACTGACTGTAGTTGTTTCTCTGTAAGCCCACCCTGAGCCAACTCTGTTTAGGTCACCTTGTGACCTTATCCAGGTTACCCAACTTCCGCCAACATGGCTTAGCTGGCATATTTTTTCCACCTAATTTCCAGTAACAATTAGGACATTTTACCATAATTAGTATATGGCGCTCAAGTTCCTCTTTTCTAAATCCAGTTTCATTTGAACAAACATTCTCGATTGCTTTGGCTTTTTAAAGCCTTCCTGGCCCTTGATGGATGCTAGCAGGTTACTACGTGTTGAGGCTTATCGGGGTTTAAATGTTAGCTTCTTAATACAGGCCGTCCTCAGCTTACAACAGTTTATTTAGTGACCGTTCAAAGTCACAATGGCACTGAAAAAAAGGTGACTTGTGCCAGGTTTTCACAGTTGCAGCGTCCCCACGATTGTGGGATCAAAATTCAGACGTTTGGCAACTGTTTCGGACTCACAACGGTCGCAGTGTCCCCGGGGTTCGTGCGATCCCCTTTTGCGACAGGCAAAGTCCATGGGGGAGCCAGATTCACTTAACAACCAGGTTTGCTAACCCTCTCCAGTGCAGCGATTCACTTCACACCTGAGGGAAGAAAGGTCGTAAAATGGGGCAAAATTCATCGAACAAATGTCTCACTTAATGACAAGAAGTTTTGGGCTCAAATTGTGGTTGTATGTCAAGGACTACCTGTACGTTGCCCCCTCCCCCGCCTTGATTTACCCACTAGGCCAGGGGTAGGCAAATTTGGCTGTTTTATGATTGGTGGACTTCAACTCCCAGAATTCCTGAGCCAGCCATGCTGAGGGGAAAGGGAGAGGTTTCCAAGCTGAGCCATGCTGGCTCAGGAATTCTGGGAGTTGAAGTCCACGAGTCATGAAGGGGCCAAAGTTTCCCTCATGCTGGCTCAGGAATTCTGGGAGTTGAAGTCCACGAAGTCATGAAGGGGCCAAAGTTTCCCTCATGCTGGCTCAGGAATTCTGGGAGTTGAAGTCCACGAGTCATGAAGGGGCCAAAGTTTCCCTCATGCTGGCTCAGGAATTCTGGGAGTTGAAGTCCACGAGTCATAAAAGAGCCAAGGTTGCCTACTCCTGCGCTAGGCCATCCAGCCTTCCCTGATGTGCATACAATGGAAAGCCTAAAAGCCTCCTTCCCTTATATCTTTATAGTCCTCGACATACGACCGCAATCAAGTTCAAATTTTCTGCTGCGAAGTGAGACATGTTAAATGAATTTTCTCCCATTTTAGTTAGTTTTTTTTGTTAGATTTGAGTCTCACCTTCTCATCTTGAGCAATTTCTCTTCACTTAAAACTGCCTTCTCTTCCCTCTTCTTTCCTTCTCCTCTCCTTTTTTTCCCTTCCTTTCTTCCTCCATTTCTCCTCCACCTTCTACTTCCTCTTCTTCCTTTCTTTTCCCTCTTCCTCTTTCCACTTCCTCCTCTTCTCTTCTTCCTCTCCCTCCTCCTGCTCTTCTTTACCTGATCCTTCTCTTCTCCTTTCCCTCTTCTTCTTCTACTTTCTCTTCTCCATCTTTTTCACCTCATTCTCTTCTTCCGCCCTTCTCCTCTCCTCTTCTTTCCTCTCCTTCTCTCTACTCTTCCTCCTCTCTATTCTTCCCTTTCTACTCCTTCTCCTCTTCCCTTCTTTCCTTTCTTTCTCTCTTCTTTCTTCTCCTCTCCAGCCTTTCCTTCACCTCTCCCTCTTCCCTTTTCTTCCTCCCCTTCTTCCTCTCCTTCTCTTCCTCCTCCTTTTCTCTCCCTCTTCTTCCCTTTCTTCTCCTCCTTTCCTTCACCTCCCCCTCTTCTCTTCTTCTCCTTCTCTTCTAGTAAACCTAGTTGTTAAGTGAATGTGGCGTCCCCATGGACTTTGCCTGTCGCAAAAGGGGATCGCACGGACCCCAGGGACACTGTGACCGTCGTAAGTCCGAAACAGTTGCCAAGCGTCTGAATTTTCATCCCACGATCGTAGGGACGCTGCAAAGGTCCTCCCTGTGAAAACCTGTCATAGGTCTTTTTTTCAGTACAGTTGTACCTTTGAACAGCACTGTTGTAAATTGGGGACCTCTGTTACGGTGTACTTTCGAAGCAGGACTTCCCAACGCGCGAGCAGTGCCAGACCGTTGCCGCGTGTGGTGCGCACACACGTGCGGAGGTGTAAATACGGGAACCCCGATCGCTCGTCCGCGGCTTTTTCCTCTCTCCTCACTTCAACTGCCAGGGAAATCAATTCAATTGATCAGCCAGATGGGGAAACTCCACAACAACCCAGCGAGACTAAATGGAAATCAATGGCAATAAAGAACGAAGCAAAGAGAAGCCGGTTGTCGAATCGACAACAGCCGCACGCGCGCACGGATTTTCTCCCTCGGAAGAGTCAATCCAGAGGTTCTGACTCAGGGTTCCCACACCCACACACATAGATCTGGCCCTGCCTAAATTGCCCCACAGATACGCATCCCTCGGCGGACCCCATAACACGAGCTAAACCAAGGGAAGAATCTTAAAATCAGAATAGAGCTGGGACCTTGGAGGTCTTCTAGTCCAGCCCCCTGCTCAAACAGGAGACCATTTCTGGTGGCAAGCTGTTCCACTGTCTTGATTGTTAGGAAGTTTCTCCTTAATTCCAGGTTGCTTCTCTCCTTGGTTAGTTTCCATCCGTTGCTTCTTGTCCTGCCTTCAGGCGCTTTTTAAAATAAGTTGACCCCCTCCTCTTTGTGGCAGTCCCTCCAAATACCGGAAGTCTGCTATCATGTCCCCCCCCCAATCCTTCTTTTCTCTAGACTGGCCATACCCAAATCCTGCAACCGTTCTTTGTATGTTTTAGTCTCCAGGCCTTTAATCATCTTAGTTGCTCTTCTCTGCACTTTTTCCAAGGTCCACAAAGGTGTCCACTATGGTAGGGATCCCCAACCTGTGGGCTGGAGCCCACTACCGGTCCATAGTGTATTCGCAGCCGGGCCCTGTGAGTGGCTGGCTGGTGCTCACAACTCAAAAAGATTGGGGAACTTTGCTCTGTGGAGTCCCACCAGCTTCTCACATCCCGATGGATGAATCAGCCATGTTGGGCACAAATGGGTAACCCGAGTCACCAGCTCTCCTGCCCTGGTCTCCAGCTTTCCACCCCAGCTGTCCAACATGTTGACGCTGGAGGAAGTCAAATTTCCCTTGAGTTCTTCTCACAAGGTTTCTCCAACCCAGTTCACGTCTAGCATTGAGGCTAAACCTTGTGTCTTCCTGAGCACATGATGTCTGCCATGATAGTCCAGCTTATCATGCCATATTCCAAGCCAGCCCATGTCTTGTTTATAAACCCGTGGTTAAAGCTAACCACGGAGGTCCTCAACTCCCACCATCTCTGGTCAGCTGGACCAGAAAGGAAAGCTAGCCAGCAGGGCAACCAACATCAAGCAAACCACTATGCTTTGTTTGGCTAGGCCGCGCAGGGGTAAGCCACCTTAGGTCTTTCATGACTCGTGGACTTCAACTCCCAGAATTCCTGAGTCAGCATGGCTCAGCTTGGAAACCTCTCCCTTTCCCCTCAGCATGGCTGGCTCAGGAATTCTGGGAGTTGAAGTCCACCAGTCATAAAAGAGCCAAGGTTGCCTACCTCTGCCCTAGACCAGAGGTGGGGAACGATGGCCCCTTTTTATGACTTGTGGACTTCAACTCCCAGAATTCCTGAGCCAGCCTGGCTCAGTTTGGAAACCTCTCCCTTTCCCCTCAGCGTGGCTGGCTCAGGAATTCTGGGAGTTGAAGTCCACCAGTCATAAAAGAGCCAAGGTGGCCTACCCCTAGGCTAGGAATTCTGCAAGTTAAAGTCCACAAATCTTAAAACCCTACTAAATCGGAAGTCAAGATGGCAGCCCTAATCACATCATCCAAGCTCCACCCCTTTTTAATCTATGTCACAATTTTCGGCCATCGACACCCTGAGCCAGCCAGGTTAATGTAGCATGAAGGGCAAAGTTAGCTAGACGGTGTGTTCAGATTAAAAAGCTGAGCTTCCTTTAGATGTTTCTTCTTCCATCTCTTGATCTCCATCACGTTTCAAGGTGTTTAAGTCTGATCATGAGACAAACCTTTTTTACCCCTAGATCAGTGTTTCTCAACCTTGACAATTTTAAGGCATGTGGACCTCAACTCCCAGAATTCCACAGCCAGCATTGCATTGCTGGCTGTGGAATTCTGGGAGTTGAAGTCCACATGCCTTAAAATTGTCAAGGTTGAGAAACACTGCCCTAGATAATTCTAGAATAATCCAGTGATTTTTGGCCAATAAGCCCCTCCCCACGTCAGTCATTGGCTCACCTGCTGTGACATCAGGTCAGGCTCATGAAATGCTGAAGCAGCATTTCTCAATATGAGCCCCTTTAAGATGGGTGGACTTCAACTCCCAGAATTCCCCAGCCAGCTTTGCTGAAACTGACAAACATAGTTAAAGGAAAGGCGAAGAGATCAATTACCAAATTAAAAAAACAAACAAACATTAAACTCTCCTTACAATATTTTTGGAAGGAAAAGGAGAGTTTATTTGAAATGCTTTTTTAAAATTTAAAGATAATTTAATTTAATTTAAAGATAATTCTGGACTGTCCTGTAGTTTGGAGATCAAACTCTCTCTCTCCCCCATCCTGGTTCTTGACCCATCAGACTTTTCCATCCTGGCCCTCCGTCGTATTGATCACTTTCCGCACAATTCCGGCCTCCGTCAAGGTCTGGTAATGGGCAGGTCTGAATCTGTACAAATACACCGACATCTTGCCAGGAATGGCGGTTTCTTCTCTCAAACCTAGCAGAGCAGGAAGAAGAAGAGTTTTATCTCTATCAACAAGGTAGAACAAAAATCTGAGCAAAATTCCAAGTAGAAATGAACTAAGGTGGTGCCAACTTAAATCTGAAACTTTCCTAATGTCCTTTTCTCAAGCTGAGAAAGAATTTAAGACGAAGATATCCAATCATTTAAAAAAAAATATATTGAATTTATCACACATTCGTACACAAACCCACAAGACCAGTGGTTCTCAGCCTGTGGGTCGGGACCCCATTTGGGGTCAAACGACCATTTCACGGGGGTCGCCAAACAATGCAGTCCACCATTTTTCCCCTTTTCTTTAGCTGTGCTACTCCCTTTTATTCTATTGACTTTTGAAAGCCAATACAATAGACTCTCTTGAATAGAGTCTAATTCTATTGGCTTTCAAAAGCCAATAGGAATTGTCCAGGCTGTCTCTGCCCTGCTGTGCCCGCCAAAAGTCCCATTCTGCAAATGGTGCTGCACCAGTTGAGTAGTCCTCGACTTACGACCGGTTGAGTAGTCCTCGACTTACGACCAGTTGGGGGTCGCGGCATTAAAAAGGTTGAGAACCACTGCACAAGACTGAAGAAGATCAGCCTTACCTAACTGCCTGGAAAACTCCTGAATCTTCTCCAAAGCTTCAGGGACATCTTCTAACTGCTGGACCACGGCTTCCACCTCACCCACGGCATAGCCAAAATCCGCCGTGTCCAGATCAACGTGCAAATCCCCCGCACGGTATTTTTGCCGCGTGGTCACAAAACTAGCAAACACTTGCAAGCCCAGTTCTTCTACTGCTTTGTTCACACAAGAACTCCAGTTCGGTCCTGGGTCTCTGTCCAATAAACCACAGAGGCGCGTCACAATATTTTGGGGACACGTCATTTCTTGGTATTGACTGGCTGCGTGGGATGGTCTTGTGTCCCTCGGTGGTTGCAAAAACAGAGAGGACGCACGGTTATCCGTCTCTGCCGCACACAGGGTCCCCTTGCTTCCCACCACCCTAACCGGGGGACATTTAAGCTCCCAGCCCACCCCCTCGCGATCCCGCAGCCAATGATCCGCTCGCGTCAAGCACCAATCAGGGACGTCATAGTAGCTGTCACGAAAAGAGACACGGCTTTCCAAGATTGCTCCCAGCTCGGCTAACTTCTCGATGGTGTTGGGCCCGAAAAGAAATTTCTGTTCTACCTCGATGGCTCCGGAAGCCTGATCTGGGGCACACACAAAAAAGAGAAAGGGTCCAAAATTGTGAAGAATCGCAGCGATTTTTTCCCGCAACAAATTGGATTCTGCTCTTTGTGACTTGCTCAGCGGGTTTTGCTGTTTTGGAGAACCTGCTGATGAAAAGTATCTTAAAATACATTGATAGGGCTTTGAATTCAAAATTGTGTAGGGGCTTTTAAGCTTCTAAGTCCCTTTTAGGCTTCAGATGTACCTCCTAGCACAGCAATAGGCAACCTTGCCTCTTTTATGACTGATGGACTTCAACTCCCAGAATTCCTGAGCCAGCCTGGCTCAGCTTGGAAACCTCTCCCTTTTCCCTCAGCATGGCTGGCTCAGGAATTCTGGGAATTGAAGTCCACATAAAAGAGCCAAGGTTGCCTACCCCTGTCCTAGCAGAATCAGAGTGCTTGACTAATAGAAACCATCTTCCACTGCCTTAATCGTTTCAAAACACAACAGGGTTGCAACTATAGGAAAGCTTAGACTGGGGAAAAAATGGTTTCTAATCTCCCCAAATAGCATTTCCTGTGTTTCTCCTTCCTTCTTGTTTCAGGAAGAGGTCATTTTTCATTTAATGACAACTTTGCTTTCTTTTCTTGATCTGAAGATGCTTCCTTCCATCCATTTTATACTCAGGATCAGCCTCAAGGTTGGTGGGACAGACCGCAGCGGGTGAACAACAGTGCCCCCTCCACGTCACGGTTAGTGGAGGATTTGAACCCAGGCCTCTGAGGGGCTGCCTTGCCTTGCCATGATTTCAGGAGAAAATCAGCCTGAGATGCATTTATACAGGCAGTCCTCAACTTACGGCCACAATTGAGCTCAAAATTTCTGTTGCTAAACAAGACAGGTAAGGGGGTTTGGGCTCGTTTTACGGCCTTCCTTGCCAGAGTTGTTAAGCGAATCATTGCAATTTTTTTAATAATACGGTTGTTAAGTGAATCTGGCTTCCCCCACTGACGTTGCTTGTCAGAGGTTCGACAAAGAGGGTTGCATAACCATGGGACACTGCGACCGTCATAAATATGAGTCAGTTGTCAAGTGGCTGAATTTTGATCACGTGACCACAGGGATGGTGCAAAGATCGTTAAGTGTGAAAAACGGTCGTAAATCATTTTTTGCAGTGCCGCTGTAATAGTCACTAAACGAATGGTTGTAACTTGGGGACCATCTGTACAAGCTAATGAAGCACAAACCATGGTTTGTAAGCTGCATCACCTAAAGTGGACCAGGGGGAAAAATTTAAAAGAAACCTTTACGGCAGGGGTCTTCAAACCTGGCCCTGTGATGACTTGTGGACTTCAACTCCCAGAAGCTGGCTGAGGAATTCTGGGAGTTGAAGTCCACAAGGCCTAAAAGGGCCAAGTTTGAAGACTCCTGCTTGTGGACTTCAACTCCCAGAATTCCTCAGCCAAAGTACCTCACTGAGGAATTCTGGGAGTTGAAGTCCACAAGGCCTAAAAGGGCCCAGTTTGAAGACCCCTGCTTGTGGACTTCAACTCCCAGAATTCCTCAGCCAGAGTACCTCACTGAGGAATTCTGGGAGTTGAAGTCCACAAGTCCTAAAAGGGCCCAGTTTGAAGACCCCTGCTTGTGGACTTCAACTTCCAGAATTCCTCAGCCAGGCACGCTGGCTGAGGAATTCTGGGAGTTGAAGTCCACAAGTTATCAAAGGGTCATAGTTCCCTCATACTGGCTGAGGAATTCTGGGAACTGAAGTCCACAAGGCCTAAAAGAGCCCAGTTTGAAGACCCCTGCTTGTGGACTTCAACTCCCAGAATTCCTCAGCCAGAGTACCTCACTGAGGAATTCTGGGAGCTGAAGTCCACAAGTCCTAAAAGGGCCCAGTTTGAAGACCCCTGCTTGTGGACTTCAACTCCCAGAATTCCTCAACCAGGCACGCTGGCTGAGGAATTCTGGGAGTTGAAGTCCACAAGGCCTAAAAGGGCCCAGTTTGAAGACCCCTGCTTGTGGACTTCAACTCCCAGAATTCCTCAGCCAGTGTGCCTGGCCAAGGAATTCTGGGAGTTGAAGTCCACAAGGCCTAACAGGGCCCAGTTTGAAGAGCCCTGCTTCATGGCTTTCAGATGTGGACTAGCAAATCCCCACAATTTTACCCCCGACACCTTCGCGTGCATTGCACGTTCCTAGTTCCCTGCACGAGTTTTGCAACTGACACCTTTCGCGTGCATTGCACGTTCCTGGTTCACTGCACGGCTAAGCACGGACAGGCAGCCAAAAGGCAGCGCAGCCTGGCCTGGGGGTGGGGTGGGGAGGGTTGGAATGAGGCTTGGGGAGTTCACTGTTCGCTTAATCCGGATTAACTGCACTCCTGCCCGTTGCTCCGACTCCGCCCCGGCCCCCTCCGCCCGTCCTCGGAGCAGGCCACTGACCTTCCCCCGGCTGGGGGTCCGGAGCTGCGGGCGCCTGGCGAGCAGAGCCCCGCTCCATGTTCGCGCTGCCCGGGCCTAGGACTACAACTCCCAGCCTCCTTTGCAAAGGGGCTCGCCGGGCTGAGCCGAGCCGTGAGCTCGGCGAGGCTTTTGCAAAGCGAACACAAAGAGGGACGACTCGAGTCCTCGTTCGGACGTTCAGCGGGGGGAAGGAGGGGTTGGGGAAAGGAAGGGCAGCTGCGCCAAAGGCCGGGAGCGGCGCAAGGGCGTTTGGGAGTCGTAGTTTTTCCCCGCCTCCCCAGCAGGTACCTCGCCCGCTCGTCTACCTCCCTGCTCCCCCCCCTTTTTTTTAATTTGCTCCTCCGGCTGCTCTATTTTTTATTCCTCTCCCCATGTGACTGTCTCGCTCCCTCGATCACCGTTGCCAGGGAAACCGGAAAGCTGCAATTAAGAGCAGCGGGGGGGAGAGGGTGCATTCCCAACCAGGGAAGGTATGGGGGGGGGGGAAACAGCCCAGGTTTAACTCCTTGCAAGCCAACATTCCCGGGTTCCCTGCGCTGAAGGACAAGCAAGACTTTCCCCATCCCCCCCCACTCTTCCCAGTATTTTGTTTTGGGGGGGGGGGGAGGTAGAGGCTGGGGGAGACACGCACAAGCCGGGCACGCGTGGAAGCAACCAAATCTGAGATTGTCCCGACTTTAAAGAACGTTCCTGTTTTTGCAAAAAAAAATAATAAAATAAAATAACCCCCTCATTTATTTATTTTTATTTTTGCAATAAACTCTCTTTTTTCCAGGAGGAAAGTGATGGCGCGGGGAGGGGGGGGAAGGGAGGAGGAGGGCAATCTTCCTAGCTAGAATAAATGACCCAGAGAGGGATCATCGTCATCATCGCTATATAATCACCACCTGGCAACGTTTTGTAGGTTGCAATTTAACAAAAAAACAAATAAACAAATTTTCCTGCAGTTTTTTCTGCCTGAGCTTTTCGGCTTTCCGCTCTCTTTTATCACATCTGGAGGGTGCTCAATTTTGGAAGGATTGGGCCCACAGCTGGGGCAAGGCACTCCTGCGAACCCTTGCAAGGTGGGGAGAAAAATGACTGCGGTCCCATTTTTCTGGGGGGCTAAGCCAAGATTGAGAAAAATTACAGCTGGTCCTCGCTTTACGACCACTGTGGAGACTGGGATTTCCGTTGCTAAGCAAGGCGGTTTTTAAGTGAGTCCTGTGCCACATCTGCTTCCCTGCCAAAGCCCTGGTGCATGGTTTCCTCCCCCCCCACCCCCACCATGCGATTATAGATAGTCCTCACCTTACGACCACCAGGGAGACCGGGATATCCATTGCTAAGCAAGGCGGTTCCTGATTTTGCAATGTTTTGCCCCTGTTGTTAAGCAGGTCAGCGTTGTTAAGCGAATCACATTGCTGGTTAAATGAATCCAGCTTCTCCCGTTGACTTGTTGGAAACCGGCTGGGAAGGCTCACCAATGATTTCGGTCGTTAAGTGAATCATAAGGTTGAACGAATCCAGTTTCCCTCCATTGACCTTGTCAGAAGCTGGCTAGGAACGTCACAAATCACAATACGTCGTTCGTAAGTGCAAGGACCGATCGCAAGACGCCTTTTCCCAGGGCTCTTGTAACTTTGAACGGTCGCTAAGCGAACCGTTGTAAGTCAAGGACTACCTGAGTTCAGGATGGCTGGCCATCCAAACTTCCTCTCTTTGTCTGAGTGGGTCAAGATGTCTTCCTGCACTGGCCTACCTGATCAGGTTGTTGTAAGACTTTCAAGTGGGAGGGCTTATCTTGTCTGGGAATTCAAACTCACCCCCAAGTACATCATCGTCGTGACCCCCACCAAATACCATTATTGATTATTACAGGCAGTCCTCAACTTACGACCACAACGAGCCCATCATTTCCATCTTTAAGTGAGTTTTGCCCTATTTTACGACCTGACTTGCCACATTTGTGAAGTGAAACCTGCAGTGGTTAAGTTAGTAAACACGGTCATTAAGTGAATCTGGCTTCCCCCCCCCCATGGACTTTGCTTTTCAGAAGGGCCAGGGATGCCACGACCGTCATAAGTACGAGTCATTTGCCTGGTGTCTGAATTTCGATCTTGTGACCGCAGAGAGGTTGCAATGGTCATAAGTGTGAAAAACGGCCAGGAGTCTCCTTTTTTCCTTTCTGTTGCAACTTCGAACTGTCACTGTTGTAAATCAAGGACTACCTGGAGTTGATTAATTCGTCCCTAAGTGAAACTGTCGTTAAGTCGAGGACTACTTTTTATTGATTAATTCGTCCCTATTAAATGAAACTGTCGTTAAGGTCTTTTATTTGTCCCTATTAAATGAAACTGTCGTACGTTGAGGACTATTTTTAATCGATTAATTCGTCCCTAAGCAAACTGTCGTAAGTCGAGGACTACTTTCAATCGATGAATTCGTTCCTAAATGAAACTCTCATAAACTGAGGACTACTTTGAATCAATTAATAATTCATCCCTAAGTGAAACTGT
Organism: Crotalus tigris; assembly: GCF_016545835.1. NCBI lineage: Eukaryota > Metazoa > Chordata > Lepidosauria > Squamata > Viperidae > Crotalus > Crotalus tigris. The sequence continues at coordinate 3,405,444 of NW_024096569.1, forward strand.
TGTTAAATTGAGGACTACTTTGAATCGATTAATTCTATCTGCCATCCATTAATTTGCCCCTAAATGAAACTGTCATTTTTATACATCCCTATGAAATAAAACTGTCGTAAGTCAAGGATTACTTTCAATTGATCAATTGGTCCCTAAATGAAAATGTCATCAATCGAGGAATACTTTGGATTAACAATTCGTCCCTAAGCAAAATCGTCATAGATCGAGGACTACTTTGAATCGATTAACTCATCCCTATGAAACGAAACTGTCAGAAATCAAGGACTACTTCCAATCGATTCATCATTCGTCCTGAAGGGAAACTGTCATAACTTGAGGACTATCTGCCATCCACGAATTTGTCCCTAAATGAAACCGTCATAAGGCGAGGACTCTTTTTAGTCATCCCTATGAAATAAATCTGTCGTTAAGTCGAGGACTACTTTCAGTGGATCAATTGATCCCTCAATGACAATGTCATCCATCGAGGATTACTTTAGATTAACAATTCGTCCCTAAGCGAAACCGTCATAGGTCGAGGACTAACTACTTGGAACGGATTCACCCTTCCCTATGAAACGAAAACGTCGTAAACCGAGGACTGGCCGCCCTCCGTCCATCAAGGGCGGCTCTGCCCGGCCAGCTGCGTTCCGGGGACCCCGGTTCTAATCCTACCCCAAAAGCTGCACCTGCCGGAGTGAGCAGCCCCTCCCGCCGCCGCTGGGCCGGGGAAGGGAGGGGGGGCGCGGCGTGCACGCGGGGGGGGTGTGCGTGCGTGCGTGAGAGCGAGCGAGCGAGGGAGCGAGCGCGCGTGTGCGGGCGGGGAGGGAGGCAGGCGCGAGCGAGCGAGCGGGCGGAGGAGGGAGGGAGGGAGGAGGGAGGGAGGGAGAGGCGGAGGGCTGAATTGATTATTCCATTGTGTTGCGAGGCAGCCGCCAGGTCCGCGGAGCGAGGGATCGAGGCAGGCTGGGAGGCGGACGAGTGTAAATCAATGGGGAAGCCCCGGCGCGGCGAACCCCATCGATTTTTGCCTGCCTGAGCCGAGGAGGCGAGCCAGGATCGGCGCGGAGGAGCCCGCCAGCCGGCGCAGCCAGCCAGCCAGCCAGGCAGGCTAGGCAGGCAGGCAGCCGAGCGGCGCTGACAATCTCCAGGCTTGTGGCGGCCCCCCCCCCACCTCCCTCCTCGAGCCGCCCCCGCCCGCTCGCCCGCCCGCGCGCCCACCGCCCACCCCGCCGGCCAGGAGCGTCAGCGGCGCCTGCTGGTCCCCGCTCTCTTCCAGCGGAGGTGTAAGTGGCATCGATTTCCTATCCTGCCAGCCCAGCCAGCCAGGACGGCAGCCAGCCAGGCAGGCAGCTCGCGCGCAAGCGGCGGCGGAGAGAAGGAGGAGGACTAGAGGGGGGGAGGAGGAGGAGGAGGAGGAGAGCGGATGGGCAGAGCGAGCGCAGCCAGGAAGAGGAGGCGGCCGAGCCAGCAGCCAGGGCAGCGCCGACGCTGCAGACCCCCGGCTGCCTGGCTGTGCCCACCGTCCCTCGCAGCCAGGCAGCCGGGGGGGTCGTCCGGGGAAGGGGGCTGCGGGCGGGCAGCGAGGCAGGGCAGGCCGGGCCGGCCGGAGGAGGAGGAGGGCCGGAGCGCGGGAGGGAAGGACGGGGAGGCAGGCAGGCGGAGCAGGGCCGGAGGAGCGGGCGAGCGATAAATGAATGCGGAAAAGGGGCGGCGGAGCGAGCGGGGGAGGCGCGCGGGCAGGCGAGGAGGAGGAGAAGGAAGGAAGGAAGGAATATGAGAAGGAAGTAGGTAGAGAAGGAAGGAAGGAGAGGAGAAGGAGGAAGCAAGCGAGGAAGGGAAGGGGAAGAGAGATAGAAGGAAAAATGGAAAGGAAGGAAGGAAGGAAGGAAGGAAGGAAGGAAGGAAGGAAGGAGGAAGCAAGCGAGGAAGGGAAGGGAAGGGAAGGGAAGGGGAAGGAAGGAAGGAAGGAAGGAAGAAGGAGGAAGCAAGGGAGGGAGGGAGGAGAGAGGGCCAAAGGAAGGAAGAAGGGAGAAAGGCAAGAGGAAGAAGAAGGAAGGAAGGAAGGAGAGAGGAAGGAAGAAAAGGGAGAGGAAGAAGGAGAAAGGAGGCAGAAGAAAAAGGAGGAAGGAAGGAAGAATGGAGAGGGAGAGAGAGACGGAGAAAGGAGGGAGGGAACGCGAGCTGCTGCCGCTACTACGGGGAGGGGGGGGCGCAGCGTCCCGCCGGAGAGACCCAAGCGGGGAGACGAGGCTGGGGAAGGGGGAGCCGGGTGGGCAGCGCCGTGGGAGAAGGCTTGGCGGAGGGGGACGACCCCGAACGGCCAGAGAGCGGGGGAACGCGACTTCCAGATGTGACAGGGACAGCTGGGGAGGGGAGGCAAGAGGGGGAGCAGCGAAGACTTTGGCCAGGTGGGGAGGGGGCTTCCCTGATCCCCCCCCCTCTCCCAGTAGAGCACTCCGAGGCTGGAAGAGCAATGAAGGTGGGAGGGGGGGTTCCCCAAATGGTTGTCTCCGAGTGTGTTAAGACCAGAAGTACGGAGAAGACCCCCACCACCACCCTTCCTGCCCATCCCCCTCCCTCTATCTGGGAAACGTGGAAAGACCCCCCCCCATATATCCAGGAACAGGTTCTCCCTTTCAGAAGTTGCCTTTGCTTCTTGGAAAGACCTTGCTTAACCTCCCCCCCCATTTCCAATTCCAGCCCCCCCCTCCCCAGATCCTAACTCCTGGCACAGGCTGAGCCCCCCCCCCTTTCTGCCTTCCTTGTCCTCTTACCAGCCTCCCTGGCGGACGACGGGTCGTCTTTGCCCCCAGGTACCCCAGTTCTCCATCCCCGTTTTTTTTTCCCTTCATCCCCCTGACAGCCGACGGACAGGATGATGGAAGGACTGAGAAAAGACCCTTGGCGGAGGTGTGGAGGGCGGCTTTGGGCAGCTCATATTTCCCTCTGCGCGACAGGCTGCCGACACCAGGCTCCCTTAGCAACCCATTTAATTGATTTTACAATCTTTCTTCTTTCTCTGCCCTCCCCTCCTTCCTTCCTCTCTCTGCTCGCTCGTTCCCCCCTCCCCGATTTATGACCCTCTCTGGGTTCGCCTGACACACTGTCAATTGGGGGGGGGAGGGAAATGGCAGAAGGAGGGAAACCTCACCCAAAAGTTACCCAAGGGGTCTTCGTTGGGGCTGGCGGCTTTCGAACTCGGCATCCTAGCGGGAGGGTGGATACTTTAGCTGTGTTTTGCTTACTTTGGGCATCCAGAGACGAACGCTTAAATCTGGACGCAGGTGGATCGTTGCAACTCCGCTAAAAAAAAAAAAAAAAACATAGCAAGGCAAGCTGTGCAACAGGGCTGCGCTTTGTACATGCTCAGAGAGACGGTTGACTTTACTGTTCCTGTTCTTATTTTTGGGGTATTCAGCCATGTAAGCTCCATTGGCAAGTGTATCTGTCTTTGAAGGCCGTTTTATGGAATGCTACAATTCTTGCAAAAGTCTTTGATTGCCCTCATGAGGAAAAAGGGGAAACTGAGTCAGAGAGACGATACGATCCTCCAGCAAATGCTTTTCCTGGATTTCTGAGGTCTGGGGATTGGGGGGGGGGAGGCAGAGGCCCTGAAAATCTGTACGCGTGTGTAAAATTCTCAAGGAACACTCTCCCCCCCCCGTCCTTTGTGGTTAGGGATAAAAATCCTAACTTCCTTGATGTGAGTCGTAGGTATTAAAAGCAACAATTTTTAAGTATCCTTCGGCTGCTTTGCAATGTGCATTTTTCCAAAGCCGACTTTGCAGATGGCTAACAACAACAACAACAACAAAAATTGGTGTGAGGTTTGCCAGATTTCTGCAGGGTTTACGAAATCTCATTTCCGTGGATTCCTCCAATTTTACAAGAAATATACATATAAATATGTGTGTGTGTGTGTGTGTGTGTGTGTGTGTGTGTGTGTGTGTGTGTGTGTAGCCTTGCAGGTTTCCTGAATTATGGCCTGGTTTGGGGTCAAAATCAAGTGACCGAAATAGATCCAGGTTAACGGCTGGGTCCTCTGCAGGACAGTGAGTCGAGCGAGGAGGGGAAAAAAAATCTTTTATCCTTTTGTCTTAGATCAGCTGCCTTCGCTTTGGCACGTCGTTGTCGCCCGCCGGTTAAAAAAAAAGTGCCGAAAGATGCTTCTTTCCCGATTCTTAAAAAGGCCAGGTTGGAAAAGGCCTTCAAATTTGCTTTATTTTCCACCAGGCCGTTTGCAGAACGAAAGGGCAGGCTGAGGTCAGGCTGAGGTACACATGCCATTATACCCGCCGTACAAAAGCGATCAGGACAATGCGTTGCCTTGCACAAAGGGGTGGCTGCGTCACAATTAATGGGAAATAATTCATAATTTCCTTAGAAGGCTTGGAAGCGGGAGAATTTTTTTGGGGGGGGGGTGTCCGAAATGAGGCCTTTTGCAGATTGCAAAGAGCCTTTGACCATGTCTGATTGGCGGTTCCTGTCCTTTTGACGGACTTGGCGGGTCCCACCTCCTGTGTCAAATATCTGGTGTGCCTGAGGGAATTGGCTAGCTAGGTATATTCTGATTTTCTCACCTATCGGCCCATTCATGAAAAAAAAAATGGCCTGTGATCAGAAAACTCGCTTTCTTCCCTGTTCCACGGCAGGTTCACATGTATGAACGAAATAGCGCTTATCAAACCGGATTTTTCAACCATCCTGTGGCGTCGGACTCTCTACAGATGCCAAATTTAATGGCAGGGGGTGAGAGGGGTAGCCCCTCTCCCTTCCCAGAGTCACCAAATTGGGTAAAATAGCTTTATACACATCGTGCGATACCGATAGGAGAGAATATTGGTAGCTCAGGGTTAAACTGTGGGGTCCTTGGTGCTCTCTGAGCTTACTTGTTTTCTTTCAGACGTTTCACGACCCAACTAGGTAACATCATCAGTGCTAGAAGGAAGTGGGGTTTATGGAGAGAGGAAGAGGATGAGGGGGGAGGGGGAAGACGACGATGACTGTGTGGTCCTTGCTGCTCTCTGAGCTGGGTGTTTTTCTCGCAGACGTTTCACGACCCAAGTAGGTAACATCATCAGGGGTAGAAGAGAGTGGGGTTTATGGAGAGAGGAAGAGGAGGACGGCAAGGGGAGGGGGGAGACGATGACTGTGGGGTCCTTGCTGCTCTCTGAGCTGGGTGTTTTTCTCGCAGACGTTTCACGACCCAACTAGGTAACATCATCAGTGTACCGTGCAGTGCAACGAAATAAGGATGTTAACCTACTATGGGCGTAAAACGTTTGCGAGAAAACCACCCAGCTCAGAGAGCAGCGAGGACCCCCAGATAGGGCAGCCTTAACACATAGGAGGCCCACTTGCTCACAATCCCCAAGAGATGCATTCAGGAGAGAAGATAAATTGAACCTCCATCCACCGAGGCAGTCTACCCCCAAACACCAGATTGTAGGGCCAAAGCATCTCTGGAAAACAATCTCTACTGCAGTTACAGTGATTTAGACCCTCAAATTATTTTGCTTCCCGCCGGATTAAGAATGAGGGATCTAGAGCCCTCCAAATGTTGATGGAGATCAAAGGCAGTTTTACATGCCTCATCCCCTTCTAAAGCTGCGTGGGCCCCGGATGGGAATTGTAGTCCTTAACGGCTTTCCGAGACCAGCAGGCCAAGAGCAAGCTGATCAATCTCATTTTTAACGCTCAATTGGCCCTCAATTCGTGTTTCAATGCAAAGTGCAGAATATTTGACTCTAATTCTTTGCACGCCTCTTCCAAGGAATTGTATTCAAATATGCTGCTCTTCGGAGCAATGGGACAGCTGTGAATTATCCGTGTCACAGGTTTAATGTTCGTGAAAACCTGTTACTAAAAAAATTAGGGGGGATCAAAACATCGAATCATAAATTTGCAAAGAACCTGGGCTCCTCCATTACATTAGCTCCTGCTTAAGGCCTACACAATAATAATTTTAAAAAGGCCCAATTTCACAGCATTAAAAACCCAAAGCACCAAGGCGGTGTGCTTAAATTCCAAGACTTCACAGTTTTGGGAAGAAGCAGCTAGGGAAAAAAAAAAGACAGCTAGACAAAAAATAATTTTAAAAACACCGTCTATATCAGGGGTCTTCAAACTTGGCCCTTTGATGATTTGTGGACTTTAATATAATTCCTCAGCCAGCGTGCCTGGCTGAGGAATTCTGGGAGTTGAAGTCCACAAGTCATCAAAGGGCCAAGTTTGAAGACCCCTGCTTGTGGACTTCAACTCCCAGAATTCCTCAGCCAGGCACGCCAAGATTGAAGACCCCTGATCTATATTCTGTATATCTCAAAGAGAAGCAGTATACAATGCATTAAAAAAGGCGGGAAAAAACTGCAATATGGTAGATAAAGACATAATATAGATAGTCCTCGACTTATATCCATATGTTTAGTGAAGGTCCAAATTTACAGCACCGAAAAAAGTGATTTAAAACCGCTCCTCACGCTTACAACCGTTGCAGCACATAGCTAACATTCAGGCACTTGGCATCTGGCATGTAGTTACGACGGTTGCAGCATCCCAGGGTCACCTAATCACCATTTACGACCTTCCCAGCCGGCTTCCGAGATGCAAGTGGAGGAAGCTGGATTCATTTAATGACCGATTCTCTTAGTGGCTACAGAGATTTGCTTAACCAGGGTTTCAAAAGGTGATTAAATCAGGCCCAACCACCTTGCTTAACAATGGCCCCCCAATTGTGCTTGTAAGTCGAGGACTTCCCGTGTTTATGGAAACCTGAGGTATTTATGTCAGGTTGGACAGATACAGCGCACAGGATAAAAATCTTGAATTTTGAGAGAAGGTGCTCAGCACATACATGGAAGTAGCGTGTTTAAGGAGACGTAAGACTCTGGGCCAAAAGACACACCTGTCTAATGATCAGATGAACTAGAAATCTAAATACAGGGAGTCCTCGGCATACGGCCACAATTCAGCCAAAAATTTACGTTGCTGAGGCATTTGTTAAGTAGGTTTTGCCCTATTTTGCGACCTTCCCCGCCACGGTTGTTAAACGAATCATTGCAGCTGTTAAGTTAGTGTCTGGGTTGTTCAGCAAATCTGGCTTCCCCATTGACTTTGCTTGTCAAAAGAGGTCACAAAAGAACATTGTAACCGTCGTAAGTATAAATCAGTTGCCAAGCATCCCAATTTGGATTGTGGGGGGTTTCTGCGACGGTCGTTAAGTGTGAAAAATGATCATAAGTGCCATTGTAGTTTCAGTCACTAAATGATAATGATAATAACAATAATAATAATGTTGGAAGGGACCTTGGAGGTCATCTAGTCCAACCCCCTGCTCAGGCAGGAAACCCTATACCAGGGGTAGGCAACTTGGTTCTTTTATGACTTGTGGACTTCAACTCCCAGAATTCCTGAGCCAGCATGGCTCAGCTTGGAAACCTCTCCCTTTCCCCTCAGCTTGGCTGGCTCAGGAATTCTGGGAGTTGAAGTCCATGAGTCATAAAAGAGCCAAGGTTGCCTACCCCTGCGGCCTATACCATTTCAGACAAATTTCAGACAAATGGCCTATACCATTTCATACAAATACTAACCTGTATTTGGAAACAAGGTTTGTGGGGGTCCTACCCAGATTCTCCACAAAATTCTGCTATACTGGTGGCTAACTCTGGATTTTGCAGATTTGAACAGTGTATGGCGTTTTGTGACACCCTATAATTCTAGCGGCACTAAAGTGGTAACTTTGATCCGCCACTGTTCTCCGTGGTTAGAAACTTTTGCTCTTATTCTCCTTTTAAAATAAGCCCTTGCAAAGAATTTGGCACCCCTAAAGTATGCAACATACTGTAGTTTATTACTTTCCTGTAATGAAACTTAGCTGCTAGTCCTCTTGGAGGCAAAGCGGCATTGTTCCTGTAGACCAGTGGTTCTCAACCTGTGGGTCGGGACCCCATTTGGGGTCGAACGACCATTTCACGGGGGTCGCCAAACAACGCAGTCCGCCATTTTTTCCCCCTTTTCCTTAGCTGTGCTACTCCCTTTTAGTCTATTGGCTTTTGAAAGCCAATAGAATAGACTCTCTTGAATAGAGTCTAATTCTATTGGCTTTCAAAAGCCAATAGGAATTGTCCAGGCTGTCTCTGCCCTGCTGAGCCCGCCAAAAGCCCCATTCTGCAAACGGTGCTGCACCAGTTGAGTAGTCCGCGACTTACGACCGGTTGAGTAGTCCTCGACTTACGACCGGTTGGGGGGGGTCACGGCATTAAAAAGGTTGAGAACCACTGCTGTAGACAATTAGACTGCTGAAGAGTCAGATTCCAGCTTTAAAAAAAAAACTCTCTTCATACATGCAAAAAAAAAAAGTTTTTGCAGCGATGAAGAAATTACAATTGGACAGGGGCTGGATAAAAAGTGTTTTGAAGCATAATGTGATTTTATTCGACTCGTTTAGGGATGAAAAAGGAATTTTGCGCCCTTCCTTGGGGATTTGGTTTTTTTTTTTGTAAAGCAAAACAATTAACCAGCGGAACCACCTGCCTCCAGAAGCGGTGAATGCTCCAACACTGGAAGTTTTTAAGAAGAGACTGGATAGCCATTTGTCTGAAATGATATAGGGTTTCTTGCCTGAGCAGAGGGTTGGACTAGATGACCTCCAAGGTCCCTTTCAACTTTATTATTATTATTATTATTATTATTATTATTATTATTATTATTATTATGATCGATCATCGCACAGTCAGCCAGATGTTCAGACTGGATTTGGCATTTTGTCTACCTATCGAGTCCTTACCCAGGACCTGGGATAGGCAGATGTGGATGTTTGATGGTATTACAGATATCGTCGCAGGATAGAAGCAGTTCCTAATAAGGCTGCCTTTTGCAATTGACTAATAGCTAATTTGTCAATGCCAATGGTGTTCAAGTGGTGCTCCAGTTGTTTTGGGATTGCACCCAAGGAGCCTATTACTATTGGTACTACCCTTGCTTGCTTTTGCCACATTCTTTCTATTTCTATTTGTAGGTCTTTGTATTTTGTTATCTTCTCCAGTTCTTTCTCGTCTATTCTGCTGTCTCCAGGCACTGCCACGTCCACTATCCAGACTTTTTTTCTTTCTTATCGACAATTGTTAAGTCTGGGGTGTTATGTTGCAGGTGCTTGTCTGTTTGAATTCTGAAGTCCCAGAGCAGTTTAATTTTATCATTTTCTATTATTATTATTATTATTTTGAACCTGGCTGAAAATATTGCCTTTGCTAATTGGCAAGGAAAGTAGAATTGTCCCAGAATTCTCTAGCACCACAGCAAAGAATTCTGGGACGTTTTTCTCAGTCTCTACAGAGGAGGAATCCCATCTTTAAATCAATCTTCTTAAAAAAAAGAAAAAAAAATGAAGAGAATTGATCGAGGCTCAGCCTTTTGGCAATTGTCTCATTCGACCGTTTTTAGACAGATTGATTTTTCCAGAATTCCCTAGCAAGCAAAGCCTTTCCTGAGAAATTCGGGACTCTGTCCACACCCGTTTAATAGTATCAAGATTCCCTTAATCTACTTCAGTGTTTGTCAACATTGGCTGCTTTAAGACGCCTGGACTTTAATTCCCAGAATTAAATTAAATTAAATTAAATTCTGGGAGTTGAAGTCCAGACATCTTAAAGCTGCCAAAATTGAGAAAAACTGGTCTACTCGGAAATATACTGTACAGAAATAGGACATTTTTGTGTCTCACCAGTTTATATTATAATCAGGGACAAATTTTATAGCTTAAAAGGTTTTAGCACCCCTTTTTGCCCATAAACAAGTAACTAGTCCTCAAGCTACCACTGCAATAGAGCCCAACATTGCTCAACAATGTCACAAGGCAGGTGTAAAATGAGGCACACCGTTTCATCTTTTTTTTTGCTGCAGTCGTTAAGCAAATCGTGCAATCATTAAGTGGATCCAGCTTCTCCCATTGACTTTGCTTATCAGTAGCCAGTTCGCAAGGTTACAGACGGTGATCATGTGACCCTGGGATGATGCATCCGTCATAAGTACGCGCCAGTTGCAAAGCCTCTGAATTTTGATCACATGACCACAGAGATGCTGCAACGGTCCTGAAGTCTTTGCTGTTGTAACTTTGAACAGTCACTAAACAAGTCAAAGACTTACCTCTTATCCACATTAACCTTCCAAAATTAACACAGACCAACTATTTGTCTGAAACGGTATACAGTTTCCTGCTTGAGCTGGGGGTTGGACTAGACAACCTCCAAGGTCCCTTCCAGCTGTGTTATCCTGTTCTATTGGACTACATTTTGTCTCCTCGGGTTGAAATCTCCCTACCACTCGGTGCTGTTGCCTGAGGACTAGCAGCTTGGTCAGACCAAATATTTCCACCTTTGTGCTTAGTCTTTGATGTAGCCTGGCTTAGCCACCCGAACAGAACAACAGACTGGGTAAATATTAAGGAAAGACCACGTGTGTGTGTGTGTGTGTGTGTGTGTGTGTGTGTGTGTTTGCATTTTTAAATTTTATTTGTACGCATCACCCATGTTTGCAGCTGGTTTTTCATTTTGCAGGGAGCAAATATGAACAAGAAATAAAAGCAGTGACCCAATTCGCACCATTTTTTTTTAAAAAAATCTTTTTTGCATCTGGAGAACCTTGCTGGAAAAGTTAAAATTTGCTTCCTTTCCACACCCACCCACCCACAGACACACACACACACACAGAGACAAACACACACACCTTACGCTCCTTACAATGAATGCAATATCCCAGCCTCCCATCTTTTATGGGTTTTTGCAATTGGCTTTAAATTGTAATGCCCTTGGAGAGGACACCATCTCATAGTGTAACCCGGCACGCATGCGCAGGCCAGCCAGCCAGCCAGCCACGCACCCGGGCACCTATACAACACTCGCCCAAGTCCATTTGGAGCTTCTGTTCCCCCCCCCTTTCCCCCAAGATTCAGGAAACCTCACCTTTTCCACCCAAATAAATAAATAAATCATCTGATATTTAGTTAAGTTCAGCTCCAGGTCTTTAAAGAGACATAGGCAGGATAGTTTTATATATTTGTTTTAAGACCAGCATGCAAATGACACATTTCCAGAACACGGGTTTTTTTTTGTGTTTGTGTGTGTGTGTGTGTTTTTGCAGGCCTTTCCCTGCCCCCCCCCTTTGCTAGGCTAGTGAGGGTGGTTTGCTTTTGCAAAGGGGGGGGAGCAAATCCCACCCTCCAAAGCACCTTTGGAAAAAGAGACACCTCCTCCCCCAAAGTTGCATGCTTTGCTTTTATTATTATTATTATTAATAATAATTATTAATTATTATTATTATTATTGCAAGGATGGGATGCATTGTTTCCGCGCGCCGTTTTTTGTGTTTGTGTGTGTGTTTTTTTTTTTTTGCAGGCCTTTCCCTCCCCCCCTTTGCTAGGCTAGTGAGGGTGGTTTGCTTTTGCAAAGGGGGGGAGCAAATCCCACCTTCCAAAGCACCTTTGGAAAAAGAGACACCCCCTCCCCCAAAGTTGCATGCTTTGCTATTATTATTATTATTATTATTATTATTATTATTATTATTATTGCAAGGATGGGATGCATTGTTTCCGCGCGCCGTTTGGAGGAAGGTCTCTCATTTTGGGGAAGGGGGAGTGGGAAGGAAGGAGCAAAGGAGAGGGCTCTCCGCCCCTCCCCATTGTATGCAAATCAGATACAAATAAAACCCTTAAACGCACGGCGGGATGAAACAAAAGGGGGGGGGAGAGGAGAGGGAGGGGGCGACACCTCGCGTCTCTATCTTTGCAGAACCCAGCCCGGCGTGCCCACGCGCCCTCCCCTCCCCTCTCGCAGCTACGCAGTTGCTCCTTTGGGGAGGGGGGGAAGAGGATGCATTATTTTGGGAGGGGGGGTCACAAATCTTGCATTGCAGCCCCCTCCCCTTAAAGCAAAGAGGGGGGGGGATGTTCAGCATCTCTGCGTCTCCCTGGATGCTTTTTTTTTTGCAAATATTGGGTAGGGGGGTCTTCGGGTGCCTGCGGATTGGGGGAGGGGAAGCCGCCCCGGCTTGCCCCCCCGTCCCTCCCTTCTTCCTGCCCCCCCCCCGCTGCGCAGAGTAATTTAAAGCGGCGCCTGTCACCGCGCTCGGCGTTTTATTGACTCGCGCTGCCTCCCCGTCACCCCGCGACATTAATCTCCCCGTTAATCGCCCTGCCGGAGACCCCTCCTCTTTTTCTCTCTCCCTCCCGCCCCTGCTGCAGCCCCCGCCCGTCCTGCCGGCACGCCACATGGGCTCGCTTCTCCCCCCACCCCAAAATAAAGTCCATCTTTCTTTCTTTTTCTTTCTTTCTTTCTTTCTTTCTTTCTTTCTTTCTTTTTTTCTTTCTTTCTTTCGTCCTTCCTTCCTTCCCTTTCCTTTCCCCTCTTTTGTTGCAGCGGCCAGCCCGGCCTCGCCCTTCCCCTTCTTCTCTCGGTCATCCCGGCTTTCTCCTTCTCCCCCCCCCTTCTTCATCCTTCGCCCAGGAATACGCGCTTCCTCTCCTCCTCTTCCCCCCTCCACACGTATCCGTGGGGCTTGCACCCGTGTTCCCGTGGCTCAGGCAGTGCCTGCTTGGCGCCCCCTTCGACCGTGTGTGTGTGTGTGTGTGTGCACGGTGCGTGCATGGGTGTACGGTGTCCATACGGTGCGCGCATAGGTTGCACGCCTGCACATATAGCGCACGCCTGCATGGACGCTGTACATACGGTGCGTGCGCGGAAGCATAACATGCACCGAGCATGCATGCATGCACCCATATCACGCATTCAATGCATGTGTACCGCACCTGGTGCGGTCACGGATGCACAGCGGTTCCATGCGCGGGTAGCGTTACACATACAGCGCGCAGACATGTTTGCTGCTTACGAGGCACGGCGCTGCATGCCTGCAGGCGCGGGATGCACAGGTTGCACACACGCAACATGCAGGCTGTGCAGCCTTGCCTCCGCAAGGTGCAGAGGCTTCCCGCCCGCGCGCGCGTCTCTAGAATAAAGGCAGAGGTCCCATTCGCACGCGCCGCTCGGCGAGAGAGTTTCGCTACTTATTTTCGCGTGTCTTTCCCCCCCACATCCCACCCGTATCGGATTTCCCCTGCCTCTTTGCAACGGCCTTTTTTGCACGTGGCTCTTGCACGCGGCGGGGAGGCGTACACACACACACACACGCGTGTGTCTGGGTGTCTTGCCTTTCCCTCATCGCTGCTTCTCCCGCTTTCTCTCCGTCCTCCTCCCGCCTCCGCCACGCGCGCGCTTCCCCCCTCCCCGCGCGCCCCCTCCCACCTTTGTATGTCTGCCTCCCCGCAATAAATATGCAGCAGCCCTTTAATTACGCCTCCCGCCTCCTTTTCTCCTTAATGAGACAATTTGCATCGACTAACCACCCTGCGGAAGGGGGAGGGGGGGAAGAAAAGGGAGGGGGGAGGAAAGAGGAAGCGAGCACAATTTGCTCTTTCTCCCCCCCTCCTCCTCCCCAGTTCTTCCTCGCTCCACCAAGTGGAGGAATGAACAGAAAAGGGGCGGTGGGTTTAATAAGGTCTTTTTAAAAATATCTATCTATCTATCTATCTATCTATCTATCTATCTATCTATCTATCTATCTATCTATCTATCAAGACTGTAATGTGGAAAGGGGTTGGGGAGGGGGGGGCTCCAGGCAGTATCCCGGAATCAGGACCACCACCACCCCGCGAAATTGCATAGGGACACCCCCTCCCCACCGGGCTGAGGCTGCTGGGTCGTGTAGTCCGCAAGCATGCGATGCATCTTGTACATCTTGCTTGCTAAAGGGATTGCGTAGGGCAGGTTTGCGAGAGTCTTCCCTAAATCTCCCTTCTTTAGTTCCCAGCCTTGGGGGGAGGGGGGGTGAGATAGAATAAAATAGAATAGAATTAGAATAGAAAATATGGAATGGAATGGAATGGAATAAAATAGAATAGAATAGAAAATATGAAATGGGAATAGAATAGAATGGAATTACAATAGAATTATAATAGAAAATATGGAATGGAATGGAATAGAAAATATAGAACAGAATAGAATAGAAAATATGAAATGGGAATAGAATAGAATAGAAAATATGAAACGGGAATAGAATGGAATAGAATAGAGTTGGAAGGGACCTTGGAGGTCTTCTAGTCCAGCCTCCCCCCCACCCGCTTAAGCAGGATGGGAGGGGGTGTCAGAAGATGGCCATGTCCCAAAATCTCATCCTTTAACATCTGGAGCAAAGTTGAGATGATTTTAAGCAAGCATGGGCAGGATCCCAGGGATGCTTCTTTGGTTGAGCAACTGAGCCGCCAAACCACCATTTAAAAATAAACCAAGTTTGCAAATGGCTCACGTGTTGTGTCAATAATGCTGGATAATCCCCAGAATTTAGCCCCGTCTCGAAATTCACCTTTTCCTGACCATCCAACGGTGGGCGTTATTAAGAGGTGGGATACCTTCACCCAGTATTTAACCAACTCATTACAGGGAGTCCTCGTCTTAACGACCACCGTTGCAAAGCAAGACGGTTGTTAAGTGAGTTTTGCTCCCTTGGGCGACCTCCCGGGCCGCTGCGTTTCAGCGATTCGGTCATTAAACGAATCGCCCCCTCCCCCCCATGTGACTTTGCTTATTGGGAGCCTGCTGGGAAGCTGACAGATGACGATTGCATCACAACCGTCATAAGTACATGCCAGTTGCTAAGTGTCCGAATTTTGATCACATACGGTTGTTAAGTGTGAAAACAGTCCCTTTGTTCAGTGCCTGGTCGCTAAACGAATGATTGTAAGGACCATGTGTAAAAGACCCTGTAGAAAGGCAGATGAGAATTTGATTTTAACCTGTTTCTTTTTTTTTTTTTAAGCGGCCGAGTGCAGTGATTCAAATCGCCCCGCATCTTGCAAGAAAAATAGAAAAAAAATCTCAAGATTGAATGGTTTGGATTATAATGTGTTTAGGAAAGGGGAGGCTGAGGTATTTGCTGATGGACAGTTAGATTAAGAGCAATTTTAGCAATCGCGAAACAAACAGCCGTATCGGAGGAAATGGCTTTGAATACACCTTGTATTATTAACACACACACACACACAGACACACACACACGGGAGCCATATTGGACGAACAGGGAAATATAAAACCCAGACGGACTCAGGGAAAAAAAAAACACACCCCAATTTTCAAAATGACAAGCTGTCCGTCTCACCGGCTTGTCAAAATTCACCTTTCATTCGCCTTTGAAAGTAAGAAATAAAAGAAAGAAAGCAAAGGCAAGCGAGTTCTACGCCAGTTTGGTCAAAAAAAAAAAAAAGTCAAAATGGAGGCTGCAGTCGTGAGGGGAAAAGTTCACGCTTGGTCCTTAGTTGTTTTGTGTGGGGGGTTTTTTTGGACGGTGTTTGCAGGCCCTCCGATAAAAAACAAACGAATTGCAGTTCTGCAGATAGTCCTCGGCTTGACGACTATTCGTTTAGCGGCCGTTTGAAGTCACAAGGGGCACGGAAAAAAGGGACTTTATGACCCGTTCCTCCCACTTAGGACCCTTACAGATAATCCTTGACTTACAACAGTTTCGTACTATCCAAAGTTACAACGGCACTGAAAAAAAGGGACTTATGGCCATTTTTCACACTTAACGACCGTTGCAGCATCCCCACGGTCAAGTAATCAAAATTCAGATGCTTGGCGACTGACTCGTATTTATGACGGTTGCAGTGTGCCGGGGTCATGTGATTGCTCATCTTCTGACAAACAAAGTGTAGAAGCCAGATAACGACGGGGTTTACTAACAATGGCAGGGATTCAGTTAATGACCATGACAAGAAAGGTTATAAAATGGGGCAAAACTCAACCGTCTTGCTTAGCAATGGAAATTCTGGGTTCAGTTGAAGTCGTAAGTCGGGGACTGCTTTTGCTCAGTTTTAGATTCATCTGGACAATCCTAGGAAGGGCTTTAAATCCGGAGTGGGCAATTAATTTTTCCCAAAAGCCGCAAGGGAAACTGAGGTGGTCATGAATAATCCTAAACCGAGAAACTGAACTGAATTCTGCTCAAGGTTAATTTTATCACTTTATAAAAAGGATAAACTACAGGCGGTCCTCGACTTAGTATCACGTTTGTGCCCAACATTTCTGTTGCTAAATGAGATATATACGTTAATTGAGTTTTACAGCGTTTACGGTCCATTTTCCCGCCCTTTTTTTGCCACAGTAGTGAATCCCTGCAGTTGTTAAGTTATTGACACGGTTGTTAAGTGAATCTGGCTTCCCCCATTGACTCTTCTTGTCACATGGTCGCAAAAGGGGGTCACGTGACCCCGGGATGCTGCGACTATCATAAATATGAGCCAGCCGCCAAGTGTCTGAATTCGGATCACGTGACCCTTGGGGATGGTACAACGGTCGTAAGAGTGAAAAACAGTTGTAAGTTACATTTTTTCATTGCCGTAACTTTGAACAGTCACTAAACAAACTGTTGTTAAGTCGAGGACTACCTGAAGAACTAAGGAACTGTGCGTAGGAGTGAAAATACACAGGTCTGAACACCTTGCGGACAATCAGAAAATATACACCTCGTATAACAGTGTTGTACAACTTGTACAACAGTGGGCCAGTCCTCATCTTATCAGTTGTCAGTGGGTGTTAATTTGCATTGCAAATCTCTGTAAGGAACAGTTTTTTCCCCTACAGGCAGTCCTCAACTTACGACAATCGCTACCAGAAAAACCGTTGTTAAGCAAGGCGGTTGTCATGCGAGCCGTGTCTCATTTTACAACTTGCCACGGTTGTTAAGTGAATCAGTGCCGTTGTTAAGTTAGTATTCCGGTTGTTAAGTGAATCCGGCTTCTCCATTCCTTGTCGGAAGGTCGCAAAAGGGGATCACGTGACCCTTGGGACACAGCAGTCCTCCTAAATACAACTGGTTGCCAAGTGTCTGAATTTTGATCACGTGACCAAAGGTGGTAACTCTGAAAAACGGTCGTACGTCGCTTTTTTCAGGGCCATTGTAACTTTGGACGGTCACTAAACGAACTGTTGTAAGTTCGAGGACTACCTGTATTGGAAAATCCATTATTAAGCAAGGCGGTCGTGATGTGAGCCGTGTCTGGTTTTACAAGCTTGCCACAGTTGTTTCCCCGTTGACTTTACTTCTCAGAACGTCGCAAAAAGGGACGACACTGCAACCGTCATAAATATGAGTCAGTTGGGAAGCATTTTGATTACGTGACCGTGAGGGTGCTGCAACGGTCGTAAGTGTGAACAATGGCCATAAGTCCCTTTCTTTCAGTGCTGTTGTAACTTTGGATAGTCACGAAACGAATTGTTGTACGTCAAGGGTTATCTGTAACACTTCCTAAGATTCCTGTGTTCCTCGGACAGATTGCTAGCTGTATTAGCCACAACGCTAAATGCGTATTAGAGTAAAGGACCGTTTTGTCCTCTTGTGACAGGGTGGGATTCACACGTGCTTGACTTCTTTTGTTTTCTCTGCAGGGTCTCGGCTCCTGTGCTGAGATGATCCCTCCGCACTCCTCCCGCCTGCACCGCCATGGACGCCCCCTCTAACTCCTCCTCCTCTTCCTCCTCCCACTCCTCCACTGCTGTCCCCCCGGCAGACGGACAGGATGACCGGGCCGCGGGTCGGCCTGCTCAGGGCTCTCCTGCCTTGCCACCCACCAAAGAACCCCCCCTCTGGGATCCTTCCTCTTCCCCCTCGCCCTCTCCTGATGACGTCGTCATGAGACCCTGCGCCAGTGCGCAAGCCTCCGCGCTCAGCTTGGCCAAGTTCCCCGCCGCCATCTCATCCACCTCACAGCTCCAAGAGGATCCCAGCTCATCCTTGCCAAATCCGCCCCTTTTCCCTCTAGACCTGCCGCTGGCCGAAGATGGGGTCCAGCCGCAAGACCACAGAGACGAGGACGGTGGGCGCGAGGCCCAGCTCTTCTTTGCTCCCGACGGCTCGGCGTACCTCCTCGCTAGTGGCCACGTTCTCTTACCAAAGGGCTCCCCCGTCACCGCCACTCCTCAAGTGTCCATTCTCCACATCCAGGACAGTGGAGGTCCTAACCAAGGCTTTATGTCTGCTGACCAAATGTCTCAGAATACCTCAGCGCCAGGCGAGGTGATCCCTCAAGGCGCCTTCTACAGTTACCGACTGGCTGGCGCCCCAGCTCAAAGTACATCTGCCAAAAACGCTGCCACCAAATCCAAAGATGACCCCACTTCCCCCGTGGAGAATGAGGAAGCCCCCCATGGCCGAGACAAGACGATGCCAGGGGGTCCTCTCTGGCTCTGCCTGACATGCCGCCTCTCATTCAACCAGGGCCGCACCTTGGCGTCTCATGCCCGCACGGTGCACGACGTGCAGCTCAGCAACGAGGAACACCAGGACTTGGATGGAGGGGCTTCGGCTGTGCTCCAGGGCACCGACCTGGGCTTCCTAGAACCAAATAACCCCATCACCAAGGCAGACCTCAATGCCAGAATGTGTAGCAGATGGGTGAATGTAAAAGAGGAGGAGGAGGAGGAGGAAGAGGAGGAGGAAAACGAGAAGAGCCCAGAAAGACGATGCGAGCCATCAGATACCAAAGATTCAAGGGTCGGCGGCACGCACTGGGCAATCAGGTCCATGGAGGAGGAACGAGAAGAGAAGAAGGAGAAGGAAGAGGAGGAGGAGAAGGAGGTGGCGGCACAACTGGATGAAAGAAAAAAAGAGAAGGAACTGCTTCCAGACCAAAGTTCACCAGCTACATCAAGCGCACCTTTGGCTGCTAACGCCGCTCCCTCAGAGACACCGCTGAGCAAAGCCCCAAATTCTGACCACACGGGGCCACCCCAGGAGGACGTCAACAAGGACATGACCAACGACAAGCTCCCGAAAGAAGGACCGATACACAAGGTCCCTCGTGTGGACCTAGCAGACGAGATCAGCAGAGCCGAGTCCGTTCCCAAAGCCAACAGCGTTCCCAGTGACACCAACCGGACGTGCATTGGGCTGGCCCGCGACATCAGCCCCACCGACTTGTCGGATAGCCTGAGTAGTGTAGGGATGGCCAACGAAGTGGCGACGGTTGGGTTTGAGGTCAACAACGGACTTGGGAACAACAGCCACAACGGTGGAGGAGGACCGTCGCTTAGCTTCGGGGAAGATTTTACGGCGATGGCGTACTCGGGGTTGACTTTGTCGGGCCACATGTCGCTCCTGCATTCGCGCAACTCCTGCAAGACACTCAAGTGTCCCAAATGCAACTGGCATTACAAGTACCAGCAGACTCTGGACGTGCACATGAAGGAGAAACATCCGGAGAACAACAGCCACTGCGCCTACTGTAGTACCGGCGGTCCCCACCCACGACTGGCCCGCGGTGAGAGCTACAACTGCGGTTACAAACCCTACCGCTGTGAGGCCTGCAATTACTCCACCACTACAAAGGGCAACCTCAGCATCCATATGCAATCCGATAAACACCTGGCGAACCTACAGGGCTACCAAGCCACGGGAGGCAGCGGATCACCGGTGGCTCCTCCGGTGGCGCCTTCCCCGTCTTCCCCTGAGGAGAAGGAGTCGAAAGGCAAGTCGTCCTGGCAATGCAAGGTGTGCAGTTACGAGACTAACATCTCCCGTAACTTACGGATTCACATGACGTCCGAGAAGCACATGCAGAACATGTTGTTGCTCCATCAAGGGCTGCCATTGACCCTACCGGGACTTCTGGGACAACCTCAGACTCCTCCTGGAGGCAAGGCTCAGCCCGAGCTCTTTCCATTTTATGGGGCACAGGGTCTGGGCCATGCCCACCACTCTCATCCCCACCAGGCCCACGCGGGGAGCAACCCACCTCTGCGGGCAGACAAACCCATGGAACAACCCCCACTCTTGCTCAACGGAGGCTTCCAACATCTCAGTGCAGCAGGCCGGAAGATGGCTACCTTGGGGGCAGGTAAGAACCTTCCCTAGTGGACACCATTCCTGATGTCCATATGGACCTCATGGTTTTGCCCACGAGGACCCTAAGCTTGACTGTATTCCCTGTCCTGTGGTTCATCCATGGTCCACCATTACTTCAGAATCTCCACTGACATCTTGATTTGTCTCTCTTTTACATCCGTGGACATCATGTCTATGCAACGTTATGTGTTATAATCCAACTTGCTTTTCGATGCTGCGGTACCAACCTCAATTTTTAAGTAGTTTAGCAAATAGCACATATGTACCCCTTCATAGTGCTTTACAGCCTTCTCTAGTCTTTACAGCAGTGGTTCTCAACCTGTGGGTCGGGACCCCATTTGGGGTCGAACGACCATTTCACGGGGGTCGCCAAACAACCCAGTCCGCCATTTTCCCCCCCTTTTCCTTAGCTGTGCTACTCCCTTTTATTCTATTGGCTTTTGAAAGCGAATAGAATAGACTCTCTTGAATAGAGTCTAATTCTATTGGCTTTCAAAACCCAATAAGAATTGTCCAGGCTGTCTCTGCCCTGCTGAGCCCGCCAAAAGTCCCATTCTGCAAACGGTGCTGCACCAGTTGAGTAGTCCTCGACTTACGACCGGTTGGGGGTCGCGGCATTAAAAAGGTTGAGAATCACTGCTTTACAGAGTCGGCCTATTACCCCAACAATCTAGGTCCTCATTTTACTTGGAAGGATGGAAGGCTGAGTCAACCTTGAGTCGGTCAGGATAGAACTGCTGGCAGTGAGCAGTGACTTAGCCTGCAATATTGCATTCTAACCATTGAGCCATACTTTCCTCATAATTCTCACTCCTTCATAGCAGGGTTTCCCAACCGTGGGAACTTTAAGAAGTGTGGACCAACTCCCAGTATTCTGGGAGTTGAAGTCCATACATCTGAAAAGTTCCCACGGTTGGGAAACCCTGCCCTGTAGATACCCGAAACTCACAATGCCCACTTTGTTTCTCGTCTCTGCAGCCCCCACCTCTCTCTCTCCTGAACCTGCTCCCCCCTCCTCACCACCAGCCCAATCTGGACCCGATCCGCTGGCCCCCCAGAGATTGTTCAGCTGCCTGGTGTGCCAAGTCTTCAGCACAGACAGCCTGGACGCCCTCCTGCGGCACGCCTCCGCCCCACGCTCCCTGCCCGAAGTGGAATGGAAAGAAATTTCCGGGGACCTGCACCGCTGTCGCCTCTGCGCGTACGGCACCCAGTTGAAAGCCAACTTCCAGCTTCACCTGAAGACCGACAAGCACGCCTTGAAATACCAGCTGGCCGCTCACCTGCGAGAAGGGGGCAGCTTGAGTGCACACCTGGGGGTGGAGCTGCCGCTGGGACCGCCCCTTCACCTGCATTGCAACCTGTGTGAATATGAGACCAACAGCAAGGAAAAAATTCAACTTCACGCGGCGGGCAGCGGCCACCAGGAAGCCCTGCAAGGTTATAAGGTACCAAAATGGGGCAGGAGGCAGAGAAAAATAGGATGGAGAATAATAGTCGGTAGAGGTAGTCCTCGGCTTATGACCACGATGGAGCCCAGAATTTAGGTTGCTAAGTGAGACGTAGACCGAGCGAGTTTTGTCCCGTTTTACGGCTTTCCTTGCCACGTTCGCTAAGCGAATCGCTGCAGTTGTTAAACTTAGACACACAGTTGTTAAGTGAATCTGATATTCCCCCGTGGGCTTTGCTCGGTGGAAGGTCACAAAAGAGAGTCACGTGACCCCCAGGAACACGGCAACCGTCTTAAACATGAGCCAGTTCTCAAGCATCCGAATAATGTAGAATTACCTGACCGTGGGGATGCTGCAACGGACATGTGAAACACGGTCATAGGTCACTTTTTTTTCAGTGCTGCTGTAACTTCAAACGGACTTACAACTGTTGTAAGTCGAGGACTGCCTGTACAAGTGTTACTGAAAAGAGGTGCAGCAGCTGTCCCCAAAGGACATTGATTAGGTTGAATTTGAACCCTCGAAAAAGTGCAGAGAAGAGCAACACAGATGTTTAGAGGACTGGAGGCTAAAACATGCAAGGAACAGTTGCTGGAATTGGGGATGTCTAGTCTAATGAAGAGAAGGACGAGGGGGGACATGATAGCAGTGCTCCAATATCTCAGGGGCTGCCCCAAAGAAGAGGGAGTTGAGCTATTCTCAAAAGCACTGAAGGCAGGACGAGGAAGTAACGGGTGGAAGATAACAAAAAAAGTTGGAAGGTATCTTGGAGGTCTTCTAGTCCAGAGATCCCCAACCTTTTGGGCACCAGGGACCGGTTCCGTGGAGAGAGGTTTGTCCGCGGACCGGAGGATGCGTGGTTTTGTGTGCTGCCTGCGTCTCGCGGATGGGGCTTGTTTGTGCAGACCAGTTGCTGGTATGCCACAGCCCAGTACCGGTCTACGGACCAGGGGTTCGGGACCCCTGTTCTAGTTCAACCCCCTACTCAAGCAGGAGACTCTATACCACAGCGGCTCCCAACCTTTTCTATACCCCGCACCCCTCGAACGCTTCTGATATATTCTCGCACCCCCTTACAAAAGTTCGAAATAACAGCAACGAATTACGAAATATACACTACAATTTTAAAAACCCTCGTTTTCAAAACCCCTGGAATATCGTCTCACACCCCCGGTTGGGAACCCCTGCTACACCATTTCCGACAAGTGGCTGTCCAGTCTCTTCCTAAAAGCCTCCAACGATGGAACACCCACAAGTACTGAAGGCAAAGCCATTGGACTGGTTAATTGTTCTCACTGTGAGGAAGTTTCTCCTTCTTTCCAGGTTGCTTCTCTCCTTGATTCGTTTCCTTCCGTGGTTTCTTCTTCTGCCTTCTGGTCCTTTTGGAAAACAGATCATTAAAGAGAAAGCCAACCCAGGAAAGATGTCCTGACAGCGAGAACAATTAATCAATCAGTGGAACAGCTTGCTTCCGGAATTTCTGGGTGCTCCATCACTAGAGGTTTTTAAGAAAAGATCAGACAGCCTGTTGGCCGGAATTAGTACAGTCTCTCGTGTTTGAACAAGGGGGGGTTGGACTAGAAGACCTCCAAGGTCCCTTCCAGCCCTATTCTAGAAAGGGGTAGAGATGAAGGCCTCTATAAGGAGGTTTAAGTCCAAAGCGGGTATGGAGAAAAGGGGACAGACCAGTAGTCTCACTAGGAAACCAGTACCACTAGGAATGCTGATGGGGAAGACACAGGGCTGTTCTCTTAAGAACGTGCAATCCCTTTCTCGCTTCGCCCCTAGTTCCTTCTGGAAATGGAGACCACCTCGTCACCCCTGCCCGCCTCCGAACCCACGCAGTTCCGCTGCCTCCTGTGCAACACGGACGCGCCCAGCCGCCTGGCCATGATCCAGCATTTACGCTCGCCCCAGCACCGCGAGGCTCACGGCCAGTGGCGCCTCCAGCTACTGCAGAACGGCGAAGGCACGTTGGGTCTCGAAAGATACGTCTGCTTCGTGCCCGCCAACACCGCAGGTAACCGCCGCGCCGCTCGGATCACAGGCGGGATGACGCCGTGGGCCACGCCGACGGCCGTTGGGTCCCAACGGACGCGAAGAGTCGAGTTTGAGGGAGATTGATGGGTGGGGAGCAGCGGGAAAGGACCCACAAGCGCGTTCCCATGAGGAGGTCTGCAGAAGGGGACACGTTCTCGTTCCTGAGGGTGGGTGGGAATTGAGACCCCCCCTCCCCAGGGGGTAGCAAACACTGTGCAATTTCTTAAGCCTGCTGAGTGTTTAACTCCGGGTCTCGCTCCGTGGATGTTGGAGTGCAGAACCGCTGAGCGTGGTGCGTCCCCGTTCTTCCTCCTCTCTTCCAGCCCCCGCCAGCCTCCTTCTCTCCGTGCCCCCCCCCAGCTTCATAATGGATTATGACAGCTACTGGGGGAGGTTGCCTAGCAACCTGCAGGAAGAATGAAGGAGAAGAGAAATGAGACCGAGATATGTAGGCAGACCACTGCCGGGGAGATGATGAAGGGGAGGGGGTGGAAGGAAAGATATATATATTTCTCCCTCGCCCAGCTGAGGCTGCCCACCCACCCCCTTCTCCCCCCCCTTCCCGTACTGGGGAACCCTATCCAAGCGGTAGCTATTGGCCATCTTCCCAGCTCTGATTTATTGGTTGCAATCCACCTGACCTTGCGTGCTTACCTGGCAGCGGAAGTCAACAGGGATCAGCAGGACGGGAATT
Source organism: Crotalus tigris (assembly GCF_016545835.1). NCBI lineage: Eukaryota > Metazoa > Chordata > Lepidosauria > Squamata > Viperidae > Crotalus > Crotalus tigris. Next base: position 3,429,564 of record NW_024096569.1, read on the forward strand.
TTTTTAAAAAAAAAAAAATAGAGGGGAGGGGTTGCCAGTGGGCACGCGTGATTGAAAGCGGAGTGATGGCTCAGGACCATGGGCCAAAGATGTCACCTTTTGCAGAAGAGGTGAAGGGGCGGCCGGAGAGAACGGCGGCGCGTCCAGGCTAAAGCCGCGACTGAACGGGACCCGGGCGGGCTTAGGGATGCAGGAATTCTCCACGGCGAGCCGTACGTGTTGTGAGGGGGACTAGCTCCTTGTCAGTGAGAAATGGGGGTCTTTGTAACCTGGCGGGCGTATTGAGCGGTGTTAATTGAGTTGCCGATGGTAGCCGGGCTGCGTCTATCGGCCAGGGAGGCCAGCCCGTTCAATATTAACGATCCCACTCAGGTTGAGAGTTTAATTAGTCGCCGATGAGGATAAAATCCTGCATCGTGCGTCATTCAGGTTTTTCCACAGCCTTCTGGATGGGATTCCCGCCCTCTCTCTCTCTCTCTCTCTCTCTCTCTCTCTCTCTCTCTCTCTCTCTCTCTTTTGGCATCTTTTCGAGTTTGTGGTCTTCCAGGCCCCCTGGATGGTGAAAGACAGGACAAGACATGTTAGCTTATGCAAACTTGGTTTGATGCCTTAGGGAAGTGGGCGCAAACCCAGACCGGGTTACAAGTTCCAGGAAGATGGGGGGATGGTACTTCCAGCACATTGGAAAACCACCCGCTACAGGTCGTCCCCATCTTAACGACCCCATAAGTGAATCCCGAATTTCTGCTGCTAAGCGAGACGTTGGTTAAGCGAGTTTTGCCCCCTTTTACAACCTTTCCTGCTACCGTCCTTAAGCGAATCACTGCAGTTGATACATGAGTAACCCGGTGGTTAACACGAATCTGGCTTCCCCCGTTTGACTTTGCTAGACAGGTCGCGAAAGGGGGTCACATGGCCCCCGGGGACACTGCGACCGTCATAAATACTGACTAGTTTCCAAGCATCCTATTTTGATCACATGATCGCGGGGATGCTGCAGTCGTCGTAAGTATGAACCAGTTGCCAGGAGGTAAATCACATGACGCTGCAACGGTCGTAAGGGGGAAAAATGATAAGTCCCTTTTTTTTCCCACTGGGGTTTTAACTTTGAGTGGTCGCTAAATGAACTGTTGTACGTTGAGGAACGACCTGTGTTAGTTTGGGAGAACTTCGCTTCTGTCTTTTCAAATTTACCTTGATTCCCACTTTGTTGTCTCCGTTTCCAGGGAAGGAATCTGTCCTGGATAGCTTAACCCCTGAAAGAGAAAAGCAGAATAAAACGTGGATCGCTGGTGAGTAACTCCATGGGTTAATGCAACCCACGCGCCCCATACAGGTAGTCCTCTACTTACGACCACAACCGAGCTCCAGATTTCTGTCGCTAAGCGAGACGTCTGCGAAGCGAATGGTGCCCCCTTTTACGACCTGGCTTCCCTCTGTGATTAAGTAAAAATCACCGCAGTTGATAAATTCATAACCCGGTTGTTAAATGAAGCTGATCCCCCTCTCCCCATTGACTTTGCCGCAAAAAGGGGGAATCACATAACCCCGGGACGCTGGCCACCGTCGTAAATACGAACCGGTCGCCGAGCATCTGAATTTTGATCACAATGACCGTGGCAATGCTGCAACGGTCGTCAATGTGGAAAAACGATCGTGAATCAGTTTTTTCTGGTGCCGTTGTCACTTCGAAACGGTCGCTAAACGAATCGTGAGTTGGAAACCTGAGGCATTTTGTGTCAATCAATGAAAGATGGATCTTTCTTTGTCCTCCTCTGGGGAAGAGGGGGTGATGACCCCCCCCAAAAAACCCCACGGTGGGGACTCCCCATTGGGGGAAGCCTCAACCCACCGAGAGTTTTTACTCAATCCTGGTCTGAACAACAAGCCAGGATTTGGGTGGCTTCAGTTTGGGGCCTAGTTCTCGACTTAACAACCGTTCGTTTAGCGACCGTTCAGAGTTACAACGACGCTGATGAAAGTTAGAACCGTTTTTTTCCTCACACTTTAACGGCCGTTGCCGCGTCTCCCCGTGGTCGTCTGATCCAAATTCGGAACGCTTGGCAACTGACTCGTGTTTGTGACGGTGGCAGCACTCCTTGGGGGGGGGGGTCGCGTGAGGCCCTTCTGAACCGGCAAAGTCTAAGTGGGGAAAGTTGGACTCCCTTAACGACGGGGTGACTAACTTAAGTGCTGCAGGGCTTCACTTGAACAACGGTGGCCAGTGAGGTTGCAAAATGGGGCAAAAGCCCCTCAGTGAGTGTCTTGTTTAGCGAGAGAAATGTGGTGCTCAATCGTAAGTCGTAAGCCGAGGACTACGTGTGTGTGTGTGTGTGTGTGTGTGTGTGTGTGTGAGAGAGAGAGAGAGAGAGGGGGGGGGGAGAATTGCAAGTCCCAATCTCTCCCCCGCACCCACCCTTCCAGCTTCATGCAAATTGCACACTTGGTGGCCTTTCTTTTTTCTCTTTTTTCTTTCCTTTCTTTCTTTTTCTCTCTTCCTTCCCACCTCTCTTCCCTTCCCTTTTTTTCTTCTTTCCTCCTCCCAACCTCCCCCTCCCTATTATTCCCTTCTCTTTTTTCTTCTATCTCCCTTCCCCCTCATTTTCTTCCTTCCTTCCTCTTATTCCCTTCCCTTTCTTCCTTCCTCCTCCCTCCCCAATTCCCTCCTCTTCCATCCTTCTCACCTCCCCCATTATTCCCTTCCCTTTCTTCCTTTTTTCTTCCTTCCTTCTTCCTCCCTCCCCCTCCTATTTTCTTCGTTTTTTCTTTTCCTTCCTTCCCTATTCCCATCCCTTTGTTCCTTTTTCTTCCTTCCTCCCTCCCTCCTTTCCTATTCCCTCCCTCTTCTTTCCTTCCATCCTTCCTTCCTTCCCACCCCTCATTATTCCCTCCCCTTTTTTCCTCCTTCTTCCTCCCTTACCACTCCTATTTCCTTCCTTCCCTCTTTTCTTCCTTCCTTTTTCTTCCTTCCTCCTTCCCTTCACTCTCCATATTCTCTCCCTCCCTCCCTCCCTCCCTCCCATCCATCTTTCTTCCTCTTTCTTTCTTTCTTTCTTTCTTTCTTTCTTTCTTTCTTTCTTTTCTTTCTCTTTCTTTCCTCCCTCCCTCCCTCCTTCTTTCTTTCTTTTTTCCTTCCTCCCTCCCTCCCTCCCTCCTTTCTTTATTTCTTTCCTTTCTTTCCTCCCTCCCTCCCTCTTTCTTTCTTTTTTCTTTTCTCCCTCCCTCCCTCCCTCCCTCCCTTCTTTCTTTCTTTCTTCCTTTCTCCCTCCTTTATTGGCCAAATGTGGTTTTTTTTTTCCCCTCCACAGATTCCAACGAGACCGAAGTGGCAGCTTCTGGCAGCGCGGGGGACACTACGGTAAGTTGATCCGTTTCTTGGGTTTTTGTGGAGAGGGGAAGCCTTCTTAACAACACTTCTCACCATCGGTTCCCCCCCCCCCCCATGCCTGCCTTCCACCCAGATTTCGGGCTGCAGGGTCTTAACCGCCCCCCCCCCTTGCCCCTTTCCCCAAATGCACAGAAAGTAGCACAGGTCTGCCTGCCGACTCCCAGCAGGAGGGCAGATGTTTCTGAATTAAGACTAAAATTAATTAGCGTTGTCTGCGGAGGCGGAAAGGGGGGGCAAGAGAGGTGCTTCGCCCACGCAACGCCAATTGGGTGCAGTCAACTGTGAACGGAGGAGGTTAATCAGAGGAGCGCCAGGCGCTGGGGCTGCCAGCCTAGCCGAGATTCTTTCTTTCTTTCTTTCTTTCTTTCTTTCTTTCTTTCTTTCTTTCTTTCTTTCTTCCTTCCTTCCTTCCTTCCTTCCTTCCTTCCTTCCTTCTTTTTTTCTTTCTATCTTTCTTTCTTTCTTCCTTCCTTCCTTCCTTCTTTCTTTCTTTCTTTCTTTCTTTCTTTCTTTCTTTCTTTCTTTCTTTCTTTCTTTTTCCCCTCCTGTTTAAAATTATAATGACGGATTGGAGTTTTATACCGACTAATAACAGGAGCTCTGTCACGTCAAAGGGTTTTAAAAGGCCGCTCATATTTTCAGCTTCTGGAGCCCTTCTGGGCTGGGCGTTAATTGCCGGCCTTTCTGGTGGGGTGGGTGGGCTAGGGGCCTGAGGATCCAGGGGCTGGGGATGATGGCCCTTGTTTTGCCCTTTTCGGGAGTCCGGCTTTGTTCAACCAGTCACGTCCAGGTGGGGAGCTGGAAGCCCACTGCTCTCTGCTTTTGTTCAGATTCCAAGCTTCTGTCGGTCGGTCGGTCGTTTTAAGATTTTTTTTTTTTTTTTAAAGGAAAACCACTATGCAGAAGGGCGAGGGATAAGCCTCGTTGGTGTTCCAAATTGAGCAAAAATACAAATTAACTCTTGGCTCTAAGGTGGTGGATTAAGAATAACTCTGAATTCCCTCCCTCCCTCCTTCCGTCCATCCTTCCCTCCCTCCCTCCTCCCCCTTCTTTCCCTCCCTCCTTCCTTCCCTTCATTTCCTCCCTCTCCTTCCTTCCCTCCCTCCTTCCTTCCCTCCCTTCTTTCGTCCCTTCCTTCCCTCCCTCCTTTCCTCCTTTTTTCCCTCCCTCCCTGCTTCCCTCCTCCCTCCTTCCCTCCCTTCTTCTGTCCTTTTCATTTCTTCCTTCCCTCCGTCCTTCCCTCCCTCCTTCCTTTCCTTCATCCCTGCTTCCCTCCTTCCTTCATTCCCTCCCTCCCTCCCTCCCTTCTTCCATCCTTTTCATTTCCTTCCCTCTGTCCTTCCCTCCCTCCCTCCTTTCCTCCATCCCCTCCTTCCTTCATTCCCTCCCTCCTTCCCTCCCTGCCTCCCTCCCTCCTTCCTTCCCTCCCTTCTTCCGTCCTTTTCATTCCTTCCTTCCCTCCGTCCTTCCCTGCCTCCCTCCTTCCATCCCTTCATTTCCTCCCTCCCTCCTTCCTTCCCCGCCTCCTTCTGTCCCTTCATTTCCTCCCTCCCTCCTTCCCTCCCTTCCTTCCCTCCCTTCCTCCCTCCCTCCCTTCTTCCGTCCTTTTCAGTTCTTCCTTCCCTCCTTCCTTCCCTCCCTCCCTGCTTCCCTCCTTCCTTCCTTCCCTCCCTCCCTGCCTCCCTCCCTTCTTCCGTCCTTTTCAGTTCTTCCTTCCCTCCTTCCTTCCCTCCCTCCCTGCTTCCCTCCTTCCTTCCTTCCCTCCCTCCCTGCCTCCCTCCCTTCTTCCGTCCTTTTCATTCCTTCCTTCCCTCCCTCCTTCCCTGCCTCCCTCCTTCCATCCCTTCATTTCCTCCCTCCCTCCTTCCTTCCCTTCCTCCCTCCCTCCCTTCTTCCCTCCTTCCTTTCCTTCATCCCCTCCTTCCTTCCCTCCCTCCCTGCTTCCCTCCTTCCTTCCTTCCCTCCCTCCCTGCCTCCCTCCCTTCTTCCGTCCTTTTCATTCCTTCCTTCCCTCCCTCCTTCCCTTCATTTCCTCCCTCTCCTTCCTTCCCTCCCTCCTTCCTTCCCTGCCTCCCTTCTTCTGTCCCTTCCTTCATTTCCTCCTTCCCTCCCTCCTTCCCTCCCTCCCTCCCTCCTTGTGGACCCAACCAAGTCTTTTGTACATGACCCTGGCAGGCAACTCTAACCAGCTGTGACAATCACCTTATCGCTGGGATCTTTGAAGACTTGTAGACTTCAACTCCCAGAATTCCCCAGCCAGCCTTGCTGTTGCATGCCAGGTGCATGTAAAAAGAAACAAACAAACCAACCCAGTTGCAGCCACCATCTTGACTTTTTTTTCCCCAGCCTCTCCCAGATCCATCTTGGCTTGGGAAATGGCGGTTGATCGAAGCCAGCTCTGCTTTTGGGGGGGGGGGCGACTTGATCCGTTTGAACCCTTTCTGGTGTTCCGGCTACTCTCCTTTCTAATTGCTTCTGGTTTTTCTCTTTTCAATTCTTCTCGCGCTGCCCAGGTCTTCTGCTGCCCCTATTGCAACTACGCCGACCAATCAGCCGAAGCCGTGCGGGCCCACACCGTTTCCCAGCATGCCGTGCAGCCCAAGTTCCATTGCCCGCTGTGCCAAGAACAGCTGGTCGGCCGGGCCAACCTCCACTTCCACCTCAGCCACGTTCACAACGTGGTGGCCGAATGTGTGGAGAAGCTGCTGCTGGTGGTGGGTGCAAGGACCACGGGCCTCCCGGGGAGGAGGGGACCTTAGCCGCTCGCCCCCCCCCCACCATTCAGTCCGATTCTCTGCCCGCCGGACTGGGGAGACGCTCGACCTGTTGAATGCCTGCGGGCACGGTTGCCCCAAGGGGGCTCTTTTTTCGGGAGGCAGCTGGACTTCCTTCTTTTTTCTTTGAAGACGTTTCGCTTCTCATCCCAGGAAGCTTCTTCAGGTTCTGACTGGATGGGTGGGGGAATGGAAGGATTTGTACTCCTTTGCAGTCATCTGGTCATTTGTATTCTTTTAGAGCAGGGCTAGGCCACCTTGGCTCTTTTATGACTCGTGGACTTCAACTCCCAGAATTCCTGAGCCAGCCACGCTGAGGGGAAAGGGAGAGGTTTCCAAGCTGAGCCATGCTGGCTCAGGAATTCTGGGAGTTGAAGTCCACGAGTCATGAAGGGGCCAAAGTTTCCCTCATGCTGGCTCAGGAATTCTGGGAGTTGAAGTCCACGAGTCATGAAGGGGCCAAAGTTTCCCTCATGCTGGCTCAGGAATTCTGGGAGTTGAAGTCTACGAGTCATAAAAGAGCCAAGGTTGCCTACCCCTGCCCTAGACCAGAGGTGGGGAACGATGGCCCCTTTTTATGACTGGTGGACTTCAACTCCCAGAATTCCTGAGCCAGCCACGCTGAGGGGAAAGGGAGAGGTTTCCAAGCTGAGCCATGCTGGCTCAGGAATTCTGGAGTTGAAGTCCACAAGTCATAAAAAGGGGCCATCGTTCCCCACCTCTGGTCTAGGGCAGGGGTAAGCAACCTTGGCTCTTTTATGACTGGTGGACTTCAACTCCTAGAATTCCTGAGCCAGCCATGCTGAGGGGAAAGGGAGAAATTTCCAAGCTGAGCCATGGTGGCTCAGGAATTCTGGGAGTTGAAGTCCACCAGTCATCAAGGGAGCCATAGTTCCCCCATGCTGGCTGAGGAATTCTGGGAGTTGAAGTCCACGAGTCATAAAAGGGGTAGGCAACCTTGGCTCTTTTATGACTCGTGGACTTCAACTCCCAGAATTCCTGAGCCTGCATGGCTCAGCTTGGAAACCTCCCTTTTCCCTCAGCGTGGCTGACTCAGGAATTCTGGGAGTTGAAGTCCACCAGTCATGAAGAAACCAAAGTTTCCCTCATGCTGGCAGGAATTCTGGGAGTTGAAGTCCACGAGTCATAAAAGAGCCAGTGTTGCCTACCCCTGTTTTAGAGGATTGTGGAGGCCATTTGGAGGTTTATCGGTGTCCTCAGGGTCTCCTGAGTGGTGCAAATGGGTGTGGAGCCTTCTTGGGACTGTTGAAAGGACTGTGTGGTAGACTGGAGATAGATGGTGTTTGTCCCTCCCCCTCTGTTGAGGGAGGGCTGTACAGTTTTGACCTTAGATGGCCTCTTTGACCCCTTTCAAGCCAGCGGTCCTCTCTGTCCAGAATGTGGACTTTGCTGTCTTCAAAAGAGCGGCCATGGTCTTCTAAAGGCTGAATCATGTCCTGATGGGTTTGTTCTCTGGTGGGCCATGTGTTTGTGAAGTGGTTGTGTTGTTTCCCCAGTGTACAGATCTGTGTACACACAGTCCTTTGAACAGTCCCAAGAAGGCTCCACACCCGTTTGCACCATTCAGGTGACCCTGAGGACACAGATGAACCTCCAAGTGGCCTCAACAATCCTCTAAAACAGGGCTAGGCCACCTTGGCTCTTTTATGATTCGTGGACCAACTCCCAGAATTCCTGAGCCTGCATGGCTCAGCTTGGAAACCTCTCCCTTTTCCCTCAGCATGGCTGGCTCAGGAATTCTGGGAGTTGAAGTCCACGAGTCATGAAAGAGCCAAGGTTGCCTAGCCCTAGCCTAGCTCTAATCAGTTCCTTATTCCTCTGCCTGAGACAGCATGAGGGAAACTTTGGTCCCAACAGTGGACTTCAACTCCCAGAATTCCTGAGGCAGCATGAGGGAAACTTTGGCCCCTTCATGACTCGTGGATTTCAACTCCTAAAATTCCTGAGTCAGCCATGCTGAGGGAAAAGGGAGGTTTCCAAGCTGAGCCATGCTGGCTCAGGAATTCTGGGAGTTGAAGTCCAGGAGTCTTAAAGTTGCCAAGGTTGAGGACCCCTGATATAGGGCACGGGTGGGGAACCTTGGCTTTTATGACTCGTGGACTTCAACTCCCAGAATTCCCGAGCCTGCATGGCTCAGCTTGGAAACCTCTCCGTTTTCCCTCAGCATGGCTGGCTCAGGAATTCTGGGAGTTGAAGTCCACGAGTCATGAAAGAGCCAAGGTGGCCTACCCCTGCTCTAAAAGAATGCAAATGACCAGATGACTGCAAAGGAATATAAATCCTTCCATTCAGAGCTGAAGAAGCTTCTGGGACGAGAAGAGAAACGTCTCCCAAGAAAAAAAACAAGGATGCCCAGTGGCCTCCTGAAAAAAAAAAAGCACTTTTGGGATGACCTGTTGGTTGAGTGCCTGTCTTTACAGGATCGGAGAGGGAATTTGGAGCTAAGGGATGAGGGAAGATGAGCTACTTCGATGGAGGGACATTTACCGGGCCCTGTCTCTGTTTTCTACTTCAGGCCACCACGGTGGAGATGACCTTCGCCACCAGGGTCGTTCCCGGGGTCTCTCTCCCTCCTGACCCACCCAAACCGGGTGGGACCCTCGGCGTAGAACAAGAGGCTGGTCCAGAAGCCCCCGGCCCCTTTATTGGTAAATGGTTCATTTATTTCTTAATTTTTAATCTTATCTTTGTGATAAGATTATTCCACTTTTATTCCACTTTACAGGTAAGTTCTCGACTTTTTACCGCCGTTCTTTTGGCGACCGTTCAGAGTCGCAACGGCACTGGGAAAAGTGACCGAGGAGCCTTTCTCGTGCTTAATGACCGTCGCAACAGCCCCGTCGTGATCGAAATTTTGGAGGCTTGGCGACTGACTCATATTTACGACGGTTGCAGCGTCCCGGAGTCACGCGATTCCCCCTTTTGCGACCTTCTGACAAGCAAATTCAAAGGGGGGGGGGAAGCTGGATTTGCTTTGCAACTGAATTACCAACTTAACAACGACAGTGATTGGCTTAGCCAAGGTGGGAAAAAAGTTCGTAAAATGGGGCAAAACTCACAACAACCGTCTCATTTAGCAACAGAAATCTTGGGCTCAGTATTGGTCATAAGCTGAAGATTATTTCTATTTCTTTGTCCTCGTCTTGCTTCCTTCTTCTTTCATCCTCTTCCTTTAATCCTCTTCTTCCTTTCTCTTCCTCCTCCTTCCTTCCTTCTTTATCCTCCTCCTCCCTTTGTCCTTTATCCTCTTCCTTCCTCCTTCTTTATCCTCCCGTTTCTTCCTCCTTTATTCTCTTCATTCCTTCCTCCTTCTTTATCTTATTCCTTCCTTCCTCCTTTAATCTTCTTCCTCCTTTACATTCCTCTTCCTTATCTTCCTCTTTCTCCCTTCCTCATCCTTTATCCTCTTCCTCCCCCTTTATCCTCTTTTCCTTCCTCCTTTACTTTCCTTCTTTATCCTTTTCCTCCTTCCTTCCCCTTCTTTATCTTTCTCTTCCTTCCTTTCCACTTTATTCTCTTCCTTCCTTCCTCCTTTATCTTCCTCTTCCTTCCTTCATTCCCTTCCTTCCTTCCTCCTTTACGTTCCTCGTTTATCCTCTTCCTTCCTTTCTCCTTCCTTAATCCCTTCCTCCTTTATCCTCCTCTTCATTCCTCCTTCTTTATCTTCCTCTTCCTCCTTTATCCTCCTTTTCCTTCCTCCTTTATCCTCTTCCTTCCCTCCTCCTTTACCTTTTTCCTTCTTTATCCTTCTTTATCCTCCTTTTCCTCTTCCTTTATCTTCCTCTTCCTCCCTTCTTCCTCCTTTATCCTCCTCATCCTCGTCCTTCCTCCTCCACTTCCAGCAGTTTCACTAAACGTTCATGAAATTAGGATACGCAATTGGTCCTCACTTAGTGCCCAGCTCACCATTATGATGTCACAGCATCTCACCATCATGTGATCATCCTTCGGAGCCTCCAAAGTCATTGGGAAAGCTAGCGGGAGGTCACAGATGGCGGATGCAGGCAGTCCTTGACTGAAAGCCATTCATTTAGAGACTGTTGAAAGCTGCAGCATCCCGGGATCACGTGATCACCATTTGTGATCTTCCTTTCTTTCCGACAAGCAAAGTCAACGGGGGGAGGGATTCATTTAGTGACCGTGTGATTCACTTAATGACTGCAGGGATTCCCTTAATTGTGGCAAAAGTTGTAAAATTGGGCAGAACTCGCTTGGCAACTGTATTGCATAGCAACAGAAATTCTAGTCTCAGTTGCGGTCGTAAGTTGAGGACTATCTGTACTACTTTGCCTTGTTTCATTCATATCCTCGGGTCTTTTTGAGGTTTTGTTTTTTTGGTGGGGAAGGGTCTGCTGAGCAAAGGAGAGGAATCTGGGTGGGAAAATAACTTCTTAGTGTGTGAGAAAGAGATTACTTGAGTATCTGGATGGAGATTAATTTGATCTGACAGGTTATTCTAATAGCAATTAAGTCAGTGGAGAGCCAGTTTGGTGTCATGGCAAAAGCACCAGGCTAAACATCAGGGGATCTTGAGTCTGCTTATTCCCCAGAAGCAGCTGGGTGACCTCAGGCCAGTCAGTCTCCCCGGGCCCTGAGAAGCAGGCAATGCCAAATCATTTCTGAAAAATCTTGCCAAGAAAACTGTAGGGATTAGTTCAGACGGTCACCCGAAATCAGAACTGTCACTTTCAAAAGTAATTAATATAAATGCGTTTATTTTATCTTGGCCCAAAGTCACCCAGCTGGCTTTCACGCTTAAGATGGAACTAGAACTCCCAGTCTCCTGGTGATTGGCCCAGTCACCCAGCTGGCTTTCACGCTTAAGATGGAACTAGAACTCCCAGTCTCCTGGTGATTAGCCCAAAGTCACCCAGCTGGCTTTCACGCTTAAGATGGAACTAGAACTCCCAGTCTCCTGGTGATTGGCCCAAAGTCACCCAGCTGGCTTTCACACTTAAGATGGAACTAGAACTCCCAGTCTCCTGATGATTGGCCCAGTCACCCAGCTGGGCTTTCACGCTTAAGATGGAACTAGAACTCCCAGTCTCCTGGTGATTGGCCCAAAGTCACCCAGCTGGCTTTCACGCTTAAGATGGAACTAGAACTCCCAGTCTCCTGGTGATTGGCCCAAAGTCACCCAGCTGGCTTTCACACTTAAGATGGAACTAGAATTCCCAGTCTCCTGATGATTGGCCCAGTCACCCAGCTGGGCTTTCACGCTTAAGATGGAACTAGAACTCCCAGTCTCCTGGTGATTAGCCCAAAGTCACCCAGCTGGGCTTTCACGCTTAAGATGGAACTAGAAATCCCAGTCTCCTGGTGATTGGCCCAAAGTCACCCAGCTGGCTTTTATGCTTAAGATGGAACTAGAACTCCCAGTCTCCTGGTGATTAGCCCAAAGTCACCCAGCTGGCTTTCATGCTTAGGATGGAACTAGAACTCCCAGTCTCCTGGTGATTAGCCCAAAGTCACCCAGCTGGCTTTCACACTTAAGATGGAACTAGAACTCCCAGTCTCCTGATGATTGGCCCAGTCACCCAGCTGGGCTTTCACGCTTAAGATGGAACTAGAACTCCCAGTCTCCTGGTGATTAGCCCAAAGTCACCCAGCTGGGCTTTCACACTTAAGATGGAACTAGAACTCCCAGTCTCCTGGTGATTGGCCCAAAGTCACCCAGCTGGCTTTTATGCTTAAGATGGAACTAGAACTCTCACTTTCCTGGTGATTGGCCCAAAGTCAGTCAGCCACTTTTATGCCTGAGGCAGGACTAGAACTCAATGTCCCTTGGTGATTGGTCCAAAGTCAATCAGCTGGCTTTCATACCTCACACAGGACTAGAACTCACTGTCTCCTAATTACTAGCCTGCTGCCTTCATTACTAGCCAACACTGGCTCCCTTCTAAAGGGATATTGACAGTCCTGTAACTCTTTCCTCTCTTCCCTTTCCTTTCAACAGCACCAGCCGCAGAGGAGAAAGCCTCCCCGACACCGGTACTTTCCCCTGAGACCCCCCCACCCTGTGTCGCCGCCTCCCCGCCTCCTAAGGAGCAGCCCGAAAAGTCACTTCCTGCCTCGCCACCCCCACCTCCTCCTCCTCCTCCTCCTCCCGTCGTCACTCCTCAAGAGCCGGAAGAGGACGACCCTTTGCATCCAAACATGACCCCCGAAGAGCAGCCGCTGCCAGCCCCGCTCCTCGCGGACCCTCCCGAGGCCTCTCCACCCATCCTGCCTAATCTGGATTCCCGGCACCCGCTGTCCTACCGCAAGGCAACCAATTTCGCCTTGGACAAATTCTTGGATCCCGCCCGTCCCTACAAATGCACCGTTTGCAAAGAGTCCTTCACGCAGAAGAACATCCTGCTGGTGCACTATAATTCGGTCTCCCATCTCCACAAGATGAAAAAGGCCTCGGCGGACCCTACCGTGTCGTCTCGGGGGGAGCCCGGCGCCCCCGGGGCTCTCCAGCCCTCTTCAGACAAACCTTACAAGTGCACCACCTGCCGGGTCTCTTACAACCAGAGCTCCACTCTGGAGATCCACATGCGCTCCGTGTTGCACCAGACGCGCTCCCGCGTGGCCAAGATGGAAGCCGCCGGCAAGGTGGACGTGTCCCCTGCTGAGCTGGAGCCTCCCAACGACACCCCTCTGGAAACTGAGGCCCCCAGCTGCGTCCAGGTGCCTGCCCTCCCGTTTCTCACTCCACCTGCGGCAGAACTACCCCGCTTCCCTACACCCCTTTTCACCCCACCCCTGCTGCCCCCTTTTCCTCTGGTGCCGGAGTCCCTTCTTAAACTGCAGCAACAACAGCAGCAGCTGCTGCTCCCCTTTTATTTACATGACCTGAAGGTGGCCCCCAAATTGGCCTTAACCACGCCAACGCTGACCCTCCCCACCCCGTCGCCTGTCCTGCTCCCACCCCTGCCCCCCAAAGAAGAACCGGCCCCCATGGCCGCGAGTAGCTCCAAGGTAGAGGCAGCCGAAGAGACTGAAGGAGAAGAAGTAGATGGAAGTCAAGCAGGGAACGAGGCTTCTCGCACGGCCGCCAAAGCCCTTCTAGAGAATTTCGGCTTCGAGCTAGTGATCCAGTACAACGAGGGCAAACAAACCACCACCGTGCCCCCGACTGTGCCCCTGCGTCCCCCCATGGGCAAGCTGCAATGCGGCACTTGTGGGAAACAGTTCTCTAACATGCTCATCCTGAAAACCCACGAGGAGCACGTGCACCGGCGGTTCCTGCCCTTCGAGGCACTCAATCGCTATGCTGTGCAGTTCCGGAAGAGTTACGACAGCATGTATCCCCCGCCTCCTCCCGTGCTCCCAGTTGAGACAACTGCGATCACCACTACTGCAGCAGCAGCAGCAGCCGTTTCAACCGTCACCACCACCGTCCTGGAGAATACCACCGTCACTGTGACGCAATCCTCCCTGCCGCTGGAGATTCCCTCTCTCTGTCCTCCGTTTTTGATGCAACCCTTGCCGGTGGTCATGCCCCCACCAGAAAGCGAGACTCCCTGTGTACCTCCTGAATGCCTGAAGTCTCTCTGGTTTCGAGGGGAGGAAGAGGAAGGCAAGAGCGCATCGTCTGGAGTTCTGGAGCTTCCCCGCGGGAGCTTCCCCGCAACCCGACGTTTCTCTCGTACCAAATTCACCGAGTTCCAGTCACAGGCGCTGCAGTCCTTCTTTGAGTCGAGTGCTTATCCCAAAGATGGTGAGGTGGAGCGTTTGTCTGCCCTCTTGGGGTTGCCCAATCGGGTCATCGTGGTCTGGTTCCAAAATGCTCGCCAGAAAGCCCGAAAGAGCAGTGGGAACGAAGCGAGTATGGGCAACTGTGGAAACACCGCAGTGCAGCCGTCTTGTAAGAAATGTCGGACGGCCTTCCGCTGCATCTTTGAGCTGATGCGCCACCTGAAGAAGTGTTACAACAATGAGCTGGATGAGGGGGAAGAAGATGGAGGTGAGGAAGAGAATGAAGGGCCGGAGGAGGAGGAGGAGGAAGAGGAAGGGGACGAGAAACGAGAAATTTTGGACCCTAGTAGGGATATGAAGACAGATGGTATTGGAGACAAACCCGTGGAAGAAGAGCAGCCCGTCCACTCGGTACCCCCAGATATTTCCAAGAACTACCCCTGTGATCAGTGCACCGCCGTATTCTCAAGCAGCGACCTCCTCAATATTCACCGCATTAGTCACCTGCCAGCAGCTGGCCCTCCCTTGGCTTCGACTGGTCCTCAACCTCCCCTCGACACGACCCCGTTAGTATTTGGCGACCGCCCAGTCAACCCAGATCCTTCACGTGCACAAAAGCGAAAACACGAGGATGGGACCTTGTCTCCCACCGGAAGTGAAACTGCCAGTGTTGTCGGGGGAGATAATGAGCCCCCCAGGGACAAGCGTCTCCGTACCACCATTTTGCCTGAGCAACTGGAGATTCTCTACCGCTGGTACATGCAAGATTCGAACCCCACCCGGAAAATGCTCGACTGCATCTCTGAGGAAGTTGGGCTGAAAAAGAGAGTGGTCCAAGTGTGGTTCCAGAACACAAGAGCTCGTGAGCGAAAGGGCCAGTTCCGCTGTAATACCAGTGTCACCACTCCAACCAGCAAGCCTCCACCAACACAACCCAACACTTTCCCAAAGTTCAACCCTCCACCACGGGACACCCCTGTCCATTATGGTGGGTCCTTCACACCCAACCTCCCTGTGGTTAACCTCCAGCCCCTTCTAACTAAGCCAGAAGTTGTCATGGAACCACAGAGCCTGGAAGAAATGGCTGAAGAAGTCCCCAAGGAGCACGAAGACCGAAGCTTGTCTGGAGGAGAGCTGAGCGATTCTTCCTCCTCTTCCTCCTCGGCTGACCTGGACTTCTCCGGTGGCCACCGGAATCGAACGATGGATGGAGGTTCTGGAGAGTTTCACGATTCTTTCGGGCAGAGACGGTATCGCACCCAGATGTCCAGCCTCCAGCTGAAGATCATGAAGGTGTGCTATGGGATCTATCGAACCCCAACCATGCAGGAGTGCGAGGTGCTGGGGGAGGAGATAGGACTCCCCAAACGGGTGATCCAGGTCTGGTTTCAGAACGCGCGGGCGAAAGAGAAAAAGGCCAAGGCTGCTTCCGGCGGGACCAGTGGCGGTGACGAGGCCCCCTCCGCTGCTCAGGCTCCATCTGAATGCCCCTACTGTGAAGTCAAGTACGATTTCTACGTCTCTTGTCGTGGGCATCTCTTTTCTCGTGGCCACCTAGCTCGGCTAAAGGAGGCCATCAAATCCCAGCTTAAGAGTGAGAGCAAGCGCTACGAGCTGGTGTCAGACAAAGGAGCACCTTCCCCAACCAGGCTGGGAGTGCCGGTGACTCCTACAGCCGTGCCATCTTCTCTTGGGACCAAGCCCCCCTTTGTGCCAGGTGAGTGGGATTGTAGAACGGCGGGCATCCAAGGATCGTTGTAGAGCAGTGATGGCGAACCTTTTAGAGACCGAGTGCCCAAACTGCAACCCCAAACCCACTTATTTATTGCCGGGTGCCAGGTGGGTGTGGCCCACTGGGTGGGCGTGGCTGTGGTGGTCATGGCAGACTGGGTGGGTGTGGCTAAGGTGGGCGTGGTCACCTCGATGTTGCTCATGGGGAGGGATGCCTGTGAGGGCCGGGCAGGGTTGGGGGAGATCCAGGGGGTCTCTGGTAGGTGGGGTGGTGGGTAGGAGGCTCGTCCTGCGAGGTGAGGTGAGGCAGGGTGGGGGTGCCATTATCTCAGGGCAAGGCAAGGCAGGGGCCGGGGCAGCTGCTGCCTGACACCATCGGCCCCCGCACACAGAGGCCAGCATGGGGGGCCGACAGTGTCCGTCAGCAGCCGCAGCCTGCCGGCCCCTCAACCGGCACACTCTGGGGCTCTGCAGCCCGCCACCAGCAATTCAGAGAAGTGCCCACAGAGAGGGCTCTGAGTGCCGCCTCTGGCACGCGTGCCACAGGTTCGCCACCACTGTTGTAGCGCCTCGGAGTTGAGTTGCACAGTGGGCTTTACTGTCCAGTGCACTGTACTCTACAACGTACTGTACGTTTAGTGTAGAACGCCCTCCCTGCTGTAGGAACGCCCCGTTCTGATCTTTCCAGGAACACCGTTGATGTTCCACGGTGTCCTCCAGCATTTCCCAAATTCTAAGTTCTGCTCCACGTTTGACCTGGAAGGTTGGCCTACCCGCATTTTTATTTTCTGGTTTCCTTCTCTGGTTCGTTAATCCTCATTTTCACTTTGGTACTTTCCATCCTTTAACCTTCTTGCTCTTTTTTTGTGAGGGGGGGGGAGGGAAATGATTATATATGCAGAAAGCCGAGGAATTTCCCATCCTCTCCTCCATTTTTGCATCGAGGACTGCTGGTGGACTCCCGTTTCGTAGTAGTGAGGTTGGAGGAGAGGAAATGGTCAACCTGTAAAGGCGGGACGATGGTTTTGCAATTGGAACCAGGGGAAAAAAAGGGGGGAGGCCTTTGGAAAGGACACACGTCCCCAATGAGCGAGAGAAGCCTTCCTCGATTCACCTCTCTTTTTTCTCCCACCCCAACAGGCACGCCTGCTTCTTCTGCGGGGATCCTGAGCACCCCTTTGACCTCCTCTCAGCCAGGCCTCTCCTTACCTCAGCATCTGCCGCCCGAATCTGGCCAGGTCGGCCCCTTAACTGAGCCTGTTCCTGCTCCCGAGACCTCCCCAAGTGACAGTCAGGCTGAACTGACTTCAAATTCAGTCCAGGAGCCCTCCTTGTCCTCTGCTGTCACGCTGAAGAACCTCAAGACATTGAAGGCTGCAGTGCCGGCCCTGCTGGGAGGCCAGTTCCTGCCCTTCCCGTTGCCAGCAGCGGCCACTGCAGCCGCAGCCGCCCCCTCTCTTTTCGGAGCACAACTGCCCGGGGCGTACTTTCAGCAGCTCTACGGCATGAAGAAGGGGCTGTTCCCCATGAACCCCGTCATACCTCAGACACTTATGGGGCTGCTGCCCAGCCCCCTGCTCCCAACACCCACACCTGAGCCCCCCGTCGAGGTGTCCGAGGCTCCCGGCATCTCTACAGTCGACGTGACCCACCAGTACCTTTGTCGCCAGTGCAAGGCCGCCTTCGAGAGCGAGGGGGCAGCTGTCGCCCATCAAGCCGCGCTCTGCTACTTCGGGCGCCAGTCGCCGGCCGCGCCACCTCCGCTGCGCGTGCCCGTGTGCACCTACCACTGCCTGGCCTGCGAGGTCCTCGTGAGTGGCCGGGAGGCGTTGGGAGCCCACCTGCGCTCCAGCGCTCACCGGCGCAAGGCCAGCTCCACCACAGCAACCGCATCGGTGTTTGCCAAAGAGGAATCCAAATTACCTCACTCGGACTCCAATCCAAAAAGTAACTCTACCTCGACGACACTACTAGCTTTATAGAGATGGATGCTATACTGCCGCCAATGGAGAGAGATTGACTAGCGAACGGACCTGTGGGTGGGTGGACGCCTGCGTGGACCACCCCTCTACTTCCACCCAACCGTCCTTCAAGGTTCATTTCAGACCTAGGTGCCCCCATTTCTCACTGCCAGCCACGAGGTTTTCTCAAGAGGGATACTCCTTGTGTCCCCTCCCCAGGCTGACTTCAAGGGCCCAGGTCCCCGTTGCAATTTTCATTCCAAAGGTCACTCCGCTTCCACAGAGTGACCGGAGGTTGAGCTGAACAGCAACTCGTCCACTGAGGTCCTTACTAAGCTTCATCTTTAGAGGGTACCCAATTCAACCCTGGCTGTTGCACATGTTCTCCTACTACCGTAGCTTTTCTTCACACTGAACTGTTCTGTCCTTCCTCCCACTTAGAGGTCTCCCTGAGGACCTGTTGATGCGAATTCCCTACCTCTTCCCCCTCTCCCGGGTCACGAGATTGTGTGGCCAGATCCAATGAGATCGACAGCCCGTGATCTCGCCTCTTCCTGCTTCCTCCATACTTTCCTTCCCACCTTTTTCTGTACTCCTGAGTCTTCCGCCTCCTGTGCTACAGACGGGTCCCTCTCTTGAAAAAAAGGCTCCAGAGTGACATCTTCAACCTCTTTCCCACCTGCCAGGAACATCTCAAGACGTTTCCTCCTATTTTAATGACGCCGAGAGATTGGGATGTCCCCCTCCTTTTATAGTATCCAAACCACGTCACCCATCTTCACATCGGCGTTCCAAAATTCTTCACCCACGTGTCCCATAACTCCGTTTGCCCTACCGCAGGTGGCCCCCAAACCCTCCCTTTGACCCATCGGTGCTACCATCTCTCTTGATCTCTTTCATTCACCCCGTTGAAGACAGTTGCTGGCCAATCTTGACGTCCACCACCCTATACTCAAAAGTCTCCTCTCTCACGCACACACTTACACACCTTTACATCTCCCCGCCCCCTTCCATAAAAGCTCCTTCTCTTAACACTTAACCTTCTACTCTTTTACTGCGTTACCGACGGGGAAAACAAAAAGGCCAAAAACAAAACAGAAAGAATGGACAAGAAAAAGAAAAGAAGAAAAAAAAAAGGAGATAAACCCGAGGAGATGAAATTTAAGATGGGGGAGGGATTAAGTGAGAAATTCAGTCTCCCCACATCAACCTAACACCAACCCTCAACAAAGCATGTGCTGCCCATTTTTGTATATTAATGACCATCAAGGACAAATTCCTGAACTGTTGATGGATTTGATCGGCAACCAAACAGGGCGAGAGTTTTCTCTTTCCCGTAATTTTTTTTTCTTTTTTTCGTCTCTCTCCTCTTCCTTTTTCCCACCCCACCCCAGCTGGGTCTTTTCTGGTCCTGGGGAACCAAATAAAACCCGACAACCTCAACTGTCTTTTTCCTCCTGATAGACGACAAGTTCTGTCTCGGCGCGGGGAAACGACGCAAAAAACCTACTCCGATGGCTTTAAAAAAAAATAAAAACTAAAAAAAAAATAGAGAGAGAGAAAGAACACTGAATGACTGACTGACTCTCGTCAAACACGCAGACGCCGCTCCGGGCGCTGCGTGCTGACAAACCTTGCAAAAAACGAAGAAAAAAAAATACTCAAAAAACCCTCTTTAGGAATCCAAAGCTCTTAAAAAAAAAAAAAACTTCTATACAATAACCAAAAAAAAAAAAAAAAGGAGAGAGAGAACACCCACCATCACCAACAACAAAAAGTCATAAAAAGCAAACTGGAAATAATTTTCCTTTAAAAAAAAAAGACTTAAGATGAAGGAGAAGAAAAAAAAAATTAAACCCGTCGCGTTCTTTCCTGCTTTTGTAACACTTAATTTTGGGAGGGGACGATCTTTTGATTCCCTCCCCACAGTGTATTTTGTATTCCCTCACAAACGGACGTGAATTTTTAAGAACTGGACGAAGAAGATGGAAACTCGTGGGTTTAAAGAAGGAGACGCAAAAATAATAATAATGGAAAACCCACCGCCCTTACACAGATACCAAACAAACTACAAGGGGGGGGGGAGTGCTGAACGGAAGAACAGCCGATCCGTCACCCCGTTCTCAACTCTCCTTCGCCCCACAACTCCACACCCCAGAACTGGGGGGGGGGGGATTTGTCTTTCTGTTGTGTATTTAAGGTGAGGGGGTGGGAAGGTTGGGGAATGACTTAAAAAAATTATATTAAAGAAAACCATCTCGAAGGAAAAGAAAAGATCAAATGCAAGATGATTGAGATAAAAAAAAGGGACTGTCGGGATTATTATTTTTTTTTTCTTTCGGTTGGATTCCTCCTTTAAGGCGTTGTGGGTCAGTGTGCAAACGCACCCGGGTTTTTGTTGAGAACGGAGGAGTGTGTAAAACATTTCCCTTCCAGAGCGTGCTGACCACAGACTGGCTTGAGAATACAGGCGATCCTCGACTTAACGACCATTTGTTTCTCACACTTCACAACCGCTGTCGAAGCCCTGCAGTCACGCGATCACGATTTGATTGCTTGGTCACAGCGCTTAAGACTTATATACCGCTTCATAGTGCTTTACAGCCCTTTCTAAGCGGGTTACAGTGTTGGCATATTGTCCCCCCCCCCAAAAAAACCATAATCTGGGTCCTCATTTTACCGACCTCGTAAGGATGGAAGGCTGATTCAACTTTGAGCCTGGTTCGGATCGAGCTCCCGGCAGTGGGCAGAGTTTGCCTGCAATATTGCATTGTAACCACTGCACCACCCCATCTGGTGCATTCATTTAATGCATTTATTATGATCGTGACAACATCTCACCTTCTTGTGATTGTCATTTGTGACCTTCCCCAGCCAGCTTCTCACAAGCTGGCAGGGAAGGTTGCAAGTTGTGATCATGTGAAGCCTCACTGCACCGCTTAACGGTGAATGTTCCGGTTCCTGTCATCGTAAGTCGAGGACTACCTGTAATACACTTCTGTAGCAGCCCTTTTCCAAAATCAGGATGTCCGGTAATGAAAACTTTTGTGCTGCATTTCAGGTGTAGCCTGTTTTTCTTGCACATTCATAATCTCATTTCCAAAAAATCTTGAAAGTATCCAGAAATAATTCATTTTTAGGAAAACGAATTATGGTTTGTTGTTGCAATGCATCATGGGGATGAATTGATAGGGCAGGGGATTTCAGTCTTGATAGCTTTTAAGCCTTGTGGACTTCAGCTCCCAGAATTCCCTAGCCCAGGGGCAGGCAACCTTGGCCCCTTCATGACTCGTGGACTTCAACTCCCAGAATTCCTGAGCCAGCATGAGGGAAACTTTGGCCCCGTCATGACTCGTGGACTTCAACTCCCAGAATTCCTGAGCCAGCATAGCTCAGCTTGGAAACCTCTCCCTTTCCCCTCAGCATGGTTGACTCAGGAATTCTGGGAGTTGAAGTCCACCAGTCATAAAAGAGCCAAGGTTGCCTACCCCTGTCCAAATGCCTGAATTTTGATCACGTGACTGTGAGGAAAAAATATTTAAATATTTAAACCAGGGGTCTTAAAAACTTGGCCCTTTTATGACTCGTGGACTCCCAACTCCCAGAATTCCTGAGCCAGCATGGGGGAACTATGGCCCCCTCATGACTCGTGGACTTCAACTCCCAGAATTCCTCAGCCAGCATGGCTCAGCTTGGAAACCTCTCCCTTTCCCCTCAGCTTCGCTGGCTCAGGAATTCTGGGAGTTGAAGTCCACGAATCATAAAAGAGCCAAGGTTGCCTACTCCTGCCCTCGCCAGCAAGACTGGCTGAAGAATTCTAGGAAATGAAGTCCCCAGGTCTGAAAGCCGCCATGTTTAGAGATCCCTGAAATAGGGTCAAATCAGAAAAGATGCTGTTTTCATCTCCTGCCGAGACAGAAATGGCGGTAGCCGATGGACTGCAACATGCAGCAAATCGTATCTGTGCTAAGGAGCAGAACAACCCCGAAAAATTATTTGAAAAATACACAATAGCCAAAGAACAGATCGTCCTCAATTTACGACCGTTCAGTTAGGGATTGTTCAAAGCTACAATAGCGCTGAAAAAAAGTGACTGACAAACGCCCTCACACTTAATGGCTGTCGCAGCGTCCCAATAATCAGCATGATTAAAATGCAGGCCACTGGCATGTACCTATGACGGTTGCAGTGTGCTGGGCTCATGTGATCTCCTTTTGTGACTTTCTGAGGAGCAAAGTCAATGGGAAAGCTGGAGTCACTTAACACCTGTCTTGTTAACGTTACCACTGTGGGCCACTGGCATGTACTTAGGACTGTTGCAGTGTGCTGAGTCATGTGATCTCCTTTTGTGATCTGACGAGCAAAATCAGCGGGGAAACCGGATTCACTTAATTACCATGGCAAGATGGGTGGTAGGACGGGGCAAACCTCATTTAAGGACTTGTCTCGCTTAGTGACAGAACGTGGTCATAAATCGAGGACTAACTGAATTTTGGCCTAATTGTCCACCTTAGTTCTTTCAAGTCCTGGTTCCCTGATTCCACCGGGCTGTATGTGACTTAATTGGGGGAAGTTTCCCAAAACACTGAAGCATAAGCAAATCAACCTTTTGGATTAACCTGACAGGATAAGTCGCAGAAGAAAACTAACCAAGGTTACTGCTAACCAGCTTTGGGATGTCACCCCTGTAGTCCTCTACAGGTCATTGAATGAAAATGTGGGCCTCTCTGCCTTCCTGGTAGGCAACCTTGGCTCTTTTATGACTCATGGACTTCAACTCCCAGAATTCCTGAGCCATGGCTCAGCTTGGAAACCTCTCCCTTTCCCCTCAGCATGGCTAGCTCAGGAATTCTGGGAGTTGAAGTCCACGAGTCATAAAAGAGCCAAGGTTGCCTACCCCTACGGCTGTCATGGGTGATTGTCACCCATAACGTCTCGTAATGTTGATAACTATCAAGTTGAACTTCAATTCCCAGAATTCCTCAACCATCCTTATCGGGGATGTTTTAAATACATAGAATGATTTCCCAGAATTCCCTAGCAAGCGAAGTCTTTCCTGAGAATTCTGGGACTCGGTCCACACAGTTTAATAGTGTCAAGGTTACCTTAGTCTACCTCAGCGTTTCTCAACTTTGGCAGCTTTAAGATGCCTGGACTTCAACTCCCAGAATTCTCAGCATTGCTGGCTGGAGAATTCTGGGAATTGAAGTCCAGACATCTTGAAGTTGCCATGGGTGAAAAGCACGGTTCTGGATTCAATCATCTCTCGAAATTTTTCCTCAACTTTCCCAGCAAAATAAGAAACTGAGAAAAAACAGAAGATTTGCTCTTGAAATAATACAAAATACATACAAAATCAGGGCCAAACAGCGGGAAGTGAGCGAGACGAGATATTTAGGTGTCTGAGAATTCCTTTTTTGGAAAATGAGTTTCTAGTCCTCATGAGGAGCCAAAATAAAACCGGCTGGTAGAAGAAAAGCTCAAAAGCATTTTAAAAGGATTTTGAACAACCACAACAAAAATGGTAGCACAAATTAATGCATCATCATTGCAGGTTGTCTACATCTGCTTGGATGCCTTGCATAGTAACGCAACATGGAGGAAAAAGCGATGCTCTGATTGGGACACGTTCCCAAGATAATCTCAAGCCTTTTTACTGTACAGGTAGTCCTCAACCTGCGACCACAATTGGAGTCCGAAGTTTCTGTCGCTAAGTGAAACTTGGTTAAGTGAATTTTGCCCCACTTTACGGCCTTTCTTGTCGCGATTGTTAAGTGAATCACTGCAGTTGTTAGTGACATGCTTGTTCGGCAATCTGGCTTCCCCGTTGATTCTGCTCGTCGGATGATCGCAAAAGGGGATCAAGTGACCCTGGAATTCTCCGTCGACCGTCATAAATAGGAGTCAGTTGCCAAGTGTCTGAATTTTGATCGCATGGCCATGGAGATGCTGCAACAGCCAAAAGTGTGAAAAACGGCCACAAGTCACTTTTTTTCAGTGGTATTTTAACTTAATGGTCGCTGAATGAACTTGTAAGTCGAGGATTACCTATATTGAACTGGTCCTGCAGTCTGATTTGAAGCACAATTGATAAAATCCTTTTCTTGAACCCTAACTTAACCTTTGGAACAGTGGTTCTCAACCTGTGGGTCGGGACCCTATTTGGGGTCGAATAACCATTTCACGGGGGTCGCCAAACAACGCAGTCCGCCATTTTTTCTCCCCTTTTCCTTAGCTGTGCTACTCCCTTTTATTCTATTGGCTTTTGAAAGCCAATAGAATAGACTCTCTTGAATAGAGTCTAATTCTATTGGCTTTCAAAAGCCAATAGGAATTGTCCAGGCTGTCTCTGCCCTGCTGAGCCCGCCAAAAGTCCCATTCTGCAAATGGTGCTGCACCAGTTGAGTAGTCCTCGACTTACGACTGGTTGAGTAGTCCTCGACTTACGACCGGTTGGGGGGTCGCGGCATTAAAAAGGTTGAGAACCACTGCTTTGGAAGGTGCCAAAATTAAACAAAAATTCCTTATTCACAGAAAAACCAATATATTATCGACAGAAATGTTCTAGACCAGGGGTTTTCAAAGTTGGCCCTTTGATGACTTCTGGACTTCAACTCCCAGAATTCCTCAGCCAGCGTGCCTCGCTGAGGAGTTCTGGGAGTTGAAGTCCACAAGTCATGAAAGGACCAAGTTTGAAGACCCCTGCTTTTCGACTTCAACTCCCAGAATTCCTCAGCTAGGCACGCTGGCTGAGGAATTCTGGGGGTTGAAGTCCACAAGTCATCAAAGGGCCAACTTTGAAGACCCCTGTTCTAGAGTAATGGTCTGCCTTAATAGGGGTGCAACCCCTAGATTTCAAAGTGGCATAATGTTAATTTTTACAACCAGTTGCTTAGCAATGGTTCAAAGTTCCCACGGGCTTACTTGCCCTGTTTTCACGACCCCTGACAGTTGTGCCAAAAACTAGCATTTGCCACAGATTTCATCAAAATCAGGCCCATAGCAAACCACTGGTTCCGTTTAACAACCGTGCCACTCACTTAACGACCAGCGGGAAAAAGAGTCGTAAAACCGGGTCAGTTACGTAACCAACTTTGCTTGACAGCCGTCCCAAATGATAATCACAATGACAGGCTCCATTACGGTCGTAATTTGAGGAATCTCCTGTGTTTTACGACGCCCAGAGAAAAACCACTGATTCACTTAACGACCGTGGTGTTTGTTTAACAACCGCCGCAAAAATGATTGTAAAATCGGGTTGGTCACAGGACCAACCTGTTTTACAACCGTCCTGAGTTATGACCATGACGGCAAGGCTCCAGGGCGGTTGTAACGTATAGGCCTACCTATAATCCTGAATGGGGCCTACCTATAATCCTGAATGGAATTTTCCAGATTTATGAGGATTGTTGTCAAATGGGCACGATTAGTTCGGGATTTCAGTTTCCTTAAGCAACGCCCCTGCTGTGGAAAAAGAGCCGAATGGATTGTGTTACACACTAATTGCAAACAAATCTCGTCACTAATGCCTGTAGTAAAGAACAAGAGTTAACTTGCTCTCAGATTGTGGCTTCCCAGTTGAAGCGCTCTTTTGACGAAGAATAGAGGTACTCCTTGACATACGACCACAACAGCCCAACGCTTCCGTTACTAAGCGAGGCTGTTGCTAAGCGAGTTATGCCCCCTTTTACGACCTTCCTTGCCACCGTTGTTAAGCGAATCACTTCAGCCATTAGTCACACGGTTGTTAAGTGAATCTGGCTTCCCCATTGACACAAGGTTGCAAAAGGGAATCACATGACCTGGGGACCTTGCAACGGTCATAAGTATGAACTAGTTACAAAGCGTCCAAGTTTTGATCACGTGATCAGGGGGTGGCTGCCATGGTCATAAGCGTGAAAAAAGTCACTTTTAACAGTGCCGTTTAAGCTTCAAATGGTCACTAAATGGATATTTGTAAGTAGAGGACTACCTGCATTGCAAATATTCATTAAACGTTCTCAATTTAAGTTCAAAAAAATGAACTAACAAACCACAGTTCTATGTATAACTGATACCTGGCCAGTATCTGGCGATTTATTTTAACCCGGTTAAAGACTTTACCACGACATTTTCCTAGCTCAGAGGTCACCAACCTTTTCAGGCTAGCGGCTCAGAGGGAAAGGGAGCAGCTGGGAAATTGGTGTGTGTGTGCATGCGCGTGCGAACGGAGGCGTGCACAAACGGGACCGCCCGCACTCGTGCGGGGCTAGCGGCCTGTTTGTGCACATGCACAGGTGCTAGCCACCACCGCGGCTAGCACCCGCACACATGCAAAAATGGACCACACAATCCACATGGCTAGTGGCCCCATTTGCATAGGGGTGCAGGCGCTAACGTGCCAGCCCCACATTCATGTGCAAATGGGTCCATGGGGAGGATGAGCACGCACACATGTGCATGCACTGGTCAGCCTATCCCACAACCCGGTGGCCCAGTAGTCAGCCCCAGCCCATAGCTTGGGCACCCCTGTCTTAGCTGCTAAGGTCAGCTAGCGTTCGGCTTGTTTTATCTTCATGGAATTCCGCCAGTTTAATTAGTTTTTGATTAAGTGCGCGGGGTAAACCTCCCAAGTGGCTTAATTCAGTAGCAAAATGGAAAGTGTTCGGCAAACACAGGGACTAGGAACAGGATAGCAAATTGCTCAGTTTTTTTTTTAAACATTACAGCTTTGGGATATACTCTATTTCCACAGCATCCTTGGAATATCCCCAAAGATTTTGGAGACATGTATTACGACCGTAACGGAGCCTTCTTACGACAGCCCTAAATCACGACGGTTGTAAAACGTGACCAACCTTGATTTTTACAACCTTTTTTGCTGGTGGTTGTTAAGCGAATTCTCCAGTCGTTAAGCGAAACAATTGTTTACTGCAGGCCGGTTTTGCTGAAAATCAGAAGTAAATCCCACCCTTTTTTAATGGAAAACGTCGTAAAAATGGGAGTCAAGCGACCCCAGGATGCTGCACACAGTCCTAAATCTGGGCCAGTTGCCAACCCCCCAAAATGCAGTCACATGACCTCAGGAGGACTCCCCCATGAGAAGCTCAGAACTAGAACGTCTGTCATAACTTTGAACAGTCACTAAGCAATTAGTCATAAGTCGAGGACTACCTGTAGCTTCAAGAAGACTGAAAATTCGATTTCAGCTGCCCTCTACTAAATATGCTCACACTCACACCACAGCAGGGTTCAAAACGATCCGTTTCACATCGCCAAGTGTGCAATTTCATAAAACATTTTCCAAGCCAGAGGAAGCAACCCTATGTGAGCATCCTGGAAACAGCCCCAAGACCTCAATAAGGTGTTTCATACTCAGAAAAATCCTCGTTTCAAACCTGCACAGCCATTCTACCCTCGAACAGGGAACTTTGAATAAAAATGTGGAACTACGAACGCACAAAAACTACGAACGCACAAAAAATTCTTAGTCAACCAGGTCAGGGTTGTCCCCAAGGTGCTTTTTCAAACGGCAACTGGACTCTCGTTTTTCCTTGAAGATGTTTTGCTTCTCATCCAAGAAGCTTCTTTAGTTCTGACCAAATGGCGGAGGATGGAAAGATTGATATTCCTTTGCAGTCATTTGGTCGTTAGTACTCCCTCTGAGAGTCGTTGAGGCCACTTGGAGGTTTATCTCTGCCCTCAGGATCACCTGAATCAAAGTGCAAATATTTGGGTGTGGAGCCTTCTTGGAACTGCCAAAAGGACTCTGTTTAAACAGGAGATGGGGATGTTATAACTCCCCCTCGGTTGAGGAAGGGGTTCGAAAGAGGAGTCAAAGAGGCCATCTACATTAAGACGGAACAGTCCTCTCTCAACAGAGGGAGAGGGATACGACACCGCCTCTCTCCTGTTTACCACACGGTCCTTTCAACTTCCAAATGGCCTCAACGACTCTCAGAGTGAGTATTAATGACCAGATGACTTCAAGGAATACAGCTAGTCCAAGATGCTTCTTCAGTTCTGACCGAATGGCGGAGGATGGAAGGATTGATACTCCTTTCCAGTCATCTGGTCGTTAGTACTCCCTCTGAGAGTCGTTGAGGCCACTTGGAGGTTTATCTGTGCCTTCAGGCTCATCTGAATCAGAGTGCAAATGGATGTGGAACTTTGGAACTGCTGAAAGGACCGTATTGTAAACAGGAGAGAGGTGGCATTGTAACCCTCCCCCTCAGTTGAGAGAGGGGTTTGAAAAAGGGGTCACCTACATTAAGACGGAACAGTCCTCTCTCAACAGAGGGGGAGGGATACGACACTACCTCTCTCCTGTTTACCACACGGTCCTTTCAGCAGTCCCAAGAAGGCTCCACACCCAATTTGCACTCTGATTCAGGTGACCCTGAGGGCACAGATATATCTCCAAGTGGCCTAAATGACTCTCGGAGGGAGTACTAACGACCAGATGACTGCAAAGGAATATCAATCCTTCCCTCCTCCGCCGTTCGGTCAGAACGGAAGGAAGCTTCTTGGATCGAGAAGTGAAACCTCTTCAAGGACAAACAAAGAAAGTCCGGTTGCCTTTTGGAGAAACGCGCGTGGTGCCAGCGTGCAAAATATTTGGCACCTCCCTATTTAATGCCAATCTTTTTCACTTGCTTCACTCTTTGCTGTCCAGACTTAAAAAGCGGGAATTAAGATGGCTTAGTATGAAGTGTGCCAGATGAGGAAAAAATATTTTTTTGGGCAGTCTTATGTCCATATTTATTTATTTATTTATTATTTAATTTATTGCCCTCCCCCCGAGTCTTACATCAAGGTAACTCTGGGCAGCTTACGATCATAAGAGATAAACATTGTATGGACTAAAACATAAATAAATAATAGTCATAAGTTACTTTTTTCACACGGTTGTGAATTCTAATTGTCCCTAAAGAAATGGTTATTAAGTCGAGGACTGTAGTTCGTTACCCTTTCTAGTCTGTCCTTGGCCACCAAACCTTTGCAGCCCTGACTACCTCGCAAGGTCATTGTGCAGGAAATTCAAAAGAAGAAGTGCTACTTTCAGCTCCAAAATCAGATATTTCTCACTGGATGATCGGACATTTTATGAATGTACAAAGTTACCACAGCCGCAGAATTGGTGCTTTAAAGCAGCCCCACTCGTGTTGCTGCCTGTAGTCACAACCTGTTGTGGTATTGTTAACAAGGTTCCAAAAGCCAGCTTGGTCTAGTGGTGAAGGTGCCAGGCCAGAAACTGGGAGACCATGAGTTCAAATCCTGATTTAGGCATGAAAGCTGACAAAGTGACTTTGGGCCAAGCACCAGGAGGTGGTGAGTTCTAGTCCTGCCTTAGGCATGGAAGACGTCTGGGTGACTTTGGGCCAATCACCAGGAGGCTGGGAATTCTAGTCCTGCTTTAGACATGAAAGCCAGCTGGGTGACTTTGGGCCAATCACCAGGAGGCTGTGAATTCTAGTCTTGCTTTAGGCATAAAAGCCAGAGTGAGTTTGGACCAAACACCAGAAGATAGTGAGTTCTAGTTCCACCATAGGCATGAAAGCCCACTGGGTGATTTGTTTTTCACACTTACGACCCTTGCAGCATCCCCGTGGTCAGGCGATCAAAATTCAGATCATGGCAACTGACTCACATTTATGACGGCTGCAGTGCCCCGGGGATCATGTGATCCCCTTTTGCGACCTGACAAGTGAAGTGGGGGAAGCTGGATTCACTTAACAACCAGTTTACTAACTTATCAACTGCAGTGATTCACTTAACAATGGTGGCAGAAAGGTGGGTCAAATGGGGCAAAACTCACTTAACAAATGTCTCGCTTAACGGCAGCAATTTTTTGGCTCAACTGTGGTCGTAAGTCCTATATTTGCAGAACTAGGTTTTAAGACGGAGTGTGTGTGAAAAAGTCAACTGGCTGTCATTTAAATCTCCAGCGCTTGCTTAAAGCCAAAGCCAAACAAATTATTATTATTATTATTATTAAGAAGAAGCAACCTGTATTAACTATCAGTGCCAGCCAATTTGAATGTTCAGTTAACTGAGGTTCATGTTTAATGAATAAAAGATAATAATTATATTATTATTGATCATCGCAAAATCAGCCAGATGTTCAGACTGGATTTGGCATTTTGTCTACCTATCGAGTCCTTACCCAGGACCTGGGATAGGCAGATGTGGATGTTTGATTGTATTACAGATATCGTCGCAGGATGGAAGCAGTTCCTATTAAGGCCGCCTTTTGCAATTGACTAATAGCGAATTTGTCAATGCCAATGGTGTTCAAGTGGTGCTCCAGTTGTTTTGGGATTGCACCCAAGGAGCCTATGACTATTGGTACTACCCTTGTTTGCTTTTGCCACAGTCTTTCTATTTCTATTTGTAGGTCTTTGTATTTTGTTATCTTCTCCAGTTCTTTCTCGTCTATTCTGCTGTCTCCAGGCACTGCCACGTCCATTATCCAGACTTTTTTTGTCATTATTATTATTATTATTATTATTATTATTATTATTATTATTATTATTCTAGAGAAAGTCATAGAAAATGATAAAATTAAACTGCTCTGGGACTTCAGAATTCAAACAGACAAGCACATGCGACATAACACCCCGGATTTAACAATTGTCGATGAGAAAGACAAAAAAGTCTGGATAGTGGACATGGCAGTGCCTGGAGACAGCAGAATAGACGAGAAAGAACCGGAGAAGATCACAAAATACAAAGATCTACAAATAGAAATAGAAAGACTGTGGCAAAGGCAAGCAAGGGTGGCACCAATAGTGATAGGCGCCTTGGGTGCAATCCCAAAACAGCTGGAGCACCACTTGAACACAATTGGCATTGACAAATTCGCTATTAGTCAATTGCAAAAGGCGGCCTTGCTAGGAACTGCTTCCATCCTGCGACGAGATCTGTAACACCATCAAACATCCACATCTGCCTGTCCCAGGTCCTTGGGAAAGACTGGATAGATGGACAAAAATGCCAAATCCAGTCTGAACATCTGGCTGACCGTGCGACGATTAATAATAATAATAATAATAATAATAATAATAATACCACTGTCCGTATATATAGCCAAGATATTGTTATGGAGTTTGGCTTGGACAAATGTGCCACACTTACTATCAAACAAGCAAAAGTAGTGAAAACTGGAGGAATCAAGATGCCCCACGAAAATAACATTAAGAGTCTGGATGAGGAAGATTACTACAAATACTTGGGTATCCTTCAAGCTGACAACATCAAGCACACTGAAGTCAAGAAAAAGATTAGAGGTGAATACATCAAGAGAGTGAAGAAAATCTTAAAGTCCAAACTCAATGGAGGAAATACCATAAAGGCAATCAACACCTGGGCAATCCCAGTCATTAGGTACACAGCTGGAATAGTGGACTGGACTCAAGCAGAACTAAAAGCAATGGATAGGCAGACCAGAAAAATAATGACAATGAATCATGCCCTTCATCCACGCAGTGACATTGATAGACTTTATCTACCAAGGCAAATGGGTGGGCGTGGAATGCTACAAGTACATCAGAT
This sequence comes from Crotalus tigris, assembly GCF_016545835.1. Taxonomy (NCBI): domain Eukaryota; kingdom Metazoa; phylum Chordata; class Lepidosauria; order Squamata; family Viperidae; genus Crotalus; species Crotalus tigris. Next base: position 3,460,658 of record NW_024096569.1, read on the forward strand.
GGTTGAAGAAGAAAAAATGGCTTTGGAAGAATATCTGAAGAACAATGATGAAGATGCACTGAAATTAGCATATCAGGAAGGCTTACTGACTACTGGAGAGACCAAATTGGCCTACAAGAAAGACCAAATGAAGAGCAGAATAGAGGCATGGAAAGGCAAAGCACTACATGGCCAATACATTAAAAAAATAGCTGGGAAAGCAGATAATAACAAGACCTGGCAATGGCTAAGAGCAGGAAAATTGAAGAAAGAGACCGAGGGGCTAATTCTGGCTGAACAAGACCAAGCCTTAAGGACAAATGCATATAAAGTCAAAATTGAGAAGATAGCAACAGACAGTAAGTGCCGCCTATGCAAAGAAGCTGAAGAAACAGTGGACCACTTGGTAAGCTGTTGCAAGAAGATTGCACAGACTGATTACAAGCAGCGGCATGACAAAGTAGCAACAATGGTGCATTGGAAGATCTGCAAAAAATATCATTTGCCTGTAAGCAAAAACTGATGGGATCATAAAATAGAGAAAGTCATAGAAAATGATAAAATTAAACTGCTCTGGGACTTCAGAATTCAAACAGACAAGCACCTGCAACATAACACCCCAGACTTAACAATTGTCGATAAGAAAGACAAAAAAGTCTGGATAGTGGACGTGGCAGTGCCTGGAGACAGCAGAATAGAAGAGAAAGAACTGGAGAAGATAACAAAATACAAAGACCTACAAATAGAAATAGAAAGACTGTGGCAAAAGCAAGCAAGGGTAGTACCAATAGTCATAGGCTCCTTGGGTGCAATCCCAAAACAACTGGAGCACCACTTGAACACCATTGGCATTGACAAATTCGCTATTAGTCAATTGCAAAAGGCGGCCTTACTAGGAACTGCTTCCATCCTGCGACGATATCTGTAATACCATCAAACATCCACATCTGCCTATCCCAGGTCCTGGGTAAGGACTCGATAGGTAGACAAAATGCCAAATCCAGTCTGAACATCTGGCTGACTGTGTGATGATCAATAATAATACAAATTAAAAACTCCAAAGGCCAAGAAACAAAACCAGGATCCAAATTCAAATGGCAGAAGAAACAGTTGGGGAGGGAGGCGGGAAGAAAAAGAAGAAGAAGAAAAAAAGACTCAAGAGCTAAAGAACAGCAAAAGCCAATAATATTGTATTTCACTTGTTGATTTGAATTAGTTATCCAATTTCTTAGCTGCAGGCTAATTTCACCCTATCCGGAATCGCTCTCCCCCAAATGATTGGTGTGTATGACATAAACGATTATCCTTATCGAACACTTTGTAATTAGTCAGTTATTCCCCCCCCCCCCGACACACACATACACACATACCTAAAGCGGTAATCCTATCCATGCCAAACTCAAGGAAATCCCTTTGAACTCCAGAAAAACATGTAGGATTAGATGGTTAAGGTGCCTGGAATAATTATAGTTCCGTTATGACACACGCGTGCACCGGCTATATACAAAGCCTCTATGGGTTTAAACTGAGCCGATTTAAACCAAAAAAGGCCATTTAAAAGGGGGGGGGGGAGCTTGCTCCAATCCAAATAAGAAGGAAAAAAACCATGAATTTTTTTGCCTTTTTTTTTTTAAAAAAAAGAAAGGCAAATAGGACGATTCTCCAAATGCATAAAACAATAGGGGAAAAAAAAGTTTCCACCGCAAATTTTAAATTTATTCCCATGCACGCTGCCGCCCTTCAGCCTGTGTTCTCTTTTGCGTCTCCTGATCCTTTGTTTGCGCCAGTGGTGGCCCGGCAGCTACGCTCTAAACCCACCCACCGCCAAGCATCATTGGGCTTGTAGTCCTGTAGTGGGTCCATGTGAAAGCTTCGCTTGCTCCTTTTGGGGGTAAGGAGACCCCCCCCCCAATCCATCTCAGGGTATCTCCTGGTCCAGCCAGCCAGCCAGCCAAACACTCCCCCACTCATTCGTGCCATTCCGATAGGCCTCAAGAAAGAAAGATGGAATCTCACCTCCGTGATCCACGAAGGCCAGCCAAAGGAGACGCTGGCAGATGCTCGAACCTTCTGGACCGGATCGGTTGGTATCGGTTAGTCCCAGGTGGTCAGAGGGCACCTTGGGGAAGAGAGAGAGAGAGAACAGCTGGAGAAGGGGAAGGAAGGAAATAGGCAGAGAAGGAAGGAAGGAAGGAAGGAAGGAAGGAAGGAAGGAAGGAAGGAAGGAAGGAAGGAAGGAAGGAAGGAAATGAGAATGAAGTAGGCAGAGAAGGAAGGAAGGAAGGAATATAATGAGAATGAAGTAGGTAGAGAAGGAAGGAAGGAAGGAAGGAAGGAAGGAAGGAAGGAAGGAAGGAAGGAAGGAAGGAAGGAATATAATGAGAATGAAGTAGGTAGAGAAGAAAGGAAGGAAGGAAGCTAATGAGAGTGAAGTAGGCAGAAGGAAGGAAAATGGAGGGATGATAGTGAGAAGGAAAAGGAAAAGGGAGAGATGATAATGAGGGAAGGAAGGAAGGAAGGAAGGAAGGAAGGAAGGAAGGAAGGACCCCAACCAACCTCTTTTCCCGTGCCCACAGGGATGCCAAGGCGGTGGCCGGCCAGCAGCGTTGCCAACAATGCCTCGCCTCCCTCCTCTTCTTTGCAGAGTGTCAACCTCAGGGATTCGGCTCACGTGCCAGCCGGGGCGATGCCAGCCCCCACCAGCTTTGACTCGGTGCCAAGTTCAGGCGGGCACAAGGATGCCAATGGGAAGCAACCTGGGGGGGGGGAGGGAAGACGGTGCAGGCGAAATAGACCGGAGGTGCCAAGGCCCACTTCTCGGGGGCTCAGCCAGGCAGCTTTCGCCATCCCCCGGTCCAGGCGATGCCCACCTGGCGTGCCCGCGCCCGGGGTTTGCTTCCACGGCGTGAGCTGCGCCTGTGCCTCGCTTCCCTCCCTGCCTTGTGGCATCCCTCAATCCGAGTCCCTGCGCTGCTCCCGGGGCACCGCCTCTGATGCCCGAGCCCTCCGCCGTTGCACGGGCACCCTCTTCCCCACCCATGCCAGCTGCCGGCTGGTGCCCAAGTCTCTTTGTAGCCGAGGCCGGGGCGGGGCGAGGGGCACAGTGCCAAGGCTCCTCAAACGTCCCGGAAGACCTGCCAGCCTCCGCCTGGATGCCAGTCCCTTGCCCCGGCCTTCTCTGCCTCCATCTGCCTGGCGGGCACCGCCGTGCCAGCTGCTCTCTTCCCCTCCCCTCCGTGCCGGGTGCCCCCTCCCTCTCTAGGCTGCAATTTGTGCACCAACCTGGCATCTCTCTCGCATGCTGTCCCCCCCCACCCGCCCAGTTGGCATCGGCGATGGTGAGCAGAGCGAATGCCGCAGAAAGGAGGGAGGGAGGGGAGGAGGGAGGGTGGCAGGGTGGGCGGCTGTTCCATGCCAGCTGTCATCACCCCTCCCCTGTGCAGAATCTCTCCTGGTATCCGGCTGGCATACGCCACCTCCCCCTGCCATCTTCCTCTCTTTCCTTCCATCACGGGCGTCCCCTGTTCAAGCCATCTTCGGCTTCTCTGCCCGCGTTCTCTCTCTCTCTCTCTTCCTACTTTCCCTGAGACCTCTGGGCAACCCTCTCCTGCCTCCACTCCTCCTTTTCCCTCTTTCTCCATCACCCCATCCTTTCTCTCTCTCCCACCGTCCCTTTTCCTTAGCGCCAACCTGATTCCGGCACCCCATTCCCAATGCCGGGTCCGGTGCAGGTGCCCTCCTCTTTATGCCAACCACGGGCAAGGGTTGTGTGTGTGTGTGTGTGTGTGTGTGTGTGTGTGTGTGCACGGCCACGTCTAGCATCCTTCTCGGGGAGACGACACTCCCCCCCCCAATGTACGGCACACAACAAGAGAGTCTTTCGGCTTTCATCTCGCCCGGCCCCGCCCGCCGTGGAAAAGTGGCACTCTGCCAGCCCATAAACAGCCATCTGTGCCCCAGTCTGCAGCCCCCTTCCCCCATCGCAGCACTAATTGGCAGCTGAATTAATTAAGTCCGGGTTGCTAATTAACATTCCTACGGTGGCGTGTGCAAGGGGAAACTTACTACCAGCACCGCAGCAAAAAAAACAACAACAACTGGGAACGAAGCACCAGGCGGGCGGTGAGTTGGCAAAGCGTGGCTTGATTTGCACCAGCGAAGGCACCCAAAACTGGGAGAATTTGCATCAGGCTTAAAAATGAAGTAAAATAAAATTGATCAATTGCAGGTCGTCCTCGGCTTAAAACGCTTCGTTTAGTGACCGTTCCAAGTTACAACGGCACTGAAAAAAGGAACTTATGACTTTGTTTTTCACAGTTATGACCCTTGCAGCATCCCCATGATCACGTGATCAAAATTCAGATGCTTGGCAACCGACTCATATTTATGACGGTCGCAGTGTGGCAGGATCCAGTGACTCCCTTTTGGAACCTTCTGACAAGCAAATTCAAAGAATAGAACAGAACAGAACAGAACAGAATAGAATAAGAAATAGAATGTAATATAGAATAGAATAATAAAATATAGAATAGAATAATAAAATATAGAATAGAACAGAATAGAATAAGAAATAGAATGTAATATAGAATACAATAGAATAGAATAAAATAATAAAATATAGAATACAATAGAACAGAATAGAATAAGAAATAGAATGTAATATAGAATAGAATAGAATGATAAAATATAGAATAGAATAATAAAATATAGAATAGAATAGAACAGAGCAATAAAATATAGAATAGAACAGAATAGAATAGAATAAGAAATTGAATGGAATATAGAATAGAATAGAATAATAAAATATAGAATAGAATAGAATAGAATAGAATAGAGCAATAAAATGTAGAATAGAATAAGAAATAGAATGGAATATAGAATAGAATAACAGAGTTGGAAGGGAATTTGAAGGTCATCTAGTCCAACCCCCTGCTCAGACCCCTGGAACTTGCAACCATGATAAGTACATGCCAATTGCTCACATGATCCTGGAGAGGCTGCAACGGTCGCAAGTGTGAAAAACGGTCAGAAGTTCACTTTTTTTGAACGGTCACTAAATGAAAGCTTGTAAGTCGAGGGCTACATGTAAATCTCTCAGTCTTTTTTCTCCCAACATCATTGCTTTAATAAGGACAATAAAAAGAAATTTGAAAAGCTGTCTCAAAGTTAGTATAGCGTACTGTAGACTGCAGAGCAGGGTTTTGCAATCTAGGCGACTTTACGATGGGTAGACTTCAACTCCCAGAATTCCACAGCCAGCAATGTTAGCCAAGGAATTCTGGGAGTTAAAGTCCACCCATCTTCAATTTATTAAGGTTCCTTACAGCCATATTGGCTGGGGTATTCTGGGAGCTGAAGTCCAGCATCTTAAAGTGACTAAGGTTGCTAACTCCCATCCTGACTAAGGAATTCTGGGAATTGGTGATCTCCTGATGATTGGCTCAAAGTTATCCAACCAGTTTTCATACCAAAGGCGGGACTAGAATTCACCATCTCCTAGTGATTGGCTCAGTGTCACCCAGCTGGCTTTCATGCCTAAGGCGGGACTAGAATTCCCTGTCTCCTGGTGATTGGTCCAAAGTCACCCAGTCGGTTTTCATGTATTATGTAGGAAGAATTATTATGTATTAACACAGACAAAGGAGGTATTTACAGTTCATTCAATGCAGTCTCCCCATTGTTTCAAGCTGTGTGGATTTAGTCACTGTAGCTTATTCAACAAACCATGGTTGTAACCAAACCAGATTGCAATGGTTGAAACTCTGATGCGGGATGTGTATGTGTGTGTGTGTGTGTGTGTGTGTGTGTGTGTAACTAGCTAGGATAGATAGATAGATAGATAGATAGATAGATAGATAGATAGATAGATAGATAGATAGATAGATAGATATGGAGGGAGGGAGGGACAGACAGGTATATGAGATAGATAGATGGATGGATGGATGGATGGATGGATGGATGGACGGACAGGTATATGAGATAGATAGATAGATAGATAGATAGATAGATAGATAGATAGATAGATAGATAGATAGATAGATAGATAGATAGAGATGGATGGATGGACGGACAGACAGGCATATGAGATAGATAGATAGATAGATAGATAGATAGATAGATAGATAGATAGATAGATAATTCTCCATTCAATATTAGATTAAAACTAACCAGCACTTTCAATTGTGAAATCAATTCCTCCAAGCTACATGGGACTCTCATCCCCATGTTTCCTAGCTCACCTGGCCCAAAGACTGTGGATACTGGGAACTGGAGTCTACTAATTCAGGAAGAGCCACTTTCAGGCCTTGCCACAGCAAACCAGGGTTCAGATAACCACAAACCTTGGCTAGCTGATCTTACAATTAGTCTTTCCCAGCCTGGCCTACCTGTCAGGTTTTCCCCACCCCCCACCCCAAGATATAATAATAATAATAATAATAATAATAATGGAATGGTGGGAAAATTTGATAGATGGCTATCAGATTCACAGGGCAGGCTACCCCACAGGCCCCCGCTTCAAAGCAAGCCCATAAAGCAATGTTTTTCAATCTTGTCAACCTTGTCAACTCCCAGAATTCCCCAACCAACACAGCGGAATTCTGGGACCTGAAGTCCAGACCTCTTCAAGCTGTTGAGAAAGATTGAGAAACACAGCCATAAAAAAAAAAAATCAAGAAAATAATTATTTTTGGCTTGTGAGCCATGCATCCTAGCAAAGTCCACCATTTAGGAATAGCCAACAGGGGTGTCTTTCGGGAAGAAAAATCCCTGGGTTTTCACCCCCTTCTTTGAATTAGCCCCCTCCCCAATTCCTTTGCTCCCCTCCCTCTCGCTCTGTCGAATCCCCGGTGGAATTTCACATACAGGGCCAAACAAACGAACAAAAAAAGATGTAAAGGGGAAACAGGAGCAGAGAAATTAAATGCAGAAAAAAAAAATGGCAGGCAGACGGAAAGAGGGAGAGGAAGAATGAAAGGGAGGAAAGAGAGAAAAAGAAGGGAGAGGGCTGGTGAGTGGCTGCAGCGAGGGAGACAGGTCGCAGCGCTGAATGGCGGCGCCAAATTAATTTGAGGAGTGGGAGGCTGCGTGGTCGGAATGAAAATGAGGGGGGGGAGAGGGGAGGAATCGGGGTGCAGGGAGCCCCCTGCAGGCCGAGATTGGTAAAGGCACAAAAGATGGTGGGTGGAAGCGATTCGCCCCCCAAATGCAGATGGACTCAGGTGGGTGGGTGGTCAATCCTAAGACCCCCTCCCCTTTCTCCAGGTGAGGTGACCCCACCTGCCCTCTGCCCTTCAGACTCCCATCTCCAGCCCCCCCCCCCGCCCCGGGATCAAACTGGGATCCACGTCCTGACACCTGGGCTCGGGGCACCACCAACCCCATCATCCACTCCCTTGTTTCTCCTTAGGGGCGAACTCTACCGCTTGGGCAGTTGAGGCTGGACAGCCACATTTCGAGGAGCTTTTGCTGCCAATGGAAGGATTCTACAAGCGGTTATCCACCCGGAGCCGAGTTCCGGTCCTGCTTCGGCCACAGCAACTGACAGGGTGACGGGGTTTTTTTTGTTGATTTTTATCTGACTTCCCCCCCCCCCACAACTCAAGGCGGCAAACATACCTAATGCTCTTTCCTCGCCTTTTCCCCACGACAACCCTGTGAGGTAGGTTGGCCTGAGGGGGAGGGGTTGGCCCAAAATCATCCAGCTGGCTTTCATGCTTAAGGCGGGACTAGAACTCACCATCTCCTGGTGATTTGCCCAAAGTTACCCAGCCAGCTTTCACGCTTAAGGTGGGACTAGAACTCCCAGTCTCCTGGTGATTGGCTCAGTCACCCAGCCGTCTTTCAAGTCTAAGGCAGGACTAGAACTCATTGTCTCCTTGTGATTGGTCCAGAGTCACCCAGCGGGCTTTCATGCCTAAGGCAGGACTAGAACTCACTGTCTCCTGATGATTGGCCCAAAGTCACTCAGCGGTTTTCACATTTAAGGCGGGACTAGAACTCACCGCCTCCTGGTGATTGAGCCAAAGCCACCCAGCTGGCTTTCCTCACTAAGGAGATTACGAGTTCTAGTTGCACTTTAGGCCCCAAAACTGGCTGGGTGAATTTGGACTAATCACTAGGCGATGGCGAGTTCTAGTCCCGCCTCAGGCCTGAAAGACAGCTGGGTGATTCTCCGTCAATCACCAGGAGACGGGGAGTTCTAGTCCCACCTTAGGCCTGAAAGCCGGCTGGGTGATTTTGGGCCAATGACCAGGAGACTGGGAGTTCTAGTCCCGCCTTCGGCACAAAAGCTGGCAGGGTGCCCTTGGGCCACGCCCTCTCCCTCAGCCCAACCCACCTCACAAGGTTGGTTTTCTGGAGAAAATATAGAGCAGTGGTTCTCAACCTGTGGGTCGGGACCCCATTTGGGGTCGAACGACCATTTCACGGGGGTCGCCAAACAACGCAGTCCGCCATTTTCTTTCCCCCTTTTCCTTAGCTGTGCTACTCCCTTTTATTCTATTGGCTTTTGAAAGCCAATAGAATAGACTCTCTTGAATAGAGTCTAATTCGATTGGCTTTCAAAAGCCAATAGGAATTGCCCAGGCTGTCTCTGCCCTGCTGAGCCCGCCAAAAGTCCCATTCTGCAAACTGCACCAGTTGAGTAGTCCTCGACTTACGACCGGTTGAGTAGTCCTTGACTTAACGACCGGTTGGGGGTCGCGGCATTAAAAAGGTTGAGAACCACTGATATAGAGGAAGGTGCTTTGGATAGGTTCACCGCCTTATTTATAAAAATAATAAACACGGGACCCAAATAAATAACATTAAAATAAACCATCTCAGGGTGGGTAGGAAGAGTGGAGAAGCCCTGTTCACCCCATCAACACCCCCCCAAACCCCAAAAGCTACCCCCCCCACACACAACTCCTTGCAATCTGGTGCACTTTCTCCATTTCTATCTTCGTCTGTTCTTTTTTTTCTCGTCCTTTTGCCCGCTGCCCCCCCTCCCCGATTCCTCGAGCGTGTTAAGCCATCGATTCCCTCCTCCTGTTTATCGGATTCCACTTAGCCCGATCACAGTTTAAAACAGGCGAGGATTCCCTTCCGCGCTCCGTCGCGGCCTCCCCTCAGCCTGAGTTTGGATCAATGCCATTGATTTTGCCAGTCACTTTAAACGCAGACGAGGGGTTTGGAGGGAGAGGGGGGGAGAAAGACGGAAACGTGGGGATTCCCGTATTAAGGAGGTTGATCGCAAAAAAAAAAAAAAAAGAAGGAAGGAAGGGAATGAGGGAAGGAAGAAAGATAAAAGGAAGGGAATGAGGGAAGGAAGAAAGGAAGGGAGGGAATAGGAAGAAAAGGAAGGTAAAAGGGAATGAGGGAAGGAAGAAAGGAAGGAAGGAAGGTAAAAGGAAGGGAATGAGGGAAGGAAGAAAGGAAGATAAAAGAAAAGGAAGGGAATGGGGAAGGAAGCAAGGAAGGAAGGTAAAAGGGAATGAGGGAAGGAAAAAGGAAGGGAATGAGGGAAGGAAGAAAGGAAGGTAAAAGAAAGAAAAGGAAGGGAGTGGGGGAAGGAAGCAAGGAAGGAAGGGAATAGGAAGAAAAGGAAGGAAGGAAATTAAAGGAAGGGGGAAGGAAGGAAGGCATGAAAAAAGGGAAGAAATGGAGGAAAAAGGAAAAGAATAGGGAGAAGGGAAAGGAAGAAAGGAAAGAGAATAGTGAGAGAGGGAAGGAAGGAAGAGAAAAGGAAGAAAAGGAAGGGAATGGGGGAAGGAACAAGGAAAGAGGGAGGGAGGGAGAAAGGGAGGGAGGCAGGGAGGAAGGAAGAAAAAAGGGAAGAAAGGAAGGAGGAAAAAGAAGGAAAGAAATAGGGAGAAGGGGAAGGGAGGAAGGAAAGGAAGGAAAAAGGAAGAAAGGAAAGGAAATAAGGAGGAAGAAGGGAGGGAAAGAAGGAAGGAAGGGAATGGAAGGAAGGTAAAAAGAAGAAAATGGGGGAAGGAAGGAAGGAAGGAGGGAGGGAGGGAAGAAAAGAAGATGAAAGAAAGAAAAGAAAAAAACACAGCCCGAAGTCACAACATGTTGCTGGCTGAGGAATTCTGGGAGTTGAAGTCCACAAGTCATCAAAGGGCCGCGTTTCAAGACCCCTGTGCTATGCTTTCAGAAAACAACCTGAGATTGGGGGGGGGGGGGTTGAATTGCAGAAACAGCGGAGAAAAATTGAGAAAGGGACAAGCCCTGATCGCCCGTCGGGAACCGGTTTAACCTTGTTAAACTTCAAATTCTTTTGGGGAAAAAAAAATTCCCTTTTCTTCACACCGAGGGGGAAATGGTAAGAGCAAAACCCAAATTTGCTTTTTTTTCCTCACATCCCCCCCAACTGACGTCACAGGAAAGTAAAAAAAAAAAAAAAAAGCAAACCAGAGTTTAAACAGGAAAAGGTGGCCCTTCAGCTTTATTATTCACAACGAATGACTGTTAATTGTTACGGGCTAAATCGGGGTGTCATTCCCAGCTATTGGGGCTCTGCAGACCTCGATCCCGAGTAGTGAGGTTTATCGTCTCCTGCGGAAACCTGGAGGGTGAGGGAGGGAAAAGAAGGGGAGAGAAAGAAAGAAAGGAAAAGGAAAGAAGGAAGGGAAAGAATTTAGTGCAGAAAAAAATATATATAGCTTCAGGTAGGAAGAGGCTGGGTTTCTATCAAGAGGCTAGACCTCAGGAAGGACCACAATGGAGCCGAAAATTTCTGTCGCCTAGCGAGACATTTGCTAAGTGGGGTTTGCTCCATTTTACTACATTTCTTGTCACAGGTGTTAAGTAAATCACTAACAGTAGTAACCCGGTTGTTAACGGAATCTGACTTCCCCCCATTGACTTGGCTTGTCACAAAAAGGGATCACGTGACACGCCCCAGGACACTGCAACAGTCATAAATTTGAAGCAGTTGCCAAGCGTCTGAATTCTGATCACGTGACCACGGAGACGGTGCAATGGGTCGTGTGAAAAAAATGATGCTAAATCGCTTTTTTCCAGTTCCGTTGTAACTTCCAACGGTCACTATACAAATTGCCGTTAAGTCGAGGACTTTACCTGTACTTTACGGCAAATGTGAGGGAAAAAAAACAAAAACCAAAATGCCCGGTAGCTATTTGGGACTTTCGATTTTTTGAGGCTTTCTTGCTTTGTACCGTTCCAGATTTTAATCTTTTCGCAAGGGCAGAATTTGAACTCAGTTTTTTTTCCCCCGTCGCTTCTTAAACCGCCACCGGAGTCAGCCGGAATTTGGGGTGCAGGCAGGAAGTTTTGCTAAACTTCCTAATTTTCTGATTTAAAGGGGGGGGGGGGGAAAGAGATCACCCACTTTTAATTCAGCGCTTACCTTTCCGCTTGCTCCGTTTCGTGCTGATCTTCTTCCTTCTCTTGTTGGGTGGATTTAAATCCTGTAAGGAAGAAACGAGAGAAGAAAAAAAAAAGAGATCAGTGGAAAGAGGAGATCAGGCACGCAGAGGGGAATCTAAGGATAGAGAAGGGGATTCTGCGCTTCAGGAAATAAGTCCTCTATTAAGGACCGCAAGGGAGCCTGGAATTGTGGTGGTAAATCATTGCAATTGTTCAGCAGATCACCAAGGGACCCGATTCCATTTTACAACCGTTCAGTGAGTCACTCCCAGAATTCCCCAGCCAAAATGGCTGTTAGGAACTTTAGTAAATTGAAGATGGGTGGACTTCAACTCCCAGAATTCCTCAGCCAATATGGCTGTTAGGAACCTTAGTAAATTGAAGATGGGTGGACTTCAACTCCCAGAATTCCTCAGCCAATATGGCTGTTAGGAACCTTAGTAAATTGAAGATGGGTGGACTTCAACTCCCAGAATTCCTCAGCCAATATGGCTGTTAGGAACCTTAGTAAATTGAAGATGGGTGGACTTCAACTCCCAGAATTCCTCAGCCAATATAGCTGTTAAGAACCTTAGTAAATTGAAGATGGGTGGACTTCAACTCCCAGAATTCCCCAGCCAACATGGGAGTTAGCAACCATTGTAATTTTAAGATGGGCGGACTTCAACTCCCAGAATCCCTCAGCCAATATGATTGTTAGGAACCTTAGTTAATTTAAGATGGGTGGACCTCATCTCCCAGAATACCTCAGCCAAAATGGCTGTCAGGAACCTTACTAATTTTAAGATGGTAGACTTCAACTCTCAGAATTCCTCAGCTAACATTGCTGGCTGTGGAATGCTGGGAGTTGAAGTCCACCCATCTTAAAGGTGCTGAGGTTGAAAAACACCACCCCAGACTCTCTCAGAAAGAAGCCAGACACGAAAAGTTCTGATGATCCCCTCCATGGCTAAGGGGATCCACTCCCATTTTGCAAAGCATGGTAAGTAGGAAGGTTTACAGGCATAGATCAGCTATTCCAAGGACCTAAGGCTAGAAAAGCAGGAGATTATGAGTTCAAGTCCCACCTTAGCATGAAAGCCAGCTGGGTGACTTTGGGTCAATCACCAGGAGACAGGGAGTTCTAGTCTCATCTTGGGCACCAAAGCCACCGGAGTGACTTTGAGCCAGTCACCAGGAGACAGTGAGTTCTAGTCCTGCTTTAGGCATAAAAGCTAGTTGAGTGACTCTGGGCCCATTCACCCGGAGACAGTGAGTTCTAGTCCTGCCTTAGAAATGAAAGCCAGCTGAGTGACTTTGAGCCAATCACCAGGAGACGGTAAGTTCTAGTCCCGCCTTAGCACAAAAGCCTGTTTTGGGGTGATTTTGGCCCAATCACCAGGAGACGGTGAGTTCTAGTCCTGTCTTAGGCAATAAAGCTAGCTAAGTGACTTTGAGCCAATCACTAGGAGACGGTGAGTTCTAGTCCCGCCTTAGCACAAAAGCCAGCTGGGTGATTTTGGCCCGATCACTAGGAGACGGTGAGTTCTAGTCCTGTCTTAGGCAATAAAGCTAGCTAAGTGACTTTGAGCCAGTCACCAGGAGACAGGGAGTTCTAGTCCCGCTTTAGGAATGAAAGCCAGCTGGACGACTCTAGCCCAATCACCAGGAGACAGGGAATTCTAGTCCCGCCTTAGCACAAAAGCCAGCTGGGTGATTTTGGCCCAATCACCAGGAGACGGTGAGTTCTAGTCCCGCCTTAGCACAAAAGCCAGCTGGGTGATTCTGGCCCAATCACCAGGAGACGGTGAGTTCTAGTCCTAGCTTAGGCAATAAAGCTAGCTAAGTGACTTTGAGCCAATCACCAGGAGACAGTAAGTTCTAGTCCTGCCTTAGCACAAAAGCTAGCTGGGTGATTTTGGCCCAATCACTAGGAGACGGTGAGTTCTAGTCCTGCCTTAGCACAAAAGCCAGCTGGGTGATTTTGGCCCAATCACTAGGAGACGGTGTTCTCGTCCCGCCTTAGGAATGAAAGCCAGCTGGACGACTCTAGCCCAATCACCAGGAGAACGGGAATTCTAGGCCTGTCTTAGCACAAAAGCCAGCTGGGTGATTTTGGCCCAGTCACCAAGAGATGGTGAGTTCTAGTCCCTCCTTAAGCATGAAACTCACTTCTCCCAGAGATGGGGTGGCCCCTGTGAGGGCGCTGATGTCCCGGAAGTGGGTGAGGGAGCTGAGTTGGGAGCCGAGGACCCCTCCTTGTCTACGACGGGCTTTCTCCTTCCGGGTCACGTTGAGACGGACCATCATGCTCTCCTCGTAGTTGGTCCTGCAAGAAGATGGGACACGTTTGGAAAGCAAAGGTAAAAGAAGGCAGCCTGGCTGAAGGTATTCCAAGATAGATTGCATCTGCCTCTGGAGGCTCCGCCTAGTACAACTGAGACTTCTGCTTCAAGGTCTCTGAGGCCTATCCTTTGGATCCTTCCATGGTGCTCTCTCTTATCAGAGCCTGGGCGCCCAACCCTAAACCTTCGAATTGGGTGGGGGGTTGGTCTAGATGACCTATGAGATCCCTTCCAACGGCTATTCTATTCTTATTTTATATTCTATTCTATACTGCATTCTATTCTATATTCTATTCTATACTGCATTCTATTCTATTCTATACTGCATTCTATTCTATATTCTCTTCTATATTCTATTCTATACTGCATTCTATTCTATTCTATATATTTTATTATTCTATTCTATTCTATTCTATTCTATTCTATTCTATTCTATTCTATTCTCCATCATAATGCTGAGAAAAGGCGTTCAGGTAAGACAACGCCTATTCCAGGGGTAGGCACCCTTGGCTCTTTTGTGACTGGTGGACTTCAACTCCCAGGATTCCTGAGCCAGCCATGCTGAGGAGAAAGGGAGAGGTTTCCATGCTGAGTTATGCTGGCTCAGGAATTCTGGGAGTTGAAGTCCACAAGTCATAAAAGAGCCAAGGTTGCCTACCCCTGGCCTATCCTATCCTATCCTATCCTATCCTATCATCCTCTACTATTCTTTATTTCTATTCTATTTTTCCAATCTTGCCAGAAACCTGGGATCTCCCCATTCCTTCTCTCAAGCCCAAATATATTTTGGAAACTTCTGAATCCTGGGTGTTTTCCTCGCACGAGAACTTTTATTTGGCCAAATGTGATTACATACGCAAGAGGAAGGAAGGAAGGAAGGAAGGAAGGAAGGAAGGAAGGAAGGAAGGAAGGAAGGAAGGAAGGAAGGAAGGAAGGAGAAAAAGAAAGAAAAAGAAAGAAGGAAAGAAAGAACTTTTATTTGGCCAAGTGTGATTACATACACAAGAGGAAGGAAAGAAGGAAGGAAGAAAAAAGAAAGAGAAAGAAAGAACGAACAAACTTTTATTTAGCCAAGTGTGATTACATACACAAGAGGAAGGAAGGAAGGAAGGAAGGAAGGAAGAAAAAAGAAAGAAAGAAAGAAAGAAAGAACTTTTATTTGGCCAAGTGTGATTACATACACAAGAGTAAGGAAGGAAGGAAGGAAGGAAGGAAGGAAGGAAGGAAGGAAGGAAGGAAGGAAGGAAGGAAGGAAGGAAAGAAAAAGAAAGAAGGAAAGAAAGAACTTTTATTTGGCCAAGTGTGATTACATACACAAGAGGAAGGAAAGAAGGAAGGAAGGAAGAAAAAAGAAAGAGAAAGAAAGAACAAACTTTTATTTAGCCAAGTGTGATTACATACACAAGAGGAAGGAAGGAAGGAAGGAAGGAAGAAAAAAGAAAGAAAGAAAGAAAGAAAGAACTTTTATTTGGCCAAGTGTGATTACATACACAAGAGGAAAGAAGGAAGAAAGGAAGGAAGGAAGGAAGGAAGGAAGGAAGGAAGGAAGGAAGGAAGGAAGGAAGGAAGGAAGGAAGGAAGGAAGGAAGGCAGTCCCCCTTGCCCTCCTTGCCCCTGGGCTGACCCTTCCCTCCTTCCTCACTAACCGGTGCTCATCCTCCCGGTTCTGCCGGGCCGTGTGGGCGTGACGCCCTTCCCGGATCTCTTCCGGAGCGTCGGAATACTGCTCCTTCAGCTCCCGGATGATGGAGCTACTCAGTGCTCGCTTTTTGGCTTGTTCGGCCATCTTCTTCTCTCTCTCCATCTCGGTTTCGTCTGTGAGAGACAGACAAGAGAGAGATGTTCGTGCCGGATACGGCAAGCCGGTTTATTCTTCCTTACGTCGTGACGCCAAACTCCGCCCCTCGCTTTGCTCAAACCAGGTTGCATCCTTACTGTAATGCACGGGGACCAGACGAGGTGGGACGTATTTCCGGATGCCTCCTTTGGAGGTGTCTTTCCCAGGAGTCTTGGCGGCGCCCCCAACATCCTCTTCCTCTTCTCCCTCTTCCGAGTCACTGAGCTGGGAACGGGACAAAGGAATTGGGCAGGGGGGTTGGACTAGATGACCTTCAAGGTCCCTTCCAACTCTGTTAATTCTAATTGCAAGGGATTGGGGGAACTTAAAGAGTAGATCCATGTTTCTTAATCTGGGTACTTTTATGAGGTGGGGACTTCAATTCCCAGAATCCCCCAGACAGCGGGTCGATCACAACTCTTAGAATTCTCTCCAGCCAGCATTTGTGGATTTCAACTCCCTCACTTTGGGCCAATCACCAGGAGACAGTGAGTTCTAGTCCCGCCTTAGGCATGAGAGCCAGCTAAGTGATTTTAGGCCAAATACTAGGAGGTGGTGAGTTCTAGTCCCAGACATGAAAGCCATCTAGGAGACTTATATAAGGAGCGGTTGCTAGAATTGGGTATGTCTAGTTTAACAAAGAGAAGGACGAGGGGGGATATGATAGTAGTGTTCCAGTATCTCAGGGGCTGCCATAAAGAAGAGGGAGTCAAGCTATTCTCTAAAGCACCTGAAGAAAGGACAAGAAGCAACGGGTGGAAACTAATCAAGGAGAGAAGCAACCTAGAACTAAGGAGAAACTTCCTGACAGTGAGAACAATTAATCAGTGGAACAGCCGGCCTCCAGAAGCAGTAAATGCTCCAACACTGGAAGTTTTTAAGAAGAGACTGGACAGCCATTTGTCCGAAATGGTGTAGGGTTTCTTGCCTGAGCAGGGGGTTGGACTAGATGACCTCCAAGGTCCCTTCCAACTTTACTACTATTACTATATTACTACTTTGGGCCAAATACTAGGAGGTGGTGAGTTCTAGTCATGACAGCTGACCTGGTGACTCTGGGACATTCATGAGAAGATAAATAAAGATAAAAGGAAGATTAAAAACATTTTTGGAAGGACTGCAGGGCATTTTTTGAAGGACAGGTCACTTTCTCCTAAGCACTACCGTGACTTTTTCTCAAGTCACAAAGGCCGAACTGCCATTTAGACCAACATCCCTTTTTCTCCTAGCAATGATCAAGCCATCTTCCAAGCTGGCTTAAAATTGGCCTCGGCTCAACCTCAATCAAATGATAGGATGATTAATATTAAGCCACTGGTCATTTTCCAGAATATCTCTTTCCAAACAGCAGTTCTACCTCATCAAAGAAAGATGGAGAGGGAGGAAGGGATCTACTTGCACACTCCCAGATGTATGCAAAATAACCCAGTCTATTTTAAATCGTCCGGAAATGTTCTTTTTCTCAAAAACACGGCGGGTTTTTTTTTTTTGAGAGCCGGAAGTTTCCATAAATGAACCGTTTGCAGCCTTCCTAGCAAATTCGAAGACCGAAAAAGCAGAGAGGAGAAACAAGAGATCGAGAAAAACTCAAGCACAAAAATACATTTTTGCCAATTTGATTGAACAATAAAAATGAATTTTCTCCAATCTTGACATCACCCAGATTCACTGGCCTGGGGGCTGTCACACAATTCATTTTTGCTCTGAAGGCCCAGCTAGGCTATCAGGAGTCCTCAGTTTACGACCGTTTGTCACATCGGCATGGGAAAAAGGGACTTATGACGGGTCCTCAGACTTACGACGGTCAAAGCATCCCCCACTCTCACAGGAATAAAATTTGGGCGCTTGGCAACAAGTGTGTATTTACACTTGTGCCCTTCGCAGCCAGCTTCAGACAAGCCAAGTCAGTGGGGCGAGCCAGATCCCCTTAATGGCCGTGTGATTCGTTTAACAACCGCAGGGATTTGCTTTCCAACTGTGGCAAAAAAAAAGGGGCGTAAAATCAGCACAGCTCATTTAATAAACTGCCAGGCTTCAGAATGGCAATATTGGGCCCAAATGCGGTCGTAGATCCAGGAACCCCCCCCCAAACTCATTTTTGCTCGACTTACGACCGCAATCGGACCCCAAAGGACTGTTCGAGCTAGTCCTCAACTTACGACCACAATTGAGCCCCCCCCCCCCGAACTGTTGTAAATGGAGGACCGCCTGTCTTCCAATCTTCCTCTTTTCCTACCTTGCTGATCAAGTTATCCGGATTTGGTTTGAATTTCAAGGGATTGTTTTCATCTGAAAGGAAAGAAGCCGGCTTAAGATGGCTCTACTTAAGGGCCCAGTTTGCACCGTGTTTTTCCCAGCACACCCCTCCACACCCCTCATGACTCACCCAGTCCCCCAGTAACAGCTGCCTTCACCAGTTTGTCCACCTGGTATTTCAATTTCTGCTCAATCGGACGCATCTTCTCCAGCACCTGTGCCACCCCCCCAAAAAATATTTAGGTTAAATCAGTGGTTCTCAACCTTTTTAATGCCGCGACCCCCCAACCGGTCATAAGTCGAGGACTACTCAACCGGTCGTAAGTCGAGGACTACTCAACTGGTGCAGCACCGTTTGCAGACTGGGGCTTTGGGCGGGCTCAGCAGGGCAGAGACAGCCTGGACAATTCCTATTGGCTTTTGAAAGCCAATAGAATTAGACTCTATTCAAGAGAGTCTATTCTATTGGCTTTCAAAAGCAAATAGAATAAAAGGGAGTAGCACAGCTAAGGAAAAGGGGGAAAAAAATGGCGGACTGCGTTGTTTGGCGATCCCCGTGAAATGGTCGTTCGACCCCAAATGAGAACCACTGGTTTAAATACATCAATCTTTCTCAACTGTAACAGCCTGAAGATGGGAGGACTTCAACTCCCAGAATTCCAAAGCCAGCAATGTTAGCTGGGGAATTTTGGGAGTTGAAGTCCACCCATCTTAAAATGACCAAGGTTGCTAACGGACATTGCTGGCTATGGAATTCTGGAAGATGAAGTCCAGCCCTCTTCAATTTACTAAGGTTTCTAATGGCCATATTGGCTGGGGAATTCTGGGAGTTGAAGTCCACCCAACTTAAAGCAGCCACGGTTGAGGAACTGATTCATGTTATCCTGAGAGTCTGAGTGACTTATCCATATAAAACATCTTCAATTTTAGCGTTTAGCCTTAAATCACACCTAACAGCTCAGAATTTTATTGATTATTCTGATGATTTATTAGATTGTTATTCAGGAGTTCAAGGCCGCCTACGCAGCTTCGCCTCCCCCCTCTCCCATTTTCCACCACAAGGGTGACTGGCTCACAATCTTTGGGAAAAACCAGGAAGAGAGCAATAAAAATTATTTTGGAAATTGCTTAAGATCCGAGTAAGAATCTTAAGTTGAGGACTACCTGTAGTCTCTTAACCATCCTACTTTGCAGGGCTGTTTATGTGGCTGGAAAGGCTTGGTTTGCTATACAAAATGGAGGATCAACCTCTATCAAATATATAAGCAAATATAATTAATTAAAAAAAATAACAAACATGCATTTAAGATTTTGATTTTTTTTTTTTAAAAAAAAAAAACTTATTCCTTGAGAAGAGCTGTGCCAGCCAATTGCAATCACACAACTTTCCAATATCTGGACTTCAACTCCCAGAATGCCCTAGCCAGCATGAAATTCCCAGAATCCTCCTCCTCAGCTGGCTGGGGAATTCTGGGAGTTGAAGTCCACCCATCTAATGGACCAGGATCTCCCTGAAAGAAGTCCAGGGTGGCTCATACCGTCCGCGTTTCCACCAGCCGCAGTAAGGCAGGGTGATTGGCCACAGACCGTCCCGAGGTCTTCTCCAACATCAAGTGTGAGAGATCTTGAAGATAGAGGAGCAGGAGATGGTCCTTGACTTCCAGGAAACTGAGGCCCTGATAAGAAGAGAAAAGGAGGTTGGTGAACCATGGGGAAGATGTTTTAAGTTTTAAGTAATGTTTAAATTTGTGTTTTGGAGGGAGTATAATTTGTTTATGTTAATGTTTTAAGTTTTAACTTGTTTATTCTAATGTTTTAAGTTTCAAGTAACGTTTAAATTTGTGTTTTGGAGGGAGTATAATTTGTTTAATTAAATGTATTTAGATTTGTTTATGATTTATATTAGATTTTATATTATAGGTATAGATGTTCAAAGAAAGTTTAGAGTATATTATAATGTGTTTAATGATTTTAATTATTATTTTTTTAGAGAAGATAATCTACTTAATTTAAGGTATTCAGATTTGTTTAGGATTCATATGTGTTTTAAGTTTCTTTTTTTTTTTTCTTTTTGAAATATTTAGGATAAGCCTGTAATCAACTCTGGGAGGCCTAGGGGAGGGTTAGGGAGGTTTGGGGAGATGGGGGAGGGTATGGGAGGGTGGGTTTGGGGAGGGGATTAGTTTTGTAAAATTTAAAAAACTTTTAATAAAAAAAAAAGAGAGAAAAGGAGGTTGGTGAACCATGGGGAAGATTTAGGACCTTGAGTGGAGACTCTGCGAACAGAATTCAGGTATGAAATGTCACCACAGAAGAAGACACTGGAATGGACACAGTGGGGGGATAGGATAGGATAGAATAACAGAATGGAACGGAACGGATAGGAATGGAATGGAATGGAATGGAATAGAATAATAGAATGGAACGGAACGGAACAGAATAGAATAGAATGGAATGGAAGGGAATGGAACAGAACAGAGAATAGAATGGAATAGAAATAAGAATAGAATAGAAATAAGAACAGAACAGAATAGAAATAAGAATAGAATAGAATAGAAATAAGAATAGAACAGAATGTAGAAAATATGGAATAGAATATCTTTACTATCATAGTGTAACAACGAAATTGCTGTCCACAGTGCATACTACACACAAGTAAAAACCACAAATAAGAACATACATTATATACACATATCCTTCACTGCTTTATAAAATCCTAGTGAGGCCACACCTGGAGTACTACAGCCAATTTTGGTCACTATATCACTAAAAAGATGTTGAGAGTTTGGAAAAAAAATTCAGAGAAGAGCAACTAAGATGATCCAAGGCCTGGAGACTAAATCATAAGAAGACCGGCTGCGGGACCTGGGTTTGGCTAGTCTAAAGAAAAAAAAGAAATAGGGGAGACATGATAGCTGTATCTGAGGGGCTGCCACAAGGCAGAGTGGGCCAGGTTATTCAACAAAGCACCAGAGGGAAGGACGAGAAACAACGGTTGGAAACTGACCAAAAACAGAAGCAACCTGGAATTAAGGAGAAACTTCCTGACAGTGAGGACAATCAACCAGTGGAACAGCTTGCCACCAGAAGTTATGGGCGCTCCATCACTGGAGGTTTTTAAGAAGAGACTAGAGACATTCCCCTGTCTGAGACAGGTCCTCCTGCTTGAGCAGGGGGCTGGACTAGAAGACCTCCAAGGTCCCTTCCAGCTCTTTTCTATTCTATTCCTCTTATATAATCTACTATAAGCTCCTTGGTCTTAGTCGTGTCAATTGGCCGTGGAGATCTTGCAGATAACTAAAAGTTCACATTAGAAGCACTACAGATAGTCCTCACAACGGTCCGTTTAGTGACTGTTCAAAGTTACGACAACGCTGGAAAAAAGTGACTTATAACCTTTTTTAACACGACTCTTGCAGCGTCTACATAGTCAGGTGATCAAAATTCAAACACTGGGCAACTGACTCATACTTATGACGGCTGTAGTGTCCCGGGGTCATGTGATCCCCTTCTGCAACCTTCTGACCAGCTAAGTCCATGAGGGAAGCCAATTTCACTGAACAATCGTGGAAAGAAAGGCCGTAGAATGGGGCTAAAGCTCACTTCAGAACTGCCTCGCTTAGCAACAGAAATGTTGGGCTCAGTTGTGGTCGTAAGTTGAGGATTACCTGTAGTTTCCATATTTTGCACCCCATGCCTTCCAGACGCTTACCTTCTCGGTGGGGTACTCTCCTGCTCGTATCTTCCGCGCTAAACTTTGTACATGTTGGGTAACTGCAACCACCTTTATTCCCACCAAAGGAAGGAAGGAAGGAAGAAGAAAAATCAAATTTTAGGAAGGGGAGAGAAGAAACGGTGCCAGCTGCAAAAAAAAAAAAAAAGAGCTGGAAAACCGGGCGGAACAATCCAGGTAAACAGGAAAAGTTAAAAGCTTTATCTCACCTGTTCTTGGAGAGATTTGAACAAGGTTAGGGCTGCAGGCAAGTCAGCTTCCACAATATCCTAAAACCAGGAAGAAAATACAGGCAGGGAAGAGGAAAAAAAATTCAATTTCTGCGTCCCAGAATTGTTCCATCTTATTCCCACCTTCCATACTACTCCAGGTGAGTGGACTCTAGGTATAATTTACAGTTTCTGCCTGCAGTGATAAAGAGGTCTTTTTTCTGTCTCTCTCTCTCTCTCTGTTTAATCATGTCAATCAGTAACGCAATAGATTTCCTTCATCAATTTGTCTGAAATGCTATAGGGTTTCCTGCCTGAGCAGGGGGTTGGACTAGATGACCTCTAGGATCCCTTCCAACATTATTATTATTATTGGAGGAAATAGAGTGGAAGAAAAAGAACACACACACACACATATACACACGGCTCATAGACACGCACCTGCGTATACATACAAATACACAAATATATTACAATGCACAAGTACATTAATATATTTAATTGCATTAAATATATCAAATTAAATCGATCCAATTCTGCCCTGATCACACACTCAGGGCAAAGAGCATCTGCTCAGACAAAAGGCATTGTCGACCCGTGTTCAACACGTGTGTGTACGCCTCCCCTCCCTCCAAGGCCCCCCTGCTCACACGCGAGTCCATCAATTCACACGACGGAGGCAGCCGGTCCGCCATCGCTCCGACTCCCACGTGGAAAAGTTCCTGCTGGGAGAAATCCCGCCTTCTTCAAGCGAGTTGTCCAATCCGAGATGACGCCCGCCACTCTGGCACAGACCTCTAGCCAACGGTCGTGCGATACGGAAGCCTCCCAGCCAATCATGCCGAAGTCTAGCGAGGATTTTTTTTTTTTAAAGGAGCAGAGGGAAGTTTTAAAAGCGGACCTCTTCGGTTCTTTGACGAAGGTAAATAGCCAATAGCGCTTAAGAGCCCACCTCCTGCGGAATAGATGTGGCCAATGAGGGGAGGAGGTGGGGCCTCCCCTTTGGAACGTTGACCAGTCAGAAACATTAAAAGGGTTATAAACAGATTCTTGCTGAATCCCCGCCTCGTTGAAGCCAACAGCCTATCAGAATTTGAACCTGAACCATTGGCAAAACCTTTGGTCCAATCACTGAGCTCCTCTTACTTTCACTATTTTCATTGATAATTTTTTTCAGTACAGCATCCTTGATAATTGATTATATTATAGAGAGCCTGTTTTTTTCCATTTCTAATTAATAGATATCATGCAAACCATCCAAAGGCTTCTTCCGTATCTCCCATTATCCCCAGCCAGGATGATAGTCATTGTAGCCCAACAATCTGGAGACTAGGTTTAAAAAGGGTTTTGGAAAATATGCTCTAAATAAAACGGTTTATTTCAACCTTGGCAACTTTAGTATGACTGGAGAATTCTGGGAGCTGAGATCTACACATACCGGTAGCGGCTACAGAATTCTGGGAATTGAAGTCTACAAATGCAACTGGGGAATAATAATAATAATAATGATAAAGTTGGAAGGGACCTTGGAGGTCATCTAGTCCAACCCCCTGCTCAGGCAGGAAACCCTATACCATTTCGGACAAATGGCTGTCGGGTCTCTTAAAAACTTCCAGTGTTGGAGCATTTACCGCTTCTGGAGGCAGGTAGTTCCACTGGTTAATTGTTCTCACTGTCAGGAAGTTTTTCCTTAGTTCTAGGTTGCTTCTCTCCTTGATTAGTTTCCATCCGTTGCTTCTTGTCCTGCCTTCAGGCACTTTGGAGAATAGCTTGACTCCCTCTTCTTTGGGGCAGCCCCTGAGATACTGGAAGACTGCTATCCTGTCCCCCCTTGTCCTTCTCTTTGTTAAACTAGACATACCCAATTCCAGCAACCGTTCCTGGGAGTTGAAGTCCACAAATGCTGCTTGGGGAATTCTGGGAGTGGAAGTCCAGGAATTTTAAAAGTGGCTAAGATTGAGAAACTCTGCTGTGAGGATTGCAACACAGTGCCTAAATATATGCTAATGGCCAAGCACCCAAATTATGATCATGTGACCATGGGGAATGCTGCAGTGGTCGTAAGAGCAAGGACTGGTCATAAATCACTTTTTCAGTGCTGATGTAACTTCGAACATTCGTTAAAGTAGAGTATGCTGGAACGGACTCAAGATGGCTGTTCTTACCTTACTCTACATCAGGGGTCTTCCAACTTGGCCCTTTTATAACTTGTGGACTTCAACTCCCAGAATTCCTCAGCCAGCGCGCCTGGCTGAGGAATTCTGGGAGTTGAAATCCACAAGTCATAAAAGGGCCAAATTTGAAGACCCCCTGCTCTACATCATTTAATCATAAGAGTACCAAATTGGTTATACGAAGATATAAACTTTATGTTAGATCAGCATTTCTCGGCCCCTTGAAGACTTGTGAACTTCAACTCCCAGAATTCCCCAGCCAGCATATAGCGGCTGGGGACTTCTGGGAGTTGAAGTCCACAGGCCTTCAAGGGGACCATGTTTGAGAAACACAGCATCAAAGGAAGCATCTAAAGCAGTGATTCTCAATCTGTGGGTCGGGACCCCATTTGGGGTCGAACAACCATTTTACGGGGGTCGCCAAACAACGGAGTCTGCCATTTCCCCCCCCCCTTTTCCTTAGCTGTGCTACTCCCTTTTATTCTATTGGCTTTTGAAAGCCAATAGAATAGACTCTCTTGAATAGAGTCTAATTCTATTGGCTTTCAAAAGCCAATAGGAATTGTCCAGGCTGTCTCTGCCCTGCTGAGCCCGCCAAAAGTCCCATTCTGCAAACGGTGCTGCACCAGTTGAGTAGTCCTCGACTTACGACCGGTTGGGGGTCGTGGCATTAAAAAGGTTGAGAATCACTGATCTAAAGATCACTGTGAAATTGCAGTAAAAAAATCCGCCCGTTCAACAACCTGAAAATTCAGCGCAATCTCAGCCAATATGAGAGATGCCCAGTTTTTTTCATCCCGAATCCAACTGAGCTAATTTCTGGAAAGCAGCAGCATCAAAAATAAAAATTTAGAAGCAGGTAAATATAGGAGTCCAGCTGAGAATGTGGGCAGCAGGGATTCCCTTTGTGTGTGTGTGTGTGTGTGTGTGTGAGGGTGGTAGGGAGGATTCCCTGCAATCTGGCAATTGTCTTCCTTGGAACAATAGGCAAGTGAGGTCACCCCTCCTAGATGGGAGATGAGTACCGTAGCAGTAGAGAGAGAATGGGATTCCTAGAGTGCTTCCTCTGGGCTCCCACCTGCCCTAGGAATCTGGCTCTCTATTGTTCCAAACATTAGCTTTGCATACAAGAATTTTACTCTATTGTTGCTCTTCCTGGCTGCTGCCTCAGCTCTCCTCCTGCAGCTCATGTCTGGCTGACTCAGCATCATAGGACAGGTAGTCCTTGACGGACAACCGACTTCGAAGTTACAACAGCAGTGTAAAAAGTGACTTACGACCGGTTTTCCCACTTTGCGTCCTTGCGGCATCCCCATGGATATGGGCTTTACCTTCGGATGCTGGGCAACTGACTCACACTTACGACGGTGTTGCTGTGTCCCGGGGTCACGGGATCCCCTTTGGCCAGCTTTGCTGCTCAGCAAAGTCAATGGGGAAGCCAGGTTGACTTAACAACAATGTCACAAACTTAACCACTGCAGCGATTCGTTTCACGCGCGTGGCAAAAGAAGTCATACAATCGGGTATGGTCACAGAATGCCTCACTTGATTATGATGATTTTCCTTATTTTATGATGATGTTCATTATTGTTTCTTTGTTGTTTTGCATCTACAATGAGAGCTCATGCACCAGATTCCTTGTGTATCTAATCACAGTTGGCCAATAAAATTATTCTATTCTATTCTATTCTGTTCTGTTCTGTTCTGTTCTGTTATATTCTATTCTCTACTCTACTATACTATCTTTTATACTCTACTCTAAACTATTCGTATTCTACTGTATTCTGTTCTATTCTGTCCTATTTTATTTTACTCTAGTCTAGTCTAGTCTGCTCTACTACTATACTATACTATACTATACTATACTATACTATACTATACTATACTATACTATACTATACTATACTATACTATACTATACTATACTATACTATACTCTGTTCCTATTCTACTGTATTCTGTTCTGTTCTGTCCTGTTTTATTCTACTCTACTCCACTCTACTCTATTCTACTCTACTCTACTCTACTCTACCCTAAACTACTCTATTCCTATTCTACTGTATTCTGTTCTGTCCTATTTTATTCTACTTTAATCTACTCTCTTTTCTCTTCTACTCTACTCTAAACTACTTTAAACTACTCTAGTCCTATTTTACTCTATTCTGTTCTCTTCTGTCCTATTCTATTCTACTCTAGTCTATCTACTCTACTGTACTTTATTCTACTCTACTCTCTTTTCTCTTCTACTCTACTCTATTCTCGTTTCTCTTCTACTCTACTCTACTCTACTCTAAACTACTCTAGTCCTATTCTACTCTATTCTGTTCTGTCCTATTCTATTCTACTCTACTCTATTCTAAACAACCCCACCACTTCACAATTTTTTAAACAAGAGACTGGACAATCATTTGTCTGGAATGGTCCAGTGTCTCCTGCTTGAGCAGGGGGTTGGACTAGAAGACCTCCACATTCCCTTTCAACTCTGTGATTCTGTTCCTTCTTTTGCAATGAATTTCCCAGTCCCTGTCCCAACTCGAGCGCGACCTGTACTTCATTTGTGCTATTCATATTTGGACTTTTACTTGTACAGCGTCGGCTTTGTGATGACCACGCTGACCGGTCAACACCCTGGAGCATTGTGTTTGCACAGAAATGTCGCCTCTACCTCCAGGAAACACGTAACAATAAATCAGGGGCTGTTTTCAAACTCGGCTGTTCTCCAACAATGCGCAGCCCGGTTACTCAGATTCGGCAACAATAGCTGGAGCATGCCAGGGAAAAAAGCCAGAAAGTGGATGGCATCCCTTTGTATTATTCAAAGTTTCCTGTTTCTAATCCGCGGACTCCATTTTCACCTGCCTATTGTTATTAAAAACCCAGGGCGGATGATAGCCAGCACATTCCTCTTCCTTGAAGTTGGACTACTACTTCTTCGCTTTCTCTTTTTGTTTCTCTCTCTCTTTCTCTCTCTCTCTCTCTCTCTTTCTTTTTGTTTCCTGACTCTTTTTTTAATTGTGACAATTACATGCCCAGCCGGACTTCGACGGCACCAATCCTACCGCAGGTGCTCCTCGACTTAATAACCATTCGTTTAGTGACCGTTCAAAGTGTCAACGGCACTGAAAGAAGTGACTTACGGGTGTTTTTCACACTTTAAAACCGATGTAGCATCTCCAAGGTGACGGGATCAGAATTGGGACGCTTAGCAAACGACTCGTATTTATGACCAAGTTGCAGTATTTCGGGGTCAGGTGATTTTTTTTTAATAATTTTTTTTTTGCTTCCTGTTCCTGTTTTGTTTTTATGTTGTGTGTTTGAATATATATGTGTTTACATATAGTTTGAATATAGAGTCTCTGTTGAGACTCTAGAAAGAGGGCAGAGAAGAGGAACGAAGATGATCAGGGGACTGGAGGCTAAAACATATAAGGAATGGCTGCTGGAATTGGGGATGTCTAGTTTAATGAAGAGAAGGACGAGGGGGGACATGATAGCAGCGTTCCAGTATCTCAGGGGCTGCCCCAAAGAAGAGGGAGTCAAGCTGTTCTCCAAAGTGCCTGAAGGCAGGACAAGAAGCAATGGATGAAAACTGATCAAGGAGAGAAGCAACTTAGAACTAAGGAGAAACTTCCTGACAGTTAGAACAATTAACCAGTGGAACAACTTGCCACCAGAAGCGGTGAATGCTCCAGCACTGAATGTGTTTAAGAAGAGACTGGACAGCCATTTGTCTGAAATGGTATAGCGTGCCTGGCTGAGGAATTCTGGGAGTTGAAGTCCACAAGTCATCAAAGGGCCAAGTTTGAAGGACCCCTGGACTAGAGGACGTCTAGGGTCCTTCCTAACTGTAAAGTTCTAGGATTATGAGCAGTGGGCACTTCCTGCCTTAGGAATAGGGCTGGACCTCCTTCCAACTCTATGGTTCCAGGAATGTGAACAGTCGGCATTTCCTGCCTTGGGAAGAGGGTTGGACTAGAGGACCTCTAGGGTCCCTTCCAACTCTATAGTTCCGAGAATATGAACAGTGGACACTTCCTGCCTTGGGAAGAGGGTTGGACTAGTGGACCTCCAAGGTCCCTTCCAACTCTATGGTTCCAAGAATATGAACAGTGGACACTTCCTGCCTTGAGAAGAGGGACTTCCAAGGTTTCTTCCAACTCTATGGTTCAAGAATATGAACAGTGGACACTTCCTGCCCTTCCAAGGTCCCTTCCAACTCTATGGTTCCGAGAATATGAACAGTGGACACTTCCTGCCTTGGGAAGAGGGTTGGACTAGAGGACCTCCAAGGTTTCTTCCAACTCTATGGTTCAAGAATATGAACAGTGGACACTTCCTGCCTTGGGAGGAGGGTTGGACTAGAGGACCTCCAAGGTCCCTTCCAACTCTATGGTTCCGAGAATATGAACAGTGGGCACTGTCTTGGGAAGAGGGTTGGCAACCCACTCACATTTATGATGGTTGCAGCGTTCCCAGGTCACGTGATTCCCCCTTTGGCGACCTTCCGACAAGCAAAGTCAATGGGGGGAAAATCCAGATTCACTTCACAACTGCATCACTAACTGAACAACTGCAGCGATTCACTTAACAACTGTGGCAAGGAAAGTTCGCAAAACGGGACAAAACGCACTTAGTTGTCTTGTTCGGCTCCTATTTATGACAGTTGCAGTGTCCCAGGTGTGAGGAATAAAAATTCAGCTCCAAGGATGTTGGAAAACAAAACACGTTTTATTAACGCTTTTGCAAAAGCTGGTGTACCCTCCTATACGCAAATAAAGGTAAGGTGACCAACCGTCCTCCTTTAGGGCGGACAGTCCTTCTTGTGTAAGTTCTGTCCTCTCTCGCAAAGTGTCCTCCTACATGTCCTCCTTTTCGATATTTTGAAGACTAATCTGTAAATCTCCATATTCCGTTGCGTGTGACGTGACGTATTTGTATTTGACATGACGATTCGTCGAGGCTCGGTACAGTGCAGTGAGACACGATTATGAGACACATGCCCTCCGCACAGGTGAATTGTTTTGAGAGAGTGTGCCGCGCGCAAGAGTGCGCTGCACGCAAGTGCCTTTGTTTACTTCTTACCGTAAGGTGACCAACCGTCCTCCTTAAGGGAGGACAGTCCTCCTTTTGTAAGTTCTGTCCTCCCTCAAAAAGTGTCCTCCTTCATGACCTCCTTTTTGATATTTGAAGACTAATCTGCAGGGCTTTTTCCCCCCTCATAGAACGCTTAGAACGGCGTTCTGGCACCTTTTTTTGATGTTTTTTTTTTCCAACTTTTGCATGAGCTGTGCTACTCCCACTATTGGCTTTCAAAAGCCAATAGGAATTGCTGCTGAGCGTGCCAAAACACCCAACTGGCAAACTTTGCACATGCAAGTTATTGTTGCAATGAATAAAATGTTTCTTTTATTTATGATATTTTTGTCTTCAATTTATTTGTGTCCTCCTTTTCATTGTAAAAAAGTTGGTCACCTTACTTACCGAAACATGACACACACACACACACGCATTTGACTCATTTTTTTTTCCCAATTTATTTGTGTCCTCCTTCTCATTGTAAAAAAGTTGGTCACCTTAATAAAGGGCCACACCGAGTGAATTTCTGCATAGGTTTTTCATACCCTGTCCCGTGCATCATGCCACATCCAACTGAAATCCAGTTGATAGGTTAACCAAACTGGATCATTTCAATTATAAAAGATTTACATCTTCCCTTGTTTATCTATCAGAGTGCCCGCTTTTCATCTAGAAGCTAGGTGTGTAACAAAGTGCATGCTTCGGTTAAACATGGCTGCACTTTGGTCTATAGCAGTGGTTCTCAACCTGTGGGTCGGGACCCCATTTGGGGTCGAACGACCATTTCATGGGGGTCGCCAAACAACGCAGTCCGCCATTTTTTCCCCCTTTTCCTTAGCTGTGCTACTCCCTTTTATTATATTGGCTTTTGAAAGCCAATAGAATAGACTCTCTTGAATAGAGTCTAATTCTATTGGCTTTCAAAAGCCAATAGGATTTGTCCAGGCTGTCTCTGCCCTGCTGAGCCCGCCAAAAGTCCCATTCTGCAAACGGTGCTGCACCAGTTGAGTAGTCCTCGACTTACGACCGGTTGAGTAGTTCTTGACTTACGACCGGTTGGGGGTCGCGGCATTAAAAAGGTTGAGAACCACTGGTCTATAGTTATACTTTAAAATACTAACTGTAGACAGTTTTGATAAAGAATAAACCTTACATGAATGGATCAGGTGTTATTTATAAGCCATATGCTCTTCTACAATAGCGTGCACTGTTCTAAAAATATGCTTTAAGCCGGTGTGTATAGTTTCTCTCTTATCCTCCAGCTTACTACATCGCCTTTCTTAAAAAAATAGCTTAGCTAAGTGCCTCTATATGCCTATTCCTTTTGCAGAAATGAAAAATTATAACACGTATTTTTATTGCGTGCCTCACACAGGGGGTCATGCGATTCCCCCAAGCCAATGGGGAAGCCAGATTCAAGTTAGTACTGCAGTCCGAAATGGTATAAGGTTTCCTGCCTGAGCAGGGGGTTGGACTAGATGACCTCCAAGGTCCTTCCAACTTTATTACTATTATTATTATTATGGATCATCGCACAGTCAGCCAGATGTTCAGACTGGATTTGCCATTTTGTCTACCTATCGAGTCCTTACCCAGGACCTGGGATAGGCAGATGTGGATGTTTGATGGTATTACAGATATCGTCTCAGGATGGAAGCAGTTCCTAGTAAGGCCGCCTTTTGCAATTGACTAATAGTGAATTTGTCAATGCCAATGGTGTTCAAGTGGTGCTCCAGTTGTTTTGGGATTGCACCCAAGGAGCCTATTACTATTGGTACTACCCTTGCTTGCTTTTGCCACAGTCTTTCTATTTCTATTTGTAAGTCTTTGTATTTTGTTATCTTCTCCAGTTCTTTCTCTTCTATTCTGCTATCTCCAGGCACTGCCACGTCCACTATCCAGACTTTTTTGTCTTTCTTATCGACAGTTGTTAAGTCTGGGGTGTTATGTTGCAGGTGCTTGTCTGTTTGAATTCTGAAGTCCCAGAGCAGTTTAATTTTATCATTTTCGATGACTTTCTCTATTTTATGATCCCACCAGTTTTTGCTTACAGGCAAATGATATTTTTTGCAGATCTTCCAATGCACCATTGTTGCTACTTTGTCATGCCGCTGCTTGTAATCAGTTTGTGCAATATTCTTGCAACAGCTTACCAAGTGGTCCACTGTTTCTTCAGCTTCTTTGCATAGGCGGCACTTACTGTCTGTTGCTGTCTTCTCGATTTTGACTTTGTATGCATTTGTCCTTAAGGCTTGGTCTTGTGCAGCCAGAATTAGTCCCTCGGTCTCTTTCTTCAGTTTTCCTGCTCTTAGCCATTGCCAGGTTTTATTATTATCTGCTTTCCCAGCTATTTTTTCATGTATTGGCCATGTAGTGCTTTGTCTTCCCATGCCTCTATTCTGTTCTTCATTTGGTCTTTGTTGTAGGCCAGTTTGGTCTCTCCAGTAGTCAGTAAGCCTTCCTGATATACTAATTTCAGTGCATCTTCATCATTGTTCTTCAGATATTCTTCCAAAGCCATCTTTTCTTCTTCAACCATCTGATGTACTTGTAGCATTCCACGCCCACCTATTTGCCTTGGTAGATAAAGTCTATCAATGTCACTTTATTATTATTATTATTATTATTATTATTATTATTATTATTATTATTATTACTTAGCAGCTGAGGCCAGAAAGATCGTAAAACGGGATCGAACTTGTTAAGTGTTAAGTAACAGACTTCTCACTCAGCAACATCAATTCCGGGCTCCATTGTCGTCGTAAGTGGAGGATTGCTTGTATTCCTGCACCTTTCTGTGCTCCTCCTGTTCTTTTTTCCTTCTTCGTCCGTCCCCTCCTTTGGCGCCTTGCCTTTCCTGGCCTGTCATGACACACAGCCCTTGTCCCTGGTGGCATTTCCCACCCCAAATGTCAGCTTCTCTTCTCAACCACCCCCCCCCATTAAACACCCCCCCCCCAGACACCCGCCTGGGCCCTGTCACCCGATCCGGCCTTTGACGTGCTTGTCAGTCGGGCCGAACAAAAGGCAAAAAAATGCAGAAGGAGAACAAGGCGACCTTGCTTGCCTACTCCGGTCCTTATATAGCAACGGTGCCTCTACACACAAAGACGTCTTATTTTAGCCACAATGGGCTGACCGGCCCTTGCAAAGCGCCTGGAATAGACCCCCAGGCGTTCCAGGGCGCCCGGTTGACGCAGCAAGCAGCAAGATCAGCTTGCAAGGAGAAAAAACAAAAACAAAAATCGGATTTTTCTGGGATTGAATCAAGCTTTTTTAGCTTTGGGAAGGGAGAAAAAATGGGGTGTGGGGGGGCTTTCTCCTTTTGGGGACCTGCTGAGAGGTGTTTTTGGGGTTGAGGATTTGCTCAGATAAACGGGGTTTTAGGTTCGACATCCTGCACGCTCACCCTGGGGAGAAAATGAAAGAGGATCAAACAGGATCCGTAGGAGATTTTCTCGGAATTAAACCCACATCCAGAACATGCAAAGGCCAATGTACAAGTGGGATTTTTTCCTCCCGATACAGGCGATCCTTGATTTACGACTACAATTGAGCCCCTAATTTCCGTTTTTAAGCCAGATAGTTGTTAAGTGAGTTTTGCACCATTTGACGAGCTTTCTTTAGAATAGAACAGAAGAGAACATAATAGAATAATAAAATAAGGAATAGAATAGAATAGAATAGAATAATAAAATAAGAATAGAATAGAATAGAATAGAAAATAGAATAGAATAGAATAGAATAATAAAATAAGGAATAGAATAGAATAGAATAGAATAATAAAATAAGAATAGAATAGAATAGAATAGAATAGAAAATAGAATAGAATAATAAAATAAGGAATAGAATAGAATAGAATAGAATAGAATAGAATAAGGAATTTCCCAATTTCCCAATTACCTCGTCCCTCTCAGATCTCCTCATGGTCTCCCATCCAAAACTAAATCCCAGCTTGCTTAGCCGGAAGCCCAGCCTGGAAGCAAACGACAGGGTAGTTGTTCCAACTCACAACCACAACTGAGACCACAATTTCCATAGCGCGGCAAATCGACTGTTGGAACGAGTTGGACCAGATTTGACAACTTTTTTTTTTTTTTTTACCGGCGAAGCCCATTGGCTGAAGTCGTTCGATGAATCACAACTTTGTTAAGAGGATCCGGCTTTCCTCGTTGACTTGTTTTGCCAGGAGCCAGATGGGAAAGTCACAAGTGACAATCCCCCAAATTTTAATTATCTGGCTGTGGGGCTGACAGAAGAATAGAGCTGGAAGGGAACCTAGAGGTCCTCTAGTCCAACCCGCTGCTCAAGCAGAAGACCCTATAATATTCCAGACAAATGGTTGTCCGGTCTCTTCTTTAAAAGGAGGAGGAGGAGGAGGAGGAGGAGGAGGAGGATGGAGTTGGAAGGGACCTTGGAGGTCTTCTAGTCCAGTCCCTGCTCAATCAGGAGACCCTGTACCATTCCAGACAAACGGTTGTACAGTCTTTTCTTAAAATGGAAGAGGAGGAGAAGGAGGACAGAGTTAATAATAATAATAAAGTTGAAAGGGACCTTGGAGGTTATCTAGTCCAACCCCCTGCTCAGGCAGGAAACCCTGTACCATTCCAGACAAATGGCTGTCCAGTCTCTTCTTAAAAACTTCCAGCGTTGGAGCATTCAAAGCTTCTGGAGGCAAGGAGTCCCACTGGTTAATTGTTCTCACTGTCAGGAAATTCCTCCTTAGTTCTCGGTGGCTTCTCTCCTTGATTAGTTTCCATCCATTGCTTCTTGTCCTGCCTTCCAGCGAGTTGGGACCCTGGAGGTCTTCTAGTCCAACCCCCTGCTCCAGCAGGAGACCCTTTACCATTCCAGACAACTGGCTGTCCGATCTCTTCTTAAAAACCTCCCGTGATGGAACACCTACAACTTCTGGAGGATGCTGCGACGGCCGTAAGTGTGAGGACCGGCCGCAAACCACTTTTTTTCCGTGCCAACGTAACTTTGATCGCTAAATGGATGTTCATAAATCAAGGATCCCCTGTATATATCATCCCAGCTCGTTTCTGCCAGAGTCAGCAAGTTTCCCCTTTTTGAAATCAAGACAATGGTTTGCTAAAGGGTGGGGTGGGGTGGGAAAACATTCCCAGATAAACTTCTCTTTTCGTTATCGGCAAAACGACAACACTCATTATAGATACGGTGTTGTTTCGCAAGCTTTGGCACCGCAGGAAACGAGTCCTACCCCCCCCCCACACACACACACTAACTCCAAAATGCCAGAGGGGGTTTGCGTGCATGTTAACGCCAAGAATATATTTTGTGCCCTGTTGCAGAGATCATCCCGCTTGTGTCTAACTTCTTCTGAATTTCGCAAAAGATTTGCGGAGTAAAATCAGATGGAAAAAGAGGCATTAAAAAAAAAAAAGATTGCATTTTCAGAAAAAAAAACCCAAGTAAGTTTATTAATCCAGATTATCGTTTATTTTCACGGACTCTAGCAAACCACGTCTCAGCTTTTAATTTCCCAGTTATACAGGGACCGCAAGGGAGTCCAAAGTTTAAGTCGCTAAGCGAGATGGCGAGTTTTGCCCCATTTTGCTAACTACCTTTCTTGCCACAGTCCTTAAGCGAATCACTGCAGTGGTTAAGTCAGCCATGCGGTTGTTAAGTGAATCCTGCCTTCCCCATTGACTTTGGTTCATCAGAAGGCCACAGAAGGGGGTCCCCTGACACCCACCCCCCGGGGACGCTGCAACCGTCGTAAGCACGAGTCGGTGGCCAAGCATCCGCCTTTGGATCGCCCGACCTTGGGAGATGCTGCAAAAAGTCGTAAGTGTGAAAAACAATCCTAACTCGCATTTTTTTCCCTGGGCCGTTGCAATTTCGGTCACTAAAAGGACAGTTGTAAGTTGAGGAGTAACTGCAATAAAAACAACAACTAGTGTTACTTGCTTTAAATCCGAGACAGGTTATTTGGATCAGAGCTGTGGGATCACAAGAGATATTGTTAAACTGTCATCACATACCGCTCCCTATTTTAGAAGCCCTTCCAGGTTGCTATTATTGGTTCCCGGGGGGTGGGGGGAGATATTTCTATCAGACCAGCCCCCCCACACACACCCTTAGTGGGGATTTAAGCTGGGAATGCAAAGTGGAAATCTGAAACAATTAAGATTTGTAACTCCACGGAAATGTATGCTTGGGACTCCCTTGTAGTTTAGGATCTAAGAAAGTTGCAAATAACTCTTAATTAACGGTGCAACACGGGAACAATAGGATAATATGAGATAGAGACCCATAGCAAACATAGAGAGATTGAAAACAAAGAAACAACGATCTGTTCGGTGGTAGTCCTTGACTTAACGACTGCAATTGAGCCCAAATTTTCTGTCGCTAAGCAAGACATCCGTTAAGTGAGTTTTGTTCCATTTTACGACCTTTTCTTCCTGCAGTTGTTAAGTGGCTTCCCGTTGCTTGTCAGACAGTCTCAAAGGGGGATCACGTGACCCAGGGGGACACGGCAACCGTCATAAGTACAAGCCAGTTGCCAAGCATCTGAATTTTGATCACGTGAACATGGAGATGCTGCAACGGTCCTTAAGTGTGAAAAACGGGCGTGTCACTTTTTAAAAGGTCACTCAGCGAATGGTTGTAAGTCAAGGATTACCCACATTGCAGATCAAGTTCAACAAGAATAGGATATTTAAAATGGAAGCACCAATTCTGGACCGTTGGAAGGCCATCGGCGTTGACAAATCAGAATCGGTCCATTTGGAACAGCTTACATCCTGGGATGATATTTGTAACACCATCAGTCAACTACATCTGCCTCTTCTTCAACAGGTGTGCCAAAATGCCAGTTTCAGTCTGAACATCTGGCTGACGGTGCAACAGTTACATCGGTCACCACGATGTAAAAAAGATGTTGAGACTCTAGAAAGAGTACAGAGAAGAGCAACAAAGATGATTAGGGGACTGGAGGCTAAAACATACAAGAAACGGTTGCTAGAATTGGGTATGTCTAGTTTGACGAAGAGAAGGACAAGGGGGGACATGATAGCAGTCTTCCAATATCTCAGGGGCTGCCGTAAAGAAGAGGGAGTCAAGCTATTTTCCAAAGCACCTGA
This sequence comes from Crotalus tigris, assembly GCF_016545835.1. NCBI lineage: Eukaryota > Metazoa > Chordata > Lepidosauria > Squamata > Viperidae > Crotalus > Crotalus tigris. Next base: position 3,496,731 of record NW_024096569.1, read on the forward strand.
AGGCAGGACAAGAAGCAACGAGTGGAAACTAATCAAGGAGAGAAGCAACCTAGAACTAAGGAGAAACTTCCTGACAGTGAGAACAATTAATCAGTGGAACAGCCTGCCTCCAGAAGCAGTAAATGCTCCAACACTGGAAGTTTTTAAGAAGAGACTGGACAGCCATTTGTCCGAAATGGTGTAGGGTTTCCTGCCTGAGCAGGGGGTTGGACTAGATGACCTCCAAGGTCCCTTCCAACTTTACTACTATTATTATTATATAATATGACAGTTAAAAGTTATGATGCTCTTCAATATTTTTTTCTGTTTCCCAGTTGTGTTACTCCAAAGAAGAATGGGAGGCTAGTTCCAGCTTAAAACTCTTCACAACATCCAGTTCTATCATTTAAAACCAACCCCTAAAATCGATAGTATTAATTTCTACACCAAGTGACATCAGGGCTCCAAATGTATATAATTGGAATAACCTAAATACAGAGTGGATGATGTATAACTAGGCTGCAATGCTCCCCGTGTCCAAAAGGGGTGGTATGAAACACTGTCTGCTGCCATCTAATGGGCATCTGGAGCAATGCTGTTGGATTTTAAATTCCAGAATTGGGAGAGTAATAATCAAGTTTTTTAAAACTCGGGTGAAAAAAAAACATCAGGACTCAACTTCAGTTTATATCAAGAACGTTGTTGGTGTTTCAAAAACCTTTTAATTCACTATGCAAATAGGGATAATATGTGAAAAGTTACGATGCTTGAGATTTTTTTTTTCTATTTTCTTATTTTACACCAAAGAAACACCGGAGGTTAGTTTCATCTTGATGGGAATGGAACTCTCTGAAATCTGAAACTCTTCACATTGTCCAGTTCTGTCATTTAAAACCACTCCATAAAAAATGCTACTATTCATTTCTATGCTCAAGTGACATCAGTGCTTCAAATTTATAACTATAATAATATAAATAGAGAGAGGAAGATGTATAACTAGGCTGCCATACTCTTCGTGCCCACGAGAGGGCAGTATAAAGCATCGTCTGCAGCCCTCTAGTGGCCACTGGAGCTTTGCAGCCCAGGTTTGATATCTTCAATGTAACTAACTCTTTTAGTCTGAGATAAATTACCACTACAAGGTTGCACGCAAGGAGAGGATTCTGTAGCAAAGCCAACAAGCCATCGGCACTCCAAATATATATATAACTAGACCAGTGGTTCTCAACCTGTGGGTCGGGACCCCATTTGGGGTCGAACGACCATTTCACGGGGGTCGCCAAACAACGCAGTCCGCCATTTTTTTCCCCCTTTTCCTTAGCTGTGCTCCTCCCTTTTATTCTATTGGCTTTTGAAAGCCAATAGAATAGACTCTCTTGAATAGAGTCTAATTCTATTGGCTTTCAAAGCCAATAGGAATTGTCCAGGCTGTCTCTGCCCTGCTGAGCCCGCCAAAACTCCCATTCTGCAAACGGTGCTGCACCAGTTGAGTAGTCCTCGACTTATGACCGGTTGAGTAGTCCTTGACTTATGACCTGTTGGGGGTCGCAGCATTAAAAAGGTTGAGAACCACTGAACTAGAATAATATAAATAGAGGAAGATGTATAACCAGGCTGCCATACTCCTCATGTCCACGAGAGGGCAGTATAAAGCATCATCTGCAGCCCTCTAGTGGCTATCTGGAGCTTTGCAGTTTTGGTACCCGCAATGTAAGCTGTCGATAAATCTGCAACTGCAATCTTGGTGTGAGGTTGCATTCTGTGGCGAAGCCAATGAGCCGTTGGAGGGGGGGAGGGTGGCCATTGCACGAATTCTCTCCCCGTGTCTCGCCCTCCCGGGACCCCCTGCTCTCCTTCTCCCCCTCCCTCTGGAATCTCAGTCCTGTTGTTCCAAGATATTTTGACGTCTCTCTCCTGCCCCCTCCTTCTCTCCCCCCCCCCGCCCTGAACCTGTTCCTATTCTTCATACCACGACAATGACGAGAGATTCCAATTGTTCGGGGGGCCAGGCTGGAGATGTGGGGAGGAAGGGGGTGGAGGATGGGTCTGCCTGTCCATATGAGGCTGGCCAGGAGGAGGGGGCGGGAGGGAATTGGGGATTTATAACCAGGGTCCTGAGCCACGGACTCTGCTTAGAACCCCATCCCTTCTCTGCTGGTCTCAGGTAAGACCCCCCCCCCCGTTGCAGCCCTTCAGCCCCCCACAGTGTGGGGTGAGAGATGGGGAATTCCCCCTGTCCAATTCATGCTGCAGGGAAAGGGGTGATGCTTTGGGCGCAAGAAATTATAAACACGGGTCTGACTGGGGTCGTGGGAATGGGATGCGTTTCTTGAAGACCAGGTTGCACGGGGGGGGAGGGCATCGCCCCTTCCTGAATTTTAGAGAGGGGGGAGGAAGCGGTTGTAAGGGGTAATTTGGTGGTAGCCCCGTCCGTCCGCTGAGTGTCTCTGGCACCTGCTGCTGTTAGCGATGTTGCCACCTGTAAGGGAGTGGGTATCCTGCATTTCTCCAGCTGGGAAGCTTTCCCCCAGCTGGGAAGAATGGGAGATGTAGTCCAGTTCAGCTGGAGGACGCAGGCAGGGGAAGGATGAGTTAGCATCACACCTTTGGTGAAGAGGGAAATTCTCCTCTTGAAAACACTCACTTTTGGCCAGGAATATTCTACATCGTCACACCCTAGTCTAACTTTTAATTCAGAAATGTCTTTTCCTTTCTTTTCTTTTCCTTTCTTTTTCCTTCCCTTTCTTTCTTCCTTCCCTTCCTTTCTTTTCCTTCTTTTCATTGCAGTCTCCTTTCCTCTTTCCTTCCTTCCTTCCTTCCTTCCTTCCTTCCTTCCTTCCTTCCTTCCTTCCTCCCTCCCTCCCTCCCTCCCTCCCTTTCTTTCTTTCTTTCCTTCCTTCCTCCCTCCCTCTCCCTTTTTCCTGCTTCTTTCTTTCTTTCCTCCCTCCCTCCCTTCTTTCTTTCCTTCCTTCCTCCCTCCCCCCTTCTTTCCTTCCTCCCTCCCTCTCCCTTTTTCCTGCTTCTTTCTTTCTTTCCTCCCTCCCTCCCTTTCTTTCTTTCCTTCCTTCCTCCTTTCTTTCCTTCCTTCCTCCCTCCCTCTCTCCCTCTCCCTTTTTCCTGCTTCTTTCTTTCTTTCTTTCTTTCTTTCTTTCTTTCTTTCTTTCTTTCTTTCTTTCTTTCCTTCCTCCCTCCCTCCCTTCCTTCTTTCCTTCCTTCCTTCCTCCCTCCCTTCTTTCTTTCTTTCTTTCTTTCCTTCCTTCCTTCCTCCTTCCCTCCCTTCCTTTAATAAAATTGTCAGAAAAGGCACTCTCTTGCTCTGAAATAGTTGGGATTACAACTCCCATCTCTTTGAGATACTATCTGGAAAACATGGTCTTCGTAATCCTTGGGAACAAATGGCGGTCATGCTTGACATGTCTGACTGAAAAAAAAACCCACTTTGGGGAGGATTTAGCTCTTTCATTAGGGAAAGCATACACTGAGAAAATGTACCTTAGAGGCTGATCTTTCATAACATATATGAAAATCTATATATTGTAGCTCCTCTCCTCCCAATATTTTTTTCCTCCCTTAAAATAAAATATATCGGAATCATCCTGGCAGGAACGATACCTGGGTGGCTGGGGAAAGGATTGGGGTGTATTTTATACTAACACGGCCCTTTTCCACGACAGGAGTCCGACCTGAGGTGTCCCCGGTTTTTCTCCTCAGCAATCCTCTAAAAACAAAGGGTAACTATCATAACTATCTATTTCTGACCAACAGAACAATCTATATCTAGTAGTATATCTATTTACACTTCAGTTGCAGCTGTTCTGGGTGGCATCCTTGCCTAAAGCTGGTTTCTAAAGGGTGCAATTCTGCTAACACCCAGCAGGGGGCAGCATATCTGCCCTGGAAGGAGAGGGATTAAATAAGGCGCTGTTCCAGTGTTGTACACCAGGGGGGGAAGCAGCACTATTCAAAACTTGGCTTAGCTCAGGGCGCCCTCCGGTGGATCCCTTCTGAACGACACATTGCAGATTATCTCGCTTTAGCAGTCAGAGCCCTGATGACGTTGCCTAGCTGGGCTGTGAAATGTCTGCCAGAAAACCACCCTTGTTAAAACTTTCCCCCAAGGCTGCAGGTGTGAATCCTGCCCACCTGCCCGCCGGGAGAGCCCCACAGCCTGTATCGACGACATTAACCTGGTTTCGTTGCAGCTCCCACCATGGATGGAGAGACATCTGATTTTGGGGCCGCCGCCCCTTTCTTGCGCATGTCGGAAAAGAGCCGTATCGAAGCTCAGACCCGGCCGTTCGACATGAAGAAGGATGTTTTCGTGCCGGATGCCAAAGAGGAATTTGTGAAAGCCAAGATCGTTTCCAGAGAAGGTGGCAAAATCACCGCGGAAACGGAAAGCGGCAAGGTAGACGTCGTTTGAAGTCAGATCTTTAGACTACAAAAATATACAGAATAACAGAGCTGGAAGGGACCTTGGAGGTCTTCTAGTCCAACCTCCTGCTCAAGCAGGAGACCCTATACTAGCGGTCTTCGAACTTGGCCCTTTGATGACTTGTGGACTTCGACTCCCAGAATTCCTCAGCCAGGCACGCTGGCTGAGGAATTCTGGGAGTCGAAGTCCACAAGCCATCAAAGGGCCAGGTTTAAAGACCCTTGCTTGTGGACTTCAACTCCCAGAATTCCTCAGCCAGGCCTGCTGGCTGAGGAATTCTGGGAGTCGAAGTCCACAAGTCATCAAAGGGCCAGGTTTCAAGACCCCCGTCCTATACCATTCCAGACAAAGGGCTGTAAGCATTCCTCCAGATCTGAAAGATCTCAATTCCTGGCATCTTCCATCCAGCTGTGCTGTAAAGTGGGTCTTCGTGGTGCTGGCTGAGGATGATGGGGCTTAAAGTCCAAGCTGCCTGGACTGGGCCAGTTAGAGAAGGGTAGAGAAACTGAGAAGAAATCATTCAGAGGGCACAGATCAACTTTACTCAGCTGCGGCCATTTTAAGAAGAGCAGAGCTGGCTGGGGAATTCTGGGAGTTGGAAGTCCGCACCTCTTAAAATGGTCGTAGTTCAGAAACTACGGATAGCAGGAGCAGTTGCCACCAAAACAGTGGTTAGATAAGGGGGGGGGGGGCTTGAGCCCTGGCCGAGAAAATGAGAACATATTTCAGACAAGCCCCTTCCCAAGTCGCATGAAGATAAAGGAGGGGAAGGGGACGTGTCTTCAGGCTGCTAGGACCATTACTATAGCTATTACAATATTATATTTATATTGTAATATTGTAATGCTGGCCTAACATGGTGTGGGGCTTCTTAATCCGCTCTAGCCTGTTGGGTTGACAGTGATAAATCTCCCTGAGGGTCAAGCACCGTTGTTCCCTTTACTGTATGTGTGTGTGTGTGTGTGTGTGTGTGTGTGTGTGTGTGTGTTTGTTTGTTAATGTGTGTGGATTCCTGGCAGCGGCCTGGACAAGTCCCTGGAGTTTTCCTGCAAACATTTCGGAAGTGGTGTGCTATTGCTTGCTTCCTAGGGCTGGGAGAGAGGGACTGGCCCAAAGTCACCCAGCCGGTTTTCATGCCTGAGGCAGGACTAGAACTCTCCGTCTCCTGGTGATTGGCCCAAAGTCACCCAGCCGGTTTTCATGCCTGAGGCAGGACTAGAACTTTCTGTCTCCTGGTGATTGACCCAAAGTCACCCAGCCAATTTTCACGCCTGAGGCAGGACTAGAACTCTCCATCTCCTGGTGATTGGCCCAAAGTCACCTAGCCAGCTTTCACGCCTGAGGCGGGACTAGAACTCTCCGTCTCCTGGTGATTGGCCCAAAGTCACCCAGCCGGTTTTCATGCCGGAGGCAGGACTAGAACTCTCCGTCTCCTGGTGATTGGCCCAAAGTCACCTAGCCAGCTTTCATGCCTGAGGCGGGACTAGAACTCTCCGTCTCCTGGTGATTGGCCCAAAGTCACCCAGCCGGTTTTCATGCCGGAGGCAGGACTAGAACTCTCCGTCTCCTGGTGATTGGCCCAAAGTCACCTAGCCAGCTTTCATGCCTGAGGTGGGACTAGAACTCTCTGTCTCCTGGTGATTGGCCCAAAGTCACCCAGCCGGTTTTCATGCTGGAGGCAGGACTAGAACTCTCCGTCTCCTGGTAATTGGCCCAAAGTCACCCAGCCAGCTTTCACGCCTGAGGCAGGACTAGAACTGTCCGTCTCCTGGTAATTGGCCCAAAGTCACCCAGCCAGCTTTCACGCCTGAGGCAGGACTAGAACTCTCCATCTCCCGGTGATTGATCCAAAGTCACCCAGCCGGCTTTCATGCCCAAGGCAGGACTCAAAGCCTCATGGGTCAGGGACGGGTTCAGCAAAGGGAGCCCCGTTCTTGTGGTGAGGCCTATCTGACCTCAAGATCCGATTCCATCTCGTTGGCAGACGGTGACGGTCAAAGAAGATCAAATCATGCAGCAGAACCCGCCCAAGTTCGACAAGATCGAGGATATGGCCATGCTGACTTTTCTGCACGAACCGGCCGTGCTCTACAACCTGAAGGATCGCTACGCCTCCTGGATGATCTACGTAAGCCCAGAGGAATGGGGAGGGAAGACTTTGCATGGAGGACCTTATTCTTACCCCACAGATATCTGGGGGTGATGAGCAAAACAGAATCAGAATCAGAATAGAACTGGAAGGGACCTTGGAGGTCTTCTAGTCCAGCCCCCTGCTCAAGCAGGAGGCCAGGGGTAGGCAACCTTGGCTCTTTTATGACTCGTGGACTTCAACTCCCAGAATTCCTGAGCCAGCCACGCTGAGGGGAAAGGGAGAGGTTTCCAAGCTGAGCCAGGTTGGCTTGGGAATTCTGGGAGTTGAAGTCCACGAGTCATGAAGGGGCCAAAGTTTCCCTCATGCTGGCTCAGGAATTCTGGGAATTGAAATCCACGAGTCATGAGGGGGCCATAGTTCCCCCATGCTGGCTCAGGAATTCTGGGAGTTGAAGTCCACGAGTCATAAAATGGACTAGGCCAGGGGTAGGCAACCCAAAACACTTAAAGAGCCACTTGGACCCGTTTCCCACCAAAAACAAAACACTGGGAGCCGCAAAACCATTTTGATATCTAAAATGAAGATAACACTGCATATATCCTTTTTTACCTTTATTATAGGTGTGTGTGTGTTTGTGTGTGTGTGTTTGTGTGTGTATGTATGTGTGTGTGTATATATATGTATATGTATATGTATATATGTATGTGTATACACACACACACACACACACACACAGGTAAAAAAAAGGATATATGCAGTGTTATCTTCATTTTAGATGTCAAAAGGGTCTCTCTCTCTCTGTCTCTCTCTCTCCCTCCCTCTCTATCTGCCCTTGGTCTGCCACTCCTCTTCCCCCACTCTCTTTCTTTCTCTCTCTCTCTTTCCTCTCTCTCTCTCTCTCCCTCTCTCTCTTTCTCTCTCTCTCTTTCTCCCCCCCCTCTCCTATCTGCTGCTCACCTGACAAGCTTCAAGCTGTTGTCCAACAAGATAAGGGGTAGACAACCTCGTCTCTTTTATGACTCTTGGACTTCAACTCCCAGAATTCCTGAGTCAGCCTAGCTGGGCTAGCTAGCTCTCTCCTGCCCTTCCTGCTTCCTGCAGAGACGCAGCAAAGGGAGGAGCTCCGCCCAGTAAGCTTTTCAGCTCGGAAAACACTGTGAGTCCACTCTCTTTTACATACACACACACTCACACACACACACACACAAAAACACAAACACACCCACACACACACACACACAGAGAGAGAGAGAGAGAGAGAGAGAGAAGCAGGGAAGCGCAATTCCTCTCTCTTCTCTGTCTCTCTCTGCAAAGGCAGAGGAGGCTGGGAGCCGCAGGGGAAGGCTCAAAGAGCCGCATGCGGCTCCGGAGCCGCAGGTTGCCGACCTGTGGACTAGGCCTAGACCAGAGTTAGGCAACCTCAGCTCTTTTATGACTCGTGGACTTCAACTCCCAGAATTCCTGAGCCAGCCATGCTGAGGAGAAAGGGAGAGGTTTCCAAGCTGAGCCAGGTTGGCTCAGGAATTCTGGGAGTTGAAGTCCATGAGTCCTAAAAGAGCCAAGGTGGCCTAGCCCTACGCCTAGGCCATTCCAGACAAGTGGCTGTATAGTCTCTTCTTAAAAAACTCCAGTGATGGAACACCTACTATTTCTGGTGGCAAGCTGTTCCATTGGTTAATTGTCCTCATTGTTAGGAAATTCCTCCTTAATTCCAGGTTGTTTCTCTCCTTGATTAGTTTCCATCCATTGCTAATAATAATAATGATGATGATAGTGGTGGTGGTGGTGGTGATGGAAAGGACCTTGGAAATCATCTAGTGCAACTCCCTGCTCAGGCAGGAAATCCTATATCATTTCAGACAAATGGCTGTTAAAACTTCTTCTTAAAAACTTCCAGTGCTGGAGCATTCACAGCTTCTGGAGGCAGGTGCTTCCACTGGTTAATTGTTAATCTCCTTAATTCCAGGTTGCTTCTCTCCTTGATTAGTTTCCATCTGTTGCTCCTAGTCCTGCCTTCAGGCCCCTTGGATAATAGCTTGACTCCCTCTTCTTTGGGGCAGCCCCTGAGATATTGGAAGACTGCTATCCTGTCCCCCCTAGTCCTTCTTTTCATTAAACTGGACATCCCCAATTCCAGCAATCGTTCCTTATATGCTTTAGCCTCCAGTCCCCTGATCATCTTTGTTGCTCTTCTCTGCACTCTTTCCAGAGTCTCAACATCTTTTTTACATCGTGGTGACCAAAACTGCCTTCGGGTGCTTCGGAAAATAGATCCCCTCTTTCTTTGTGGCAGCCCCTCAAATACCAGAATCCAGCTATCATGTCCCCCCTAAGTCCTTCTTTTCTCTAGAGTCTATCCATACCCAAATCCTGCAACCGTTCTTCCTATGTTTTGTTCTCCAGGCCTTTAATCGTCTTAGTTGCTCTTCTCTGCCCTTTTTCCAAAGTCTCAACCTCTTTTTTGTGACCAAAACTGGATGCAGTATTCCAGGGGTGGCCTTCAAACACAGGTGGGGTGGGGTGTTCAGAAGCCATTCCAGTTACGGGAACCATCCTGGTGGTCTCCCGGCGTCGTTGGCTGGGGGAATCCTGGGAGTTGAAGTCCACGGTCTTTAAAATGTCCCAAGGTTGAGAAAAGACTTCTCCAGAGAAAAGGCAGGCATTCCTCTAGTGAAGAAATAAATTGTCCTCTCCCTAGGCTTTGAGGTTCTACCACAGACCAGGAAGGGCCTTCAAAACTTCACTTCTCTTCCCTCTCTTCTTCTCTAGACCTACTCAGGGCTGTTCTGTGTGACGGTCAACCCCTACAAGTGGTTGCCAGTCTACAACGCTGAAGTGGTGGCTGCCTACCGAGGGAAGAAGCGGAGTGAAGCTCCTCCTCATATCTTCTCCATCTCCGACAATGCCTATCAGTACATGTTGACAGGTAAAGGATCTTACAGGTAAAGGAAGACGAGGGGATCCAGAAGAGGGGAACCTGGTGGTCATGAGAGAAGAATCAATGTTGAAGATTTCAGGAAGTAGACTGGGGCTTCTCCTGTTCCCCTTCTTCCTCTTCCTCTTTGTCTATCTTCTCCTTCTCCTTCTTGTCTTCCTCCTTGTCTATCATCTTCTTCTCTCCCTCCTCCTCCTCGTTGTCTATCTTCTCCTTCTCTTCTTCCTCTTCCTTGTCTGCCTTCTTCTTTTCCTCCTTGTGTATTTTCTCCTGCTTGTCTTTCTCCTCTTCTTCGTTGTCAATTTCTTCTTCTTCTTCTTCTTCTTCTTCTTCTTCTTCTTCTTCTTCTTATTCTTCTTCTTCTTCTTCTTCTTCTTCTTCTTCTTCTTCTTCTTCTTCTTCTTCTTCTTCTTCTTCTTCTTCTTCTTCTTCTTCTTCTTCTTCTTCTTCTTCTTCTTCTACTTCTTCTACTTCTTCTTTTTCTTCTTCTTCTTCTTCTTCTTCTTCTTCTTCTTCTTCTTCTTCCTCCTCCTCCTCCTTGTCTATCTTCACCTCCTCCTTCTCTTCTTCCTCTTCCTCCTTGTCCATCATCCCCTTTTCCTCCTCTTCCTCCTTGACTATCTTCTCCTTCTTTTCCTCTGTTTTCTGCTTCTCCTTCTTCTCTCCCTCCTCCTCCTCCTCCTCGTCCGTCTTCTCTTTCTCTTCTTCCTCTTCTTCATCTGCCTTCTTCTTTTCCTCCTTATGTATTTTCTCCTGCTTGTCTTTCTCCTCTTCTTCGTTGTCAATTTCTTCTTCTTCTTCTTCTTCTTCTTCTTCTTCTTCTTCTTCTTCTTCTTCTTCTTCTTCTTCTTCTTCTTCTTCCTACTCCTCCTCCTCCTTGTCTATCTTCACCTCCTCCTTCTCTTCTTCCTCTTCCTCCTTGTCCATCATCCCCCTTTCCTCCTCTTCCTCCTTCACTATCTTCTCCTTCTTTTCCTCTTCTGTTTTCTGCTTCTCCTCTTCCTCCTCCCCCTCCTTGTCTGTCTTCTCCTTCTTTTCCTCCTCTTCTTCCTTGTCTATCTTCTTCCCCATCCTCCTTGTCTATTTTCGCCTTCTCCTTCTCTTCCTCCTTCTCTTATCTCCTCCTCCTCCTCTGCTTTCTCCTCCATATTCTCCGTCTCCTCTCCCCTTCTTTTTCTTTGTCCTCATCTATCTCCTTCTCCTTCTTGCTTTCATGTTTCTCCCTTTCTTTTCAAATCTTTTTTTTTTCCCCTTCTCTTTTCTAGATCGGGAAAACCAGTCCATTCTTATCACGTAAGTTTCAGCTCCGGCCTTGATCTTTCAAAATACTGTCTAGTTATCAAAATGCTATTTAGTTATCTTACCAACCCCGTGGAACTTGTTTTCCATTTTGATTGGGGGGGGGGCTTGTCTTCTTCTCACAGTGAAATTAAAGTGGTTTTTCTTCAGTCTTTGACCTAGCAGGAAGCTATAGGGACATAACATAGAATAGAACAGAACAGAATAGAATAAAATAGAATAGAAAATATGGGGAATAGAATAGAATAGAATAGAATAGAATAGAATAGAATAGAATAGAATAGAATAGAATAGAATAGAATAGAATAGAATAGAAAATATGGGAATAGAATAGAATAGAATAGAATAGAATAGAATAGAATAGAATAGAATAGAATAGAAAATATGGGAATAGAATAGAATAGAATAGAATAGAAAATATGGGAATAGAATAGAATAGAATAGAATAGAATAGAATAGAAAATATGGGAATAGAATAGAATAGAATAGAATAGAATAGAATAGAATAGAATAGAATAGAATAGAAAATATGGGAATAGAATAGAATAGAATAGAATAGAAAATATGGGAATAGAATAGAATAGAATAGAATAGAATAGAATAGAATAGAATAGAATAGAAAATATGGGAATAGAATAGAATAGAATAGAATAGAATAGAATAGAATACAGTACAGTACAGTACAGTAAGTACAATACAATAGAAAATATGGAATGGGAATGGAATGGAATAGAATAGAATAGAATAGAATAGAATAGAATAGAATAGAATAGAATGTGGAAGGGATCTTGGAGGTCTTCTAGTCCAGCCCCCCGCTCAAGCAGGAGAACCTACACCATCTCAGACAAGTGACTGTCCAGTCTCTTCTTAAAAACCTCCAGTGATGGAGCGCCCACGTTAAGCCCACATAAAAGACAAGAATTGGTAGGATCAACTTAACTTAAAACCACAATTCACCCTCAAAGCTTCTGTTATTAGATGAATCTGGCCTCAGTTATTAAGTGAATCGCTGCAGTTATTAAGTTAGGAACACGGTCGTTAAATGAATCCGGATTCCCCCTTGACTTTGCTTGTCAGACGGTCGTAAAAGGGGATCACATGACCCCCCCGGGGCGCCGCAACTGTCATAAATATGAGTCAGTTGCCAAGCATCTGAATTTGGATCACGTAACCCTGGGGCAAAGCTAGGCCACCTTGGCTCTTTTATGACTCGTGGACTTCAACTCCCAGAATTCCTGAGCCAGCCTGGCTCAGCTTGGAAACCTCTCCCTTTTCCCTCAGCATGGCTGGCTCAGGAATTCTGGGAGTTGAAGTCCACCAGTCATAAAAGAGCCAAGATGGCCTAGCCCTGTCTTAGCTCTAATCAGCTCCTTATTCCTCTGTCTGAGCCAGCGTGAGGGAAACTTTGGCCCCTTCATGATTTGTGGACTTCAACTCCCAGAATTCCTGAGCCAGCAAGGCTCAGCTTGGAAACCTCTCCCTTTCCCCTCAGCATGGCTGGCTCAGGAATTCTGGGAGTTGAAGTCCACGAGTCATAAAAGAGACAAGGTTGCCTACCCCTGCCCTAGGGGATGCCGCAACCGTCGTAATTGTGGAAAAACAGTGCCGAGTCTCTTTTTTTTGTGGTGTTACAACTTCGCATGGTCACTAAATGGGCTTCTGTAAGTCGAGGGCTCCCCACCCTGATCAGATCTGACCTAGCTTAGCTGTCTGATGTCTCCTGGGTTGACTAAATGTTGCTCTATACAGGGAGTCCTCAACTTACGGGACCAGAATTCTGTGCCTAAGCAAGACAGTGGCTACATGAGCCAAAGCTGTTTTGCAATTGGTTTGCCGTGGGGGGTGGTGGTAAGCGAATCACTGCAGTTGTTAAGTGGATCACGTGGTCGTTAAGCGAATCCGGCTTCCCCACCCTCCCCAAATTCAAGTTTGCTTTTCGGGAAGCTGCCTTAGGCAGGTCACCAATGGTGATCTTATTTACATCCACTGTCCCATCAATCAGGCCCGAATTAAGATTATGTTGGGTTTTTTTCCCCCCTCCCTACAGCGGAGAATCCGGTGCTGGGAAGACTGTGAATACCAAACGGGTCATCCAATATTTTGCGGTCATCGCTGCGATTGGCGATCGTAGCAAGAAAGACCAGGCGGCCGCAACGGGGAAGGTGAGCATCCAGTCGGGCAGTGTTTTGTTAACCTTGGGAAGTTTAAGACGGCTGGACTTCAACTCCCAGACTTCCCCATCCAGCTTGGCTGGATGCCCAGGTTGGACATCCCTACTGCAATAATTCAGACTAGTGGATCCTGAACTTGGGCAACTTGAAGACTTAAGTCTTGTGGACTTTGACTCCCAGAATTCCCCAGCCAGCGTGAGGGAACTATGACCCTTTTATGACTTGTGGACTTCAACTCCCAGAATTCCTCAGCCAGCGTGAGGGAACTACGACCCTTTCATGACTTGTGGACTTCAACTCCCAGAATTCCTCAGCCAGCGTGAGGGAACTATGACCCTTTTATGACTTGTGGACTTTAACTCCCAGAATTCCTCAGCCAGCATGAGGGAACTATGACCCTTTTATGACTTGTGACTTTAACTCCCAGAATTCCCCAGCCAGCCATGCTGGCTGGGGAATTCTGGGAGTTGAAGTCCACTCGTCTTAAAGTTCTCAAGGCAGTTACATATTTAAAGCTGGGCTACACATTACACCAGTTCTCTTCAACCGGGTGCTACTTCTATTAACCCTAACCAGATAGCCCAGTAGTAACGGCTATTAATAATTAATTAATTAGTATCAATTAGAACAATTAATTGATTCGTATCAATTAGAACAATTAATCGATTAGTATTAATTAGAACAATTAATTAATTAGTATCAATTAGAACAATTAATTCATTAGTATTAATTAGAACAATATTAATTAGAACAATTAATTAATTAGCATTAATTAGAAAAATGGTGGCCTCTGGTTATCTTGCACTATGACTTCTAACCCTCCATAGAATACTGTATATAGAACAGGGATCTTCAAACTTGGCCCTTTTATGACTTGTGAACTTCAACTCCCGGAATTCCTCAGCCAGGCACACTGGTTGAGGAATTCTGGGAGTTGAAGTCGACAACTCATTAAAAAGGCCACGTTTGTAGACCCCTGATATAGAATAACAAAGTTGGAAGGGACCTTGGAGGTCTTCTAGTCCAACCCCCTATGCCATTCCAGACAAATGGCTGTCCAGTCTCTTCTTAAAAACTTCCAGTATTGGAGCACTCACAATTTCTGGTGGCTGGCTGTTCCACTGGTTAATTGTTCTCATTCTCAAGAAATTCCTCCTTAGTTCTAGGTTGCTTCTCTCCTTGATTAGTTTCCGTCCGTTGTTTCTTGTCCTGCCCTTTGGAGAATAGCTTGACTCCCTCTTCTTTGTGACAGCCCTGAGATACTGGAACACTGCTATCATGTCCCCCCTTCTCTTCATTAAACTAGCCATCCCCAATTCCAGCAACCGTTCCTTATATGTTTCAGCCTCCAGTCCCCTAATCATCTTTGTTGCTCTTCTCTGTATTCTTTCTAGAGTCTCAACATCTTTTTTATCTTTATCTCGTTCTAATGCAGGGCTCTTCAAACTTGGCCCTTGGATGGCTTGTGGACTTCAACTCCCAGAATTCCTGAGGCAGGCAGGCACGCTGGCTGAGGAATTCTGGGAGTTGAAGTCCACAAGTCATCAAAGGGCCAAGACTAAAGACCCCTGGTCTAATACTTCCACCCCACCCATCCACAGGGCACCTTGGAAGATCAAGTCATCCAAGCCAATCCAGCTCTGGAGGCCTTCGGCAACGCCAAGACCCTACGGAACGACAACTCCTCTCGCTTCGTAAGTATGGATGCAAGGAGAAGGCGTGTCCTTTCTGGGATACCATCCTGTCTAATCTTCGCAAGCTTCTACTTGCCCTCAATCCATTTCTCCTTTCTTCTTCAGGGTAAATTCATCCGAATCCATTTTGGGGCGACGGGCAAGCTGGCATCAGCCGACATAGAAACTTGTGAGTGTTGAGTTTCCAGAATTCTCAACTCTTTGATGGATTCTTTGCAAGTTCTTGGATTGTTCTTCTGGACTTTTCGCACTTGTTCACCATCTCGGCATCTTTGTCGTTCTCCGCTTTTCCGTCTTCTTTTCAGATCTCCTGGAAAAGTCCAGGGTCATCTTCCAGCTGAAGTCTGAGAGGAATTATCACATCTATTACCAGATCTTGTCCAACAAGAAGCCAGAGCTACTGGGTGAGTCCTGCTCCGTGAATTATCTTTCGGACCAATCCCAGGTTTTGGTGCCTTGTTTTCGAGGTTCGGGTGAACTTGTCCAAACTGGTTCAGTTCAGCTGCATCTCTTCCATCTTGGCCTTGTACAGGTCTGAAGGGTTCATATATCTGAAGCCAGGAAAGCTTCGTTGAATCCAGGTTGACGTGTCTTGGTCTTGTTGAGTTGGCCATGCTCTTCTGGTTGCTTCTAGTCAGATTTTCCTGACTCGGCCTGAGTTGAATTGGGTCACTCTTCACTAGTTCAACTTAACTGTGCTGGGACTTTTCCAACCTTATTAAGACTGAAGAAGCCTTGATTGGACTACTGGACGCCTTGATCGATTCTCCTCCACTTAGTCTGAAGTTCATCTTTGTCTCCAGCATTGAAGACCTGGTTGACCTGGTTCTCAATCCAAAGAATTGAGAATACCGTACCTGATCTTGTGAGGTCCTGGATGCTCTCTGAGCATGGTTGTTGAAGAGCAGATTCCCCTCTCCCTTCTAGCATTGATGAGGATACCTGGTTGGATCATGAAATGTCTGCAAGAAAGCAACCAAACTCAGAGGAGACTCCACAATCCTCCTCCTCCTCTCCCTTCTCCTTCTCGTCCTTCTCCTCGTCCTCCTCCGCCATCCTCCCCTTTTCTCCTCCACTCCACAAACCCCACTCCTTTCTAGCACTGATGATGTTACCCAGCTGGGTCATGAAACATCTGCAAGAAAACAAGCAAGCTCATAGGATTCCACAATTGTTGTCATCGTTGTCCTCCTCCTCCTCTGTTCTCCTTCTCATCCTTCTCTTCTTCCCACTCCTCTCTTTTTCTCCTCCACTCTACAAACCCCACTCCTTCTAACACTGATGATGTTACCTAGTTGGGTCGTGAAACATCTACAAGGAAACAGCCAAGCTCAGAGGATTCCACAATCCTCCTCCTCTTCCTCCTCCCTCCTTCTCCTTCTCGTCGTCCTCGTCGTCCTCATCCTTGTCCTTCTCCCTTCTCCTTCTCGTCATCCTCCTCGTTCTCGTCCTTCTCCCTTCTCCTTCTCATCCTTCTCTTCCTCCCACTCCTCTCTTTTTCTCCTCCACTCCACAAACCCCACTCCCTTCTAGCTCTGATGATGTTACCTAGTTGGGTTGTGAAACATCTGAAAGGAAACAGCCAAGCTCAAAGGATTCCACAGTCCTCCTCCTCCTTCTCCTCGTCGTCCTCGTCCTCCTCCTTCTCCCCTCTCCTTCTCCATGTCATCATCATTGTCCTCCTCCACCTCCTCCCTTCTCCTTCTCATCCTTCTCTTCCTCCCACTCCTCTCTTTTTCTCCTCCACTCCACAAACCCCACTCCCTTCTAGCTCTGATGATGTTGGCTAGTTGGGCCATGAAAGGTCCACATGAAAACAACCAAGCTCAGAGAGCACCAAACCTAAGGTACAAATTATTCTCTGCTATCGGTACCTGGTCTCCTCTGGGATGACCCTTGTATTCCTTAACAGCATCTTCCTGTGAAGCCCAAGCGGTGGCTATGATTGTTGAAGACCTCTCTCCTCAGCCAGACCTTCTCCCTAAGAATGAAGGACAGCTGGTTTTGATTCCTAGTTTTCATTCCCCGTTATACCTTTCTGCATCTTTTAAATGCGTTGTTTGCACAAGAGGGTTTTCTTGGTTCGACTGTGAGCTGTCTTGAAGATTTACAGCATCGGTAAAGTGCCATTTGCGTTTCAGAATGGTCCTTGACCTCTTCCCCTGATGGAAGAACCACTTAGGAAGAGAAGATTGTCCACGTTTTGTCCACGCCTGACTTCTACCCTCTGTTTCTCCTTCCAGATATGCTGTTGGTCACCAACAATCCTTACGACTACGCCTTTATCTCCCAAGGAGAGACCACGGTGCCCTCGATCGATGACGCAGAGGAACTGTTAGCAACTGATGTGAGTTGTTGAGGGTAGAGTAATGTTCTGAGTGTTCTCCAGCTTGGCTTCTAGATCAGGGGTCCCCAGCCTTGACAACTTGAAGACCCGGGGACTTCAACTCTCAGAATTCCCCATCCAGCATGGCTGGATGCCCAGGTTGGACACCCCTAGTTCAATAATTCAGACTATTGGACCCTGAAGATGGGCAATGTGAAGACTTGAGACTTGTGGACCAACTCTCAGAATTCTGGGAGCTGAAGTCCACAAGACTTCAAATTGCCAAGGTTGAACACCCCTAGTTCAAGATATTTTGGACTATTGAACCCTGAACCCGGGCAACCTAAAGACTTATGGACTTCAACTCCCAGAATTCCCCATCCAGCATGGTGGGCTGGGGAATTCTGGGAGTTGAAGTCCACAAGTCTTCAAATTGCCAAGATTGGAGAGCCCTAGTTCAAGATCTTTTGGACTATTGAACCCTGAAGGTGGGCAACTTGTGGACTTCAACTCCCAGAATTCCCCATCCCGCATGGCTGGATGCCCAGGTTGGACACCCCTAGTTTAATAATTCAGACTATTGGACCCTGAAGCTGGGCAATGTGAAGACTTGAGACTTATGGACTTCAACTCTCAGAATTCTGGGAGCTGAAGTCCACAAGTCTTCAAATTGCCAAGGTTGAACACCCCTAGTTCAAGATATTTTGGACTATTGAACCCTGAACCCGGGCAACCTAAAGACTTGTGGGCTTCAACTCCCAGAATTCCCTATCCAGCATGGCAGGCTGGGGAATTCTGGGAGTTGAAGTCCACAAGTCTTCAAATTGCCAAGATTGGACAGCCCTAGTTCAAGATCTTTTGGACTATTGAACCCTGAAGGTGGGCAACTTGTGGACTTCAACTCCCAGAATTCCCCATCCCGCCTGGCTGACTGGGGAATGCTGGGAATTGAAGATCCACAGCTCTTCAAGGCGCCCAGATTGGACAGCCTTAATTCCAAGATGTTTTTAAAAACTATTGAGCCCTGAATCTTCCCCAAGAAAAGGCTCGTGGGACTTGGAGTCCAACCTATATCTGAGAAATCCGAGATCGATTGGTTGGAATTGAATTAGCTGGCTTTGGGTTGAACTCATCAACTATTTTTTGTTCTCTCCAAACCCAGAATGCCTTCGACATCTTGGGCTTCACCCAGGAGGAGAAAAACTCCATCTACAAATTGACGGGGGCCATCATGCACTACGGCAACATGAAGTTCAAGCAGAAGCAGCGGGAAGAGCAGGCGGAGCCAGATGGCACCGAAGGTCAGGCGAAGAGACGATCAAGGCCACCAAATGATGAAGATGAGCAATAATTTACAAAGACGGATGAATACCCCGTTAACGATAAAATGGGTGCCGGCAATCCTCCACTTAACGAGCCCCCCCCACTGACTCAAACATTTCCCTTGCTCAGCAAGGCAGTGAAGTGTCCCATTTTACGACCTTCTTTGCCAACCGTGGTTAAAACAATCTTGCTTTCCCCCCTTGACTTTGCTTGTCAGAAGATCATAAATGGGGATGATATGATCGCAGGACGCTGCAACCGTCGTAAATGCATATGGGCAGGAAATTACTCCTTCATTCTAGGTCAGTGGTTCTCAACCTTTTTAATGCCGCGACCCCCCAACCGGTCATAAGTCGAGGACTACTCAACCGGTCGTAAGTCGAGGACTACTCAACGGGTGCAGCACCGTTTGCAGAAGGGGACTTTTGGCGGGCTCAGCAGGGCAGAGACAGCCTGGACAATTCCTATGGGCTTTGGAAAGCCAATAGAATGAGACTCTATTCAAGAGAGTCTATTCTATTGGCTTTCAAAAGCCAATAGAATAAAAGGGAGGAGCACAGCTAAGGAAAAGGGGGAAAAAATGGCGGACTGCGTTGTTTGGCGACCCCCGTGAAATGGTCGTTCGACCCCAAATGGGGTCCCGACCCACAGGTTGAGAACCCCTGTTCTAGGTTGATTAGTTTCCATCCGTTGCTTCTCATCCTCTTCTCCATCCTTCCATTCCTCATCCAAGACCGGAGGAGCAATGTTTCTCAATCTTGGCACCTTGAAGGTGGGTGGACTTTCAACCTTGGCGACGTGAAGAAGGGTTGACTTCAACTCCCAGGATTCCCCAGCCAGCTTGGCTGGCTGGGGAATCCTGGGAGTTGAAATCCACCCTTCTTCACGTCGCCAAGGTTGAGGAACACTGCTCCAAAGTGGGGAACTGTGAAAACTCCCAGCTAGTATGTTGCAAAATCTCTACTATAGATCTTGGGAAGCAAGGATTGGAAACGCCAAAGGTTGCATGTCTACGTTCTCCTCTCCTCTATGGTTTTAAAAGATGTCCAGGTGGAGATCTTCAGGCATGCGACTCAATGTTTTGCTTCTCCAAAATGTGTATCAAAAAAAAAAAAACATTCGGACCACTTTCTGTGGGAAAGCACCTTTTTACGGATTGGGTCTTGCACTACAGCAAGCTGGGAACCAACCACTCGGGTCCTTCCCAACCGGTCCACCCTATGCAATAGTGGCGAATATCTGTAGGATGGGGGTCTACGATGGGGGTGAAGGTTTGTCCTCCGAGTGTGTGGGTTGGTTTTCCGAATGTTTCGTTACCAGGGTAGGCAGAATTTAGGGGATGTCTGTGTCAGTGGGCTTCTATTGATAAGGGCTTGAGGTGTGGGTGTGTCAAGTGAGGCTCTTGTCCAAATCAACCGCACAGCCAACCAGAGACAGCACCGACCCTCACCATCCCGCGCAATCCCCCCTCTCCCATCAGTTCCCCTCCCAATGACATAATCTCCCCATCACAAGCCTCTCACTGATGTCTCACACCTGACCCATCACAAGACCTTCTCTTGACACACTCAAACCTGAAGCCCTCATAAAGAGAAGAACAAGCACTGATCCTCACCATCCCGCGCAATCCCCCCTCTCCCATCAGTTCCCCTCCCAATGACATAACCTCCCCATCACAAGACCCGTCACAAGCCTCTCCCTGATGTCTCACACCTGACCCATCACTAGACCCTCTCTTGACACACCCACACCTGAAGCCCTCATAAAGAGAACAACAAGCACCGACCCTCACCATCCCGCGCAGTCCCCCCTCTCTCATCAATTCCTCTCCCAATAACATAACCTCCCCATCACAGGACCCATCACAAGCCTCTCCCTGATGTCTCACACCTGACCCATCACAAGACCTTCTCTTGACACACCCACACCTGAAGCCCTCATAAACAGAAGAACATCGACACTGACATCCCCTAAACTCCGCTGAAGATGTTGCCTAGCCTGGTAATGAAAGGTTTGGAAACCAACCCACAAGATCGGAGAACGAACCTTCGCCCTAGTCCACCCTCTCTTCTTTAACCCAAGAGACGGACGTCTACTGAAACCCTGTCATGGCTCTTGCAGAAGCTGACAAGTCAGCGTACCTGATGGGGCTGAACTCCGCAGACCTGCTCAAGGGGCTTTGCCACCCGAGGGTCAAAGTGGGGAACGAGTACGTCACCAAAGGGCAAAATGTCCAACAGGTAAGACTCCCACCTGTCGAGAGAGGGAGAAAAAAAACAAAACCAACGTCTTGGTCCAAACTCTCAGAAGAAAAATAAGGACCCAGTTTTCAAATTCGGGCTCAGCCTGGACATATTATTTCTTTGATTTCTTTTTTTTTTTTTTTAATGTGGTGAGATGTTCTTATGCACACATACTCAGGCAGACTCAGATTGTCTTCTTGGGTGTCTAATTCAAATTCCTTGTGTGTCTAATCATCCTTGGCCAATAAAGTATTCTATTCTATTCTATTCTATTCTATTCTATTCTATTCTATTCTATTCTATTCTATTCTATATTTTATTATTTTATTCTATTCTATTCTATTCTATTCTATTCTATTCTATTCTATTCTATATTTTATTATTTTATTCTATTCTATTCTATTTTATTCTTTTCTATTCTATATTTTATTGTTCTATTCTATATTCTATTCTATTCTATATTTTATTATTCTATTCTATTCTATTCTATTCTATTCTATTCTATTCTATTCTATTCTATTCTATTCTATTCTATTCCATTCCATTCCATTCCTTATTTTATTATTCTATTCTATTCTACTCTACTCTACTCTACTCTACTCTATTCTATTCTATTCTATTCTATTTTATTCGTGTTGAGCTTTGTCGAAGAATTTAGGACGGGAACAACCTTCGTCTCCCCATAACTTCCGTTTCCTCCGTAGGTGTACTACTCCACTGGTGCTCTGGCCAAGGCTGTCTACGAGAGGATGTTCGTCTGGATGGTCATGAGAATCAACACCACCCTGGAAACTAAGCTTCCCCGACAGTATTTCATTGGAGTGCTGGATATTGCTGGCTTTGAGATCTTTGATGTGAGTCACGCCTTCTTGAGTCATGGGTTTGTTTTGTTTACTGGATGTATCAACCTTCCCCCAGTTGCTTCTCCAATGTGTTGGGACTGCAGTTCTCTGAATTTCCCAGGCAACAATTGGGTAGAAGTTGAGATAGATGGATGGATGGTGCCACCATCTTGCTTGCAGTTAGAAACTGTTGAGATCGTTTTGGGACCAAAGGCCATCTTCTTGAGCTTTTACCAGGTCCATCCATTCTTCCATCCATCCATCTTTCCATTCTTCTAACCCCCCACCCATTCCCCCATCTATTCATTCATCCATTCCTCCCTGACTTTGTTCCATCCATCCATCCACCCGCCCATCCATCCATCTATCCGTCCATCCATCTTTGCATCCCCCATCCATCCTTCCCTTCATCCATCACTCCACCCTTCCTTCCTTCCTTCCTTCCTTCCTCTTTCCCTTCCTTCCTTCCACTCACCCTTCCTTCCTTCCACTCACCCACCCACCCACCCACCCACCCATCTTTCCACCCTTCCACCCACCCAACTATCCATCCATCCCCCCTCCCTCTACCCTTCCTTCCTTCCTTCCTTCTTTGCTTCCTTCCTTCCCTCCCTCCTTCCTTCCTTCCACTCATCCACCCATCCGCCCATCTTTCCACCCATCCACCCATCCATCTATCCATCCCTCCATCCTCCCTCCCTTTACCCTTCCTTCCTTCCTTCCTTCCACCCACCCACCCACCCATCTTTCCATTATTCATCCCACCCTTCCTTCCTCCCTCCCTCCCTAATTTCCAGGAGCCTTGACCTAACTGACAGTGGTTCCTGCTGAAAAAAGAAAAAAAGTCGGATCTTCTGGAAATGCTCACCTGCACGAAGGTCCATAACTTCTTTTCCCCTCCCCCCCAGTTCAACAGCTTTGAGCAGCTCTGCATCAACTTCACCAACGAGAAGCTGCAGCAGTTCTTCAACCACCACATGTTTGTGCTGGAACAAGAGGAGTACAAGAAGGAGGGCATCGAATGGGTCTTCATTGACTTTGGCATGGACCTCCAGGCCTGCATTGACCTCATTGAGAAGGTACCTCATTGAGAAGGTCTTCTCTATAGGCCTTCCTTAAAATACCAACTTCCCTCATTCATGCCTGATTCTGGCCAGTGGGTGGTGACCCCTCCAGAGCCAGGAGGAAATCTTATTTAAGGAGTTAACAGTTCCCTATTGAGGTGATAAGATGGATCCCGTTGGGCTAGTAGTTCTCAAATGTTTTTAGGGTCAGCATCAAGTTATTCATCCAAATAACGTTTTCAGTCAAAATGAACATTTGGGGTTAGGCATAGAGTCAGAGAGTCAGGGGAACGTACTAACTCTTGCAGGGATTTTTCCCCAGAATGAAATGTCTCCATTTAATAAACTTTGGTCCAGATTGCCATGATTTAATTGTCAACTCTACAACGAAATCAGCTGAAGCCATTTTGCCTTTGTTTTCGGTTGCCACAGAACTGGGAGGAGGGAGGAGTGTTTTAGCTTAGACATAACAATAAATTGTTCCGTGGGAACCAAGGTCATTGCTAGCTGCATTTGGGCGGGCTGTATATTTTGCTAGAAAGCCGGGGCAAGTAGTTAATTGGTCTCACCTATCAGAACCGTGACATTAAGGATGAGGACCCAGATTGTTGGGGGCAATGTAAATATATACATACATTGCTTACTGGTGTACACCGCTTAGAGAGTGCTTGCACTTAAAGCAGTATATAAGTCTCATAAATAAATAAATAAATAAATAAATAAATAAATAAATTAACCTTTTTACATATCCCATCAACAGAATAACAGAATTGGAAGGGACTTTGGAGGTCTTCTAGTCCAACCCCCTGCCAAAGCAGGAAACCGTATACCATTTCAGACAAATGTTTGCCCAATGTCTTTGTAAAAGCCTCCAGTGATGGAGCATCCACAATGTCTGTTCCACTGGCTAATCATTCTCACTGTTAGGAAGTTTCTCCTTAGTTCCAGGTTGCTTCTCTCCTTGAGTGGTTTCCATCCGTGGCTTCTTGTCCTGCCTTCAGGCGCTTTGGAGAATAGCTTGACTCCCTCTTCTTTGGGGCAGCCCCTCAAACCCTGGACCATTGCTATCATGTCACCCCTAGTCCTTCTTTTCATACCCTATTCTCGCAACTGTTCTGCCTATGTTTTAGCCTCCAGCCCCCTAATCATCTTTGTGGCTCTTCTCTGCACTTTCCAGAATCTCGGCATCTTTTTGATATCGTGGTGACCCAAACTGGATGCCATAGTCCAGTGGTGGCGAACCTACGGCACGAGTGCCAGAGGCGGCACTCGGAGCCCTCTCTGTGGGCATACGTGCCATTGCCCCAGCCCCACCTCCCCCCACGGCCCCCTCCTCACCAGCAGCCCCCCTGGAGGAGAGTCACCCCCAGGCACAGCCCGCATGGAGCAGAGCAGCCAAGGAGATAGGCGGGCAGCAGGGATAAGACTCCGCCCTCATGCCCCATAGCGTGCAGATGACGCTGTGGGGTGTGGGAGGAGGGCGTGGCTGCCATGGTGCTGCAGGGCTGCCTGGCTGATCTGCTGTGGCGGTGTGTGGCCCTGTGGGTGGGGCGGGGTAGAGGGTGGGCAGAGGCGGAGCAGGCAGGGCGGGAGGCGGAGCGGGGACAGGGGGCGGTTTTGGGGCACTCGGTCTCTAAAAGGTTCGCCATCACTGCCATAGTCCTAGTGTGGCCTTACCAAGGCATCATAGAGCGCTACTAACACTCCACGGGAAATTTCCTAACAGCGAGAACAGAAGTGGTGGGTGCTCCATCACTGGAGGCTTTTAAGAAAAGATTGGACAGTCCTTTGTCCGAAATAGTACATGGTCTCCTTTTTTAAGGAAGGGGCTGGACTAGAAGACCTCCAAGGTCCCATCCAGCTCTATTCGGACTGACGTGATCTTGATTCTGTCCCCTCTGTTAGTGCCGTTCGCGTTAACCCTTGGGGAGATATTGAAGGACAGACCTTCTCCGTCATAATATCTTGGTCTTCTTCTTCTTCAGCCCATGGGCATCATGTCCATCCTGGAAGAAGAGTGCATGTTCCCCAAGGCCACCGACATGACCTTCAAGGCCAAGCTGTACGATAACCACCTGGGCAAGTCGGCCAATTTTGGCAAAGCACGGGCCATCAAGGGGAAACCCGAAGCGCACTTTGCCTTGATGCACTACGCCGGCACCGTGGACTACAATATCATCGGCTGGCTCCAGAAGAACAAGGACCCTCTCAACGAAACGGTGGTGGGCCTCTACCAGAAGTCAGCTCTGAAGCTCCTGGCCAATCTGTTTGCCAACTACGCTGGAGCTGATGCACGTAAGAAAAACCTTTTTAGATTTTAGAAAGAGCCGGCATAGTCAGACTCCATTTTGGATTAAGGCTGACGCTCTGGAGGTGGTCGACAGTATTAAGTATCTGGGGAGGGTGTCAGATCACTAACAATCTGACTTGTTCTCTTCCTACGTTAGCCTTAGTGAAGGGTGCAAGCCAGTGTTTGTATTTGCCGCGTCGGATGAGGAGAACACCTCTTTCTCCTGTCCTCACCACTTTTTACAGAGGCGCGATTGAGAGCGTTTGAACAAACTGCATCACAGTCTTGTTTGGGGATAGCAGAGCCTCAGATGGAAGGTCCATGCAGAGAGTGGTGAGGACAGCTGAAAAGATTATAGGAAGTTCACTTCCCCTTATTCAGGATACGGCTTATAAGCGCTACGTACTTAGAGCTCGGAGCATTGTTAGAGACATCACTCGTCTCCACTTCAGAGTCTGTTTCTGTTGCTCCCCTCTACGAGGAGGTCTTGAAGTATTTATAGTAGGACTACTATATTCTGCAGTAGCTTTGTTCCCTATGACATCTGTGTGGGGAATTCGCACGATTCGTTTTTCTCGCCATGTACTGTATATGTATACATCCCAAGCAAACTCTGTTGTTTCTCTGGACCATATCAGAATCAGAATAACACAGTTGGAAGGGACCTTGGAGGTCATCTAGTCCAACCCCCCCTCCAAGCAGGAGACCCTACACCTTTTCTGATGGCAGTTTCTTAATAATAACAATAGTAAAGTTGGAAGGGACATTGGAGGTCAAGAAGCAACGGATGGAAACTAACCAAAGAGAGAAGCAACCTAGAACTAAGGAGAAATTTTCTGACGGTAATAATAATAATAAAGTTGGAAGGTCATCTAGTCCAACCCCCTGCTCAGGCAGGAAACCCTATACCAGTGGTTCTCAACCTTTCTAATGCCGCGACCCCATAATACAGTTCCCTATGTTGTGGTGACCCCCAACCACTTATACATCACCGGGTGCCAGGGGCGTGGCGAAAGAAAAGGGGGGAAAAAATGGCGGACTGCATTGTTTGGCGACCCCCGTGAAATGGTCGTTTGACCCCAAATGGGGTCCCGACCCACAGGTTGAGAACCACTGCCCTATACCATTTCAGACAAATGGCTGTCCAGTCTCTTCTTAAAAACTTCCAGTGTTGGAGCATTCACCGCTTCTGGAGGCAGGTGGTTCCACTGGTTCATTGTTCTAACTGTCAGGAAGTTTCTCCTTAGTTCTAGGTTGCTTCTCTCCTTGATTAGTTTCCACCCATTGTTTCTTGTCCTGCCTTCAGATGCTTTGGAGAATAGCTTGACTCCCTCTTCTTTGGGGCAGCCCCTGAGATATTGGAACACTGCTATCCTGTCCCCCCTTGTCCTTCTCTTCGTTAAACTGGACATACCCAATTCCAGCAGCCTTTCCGCTTACATGCTTTAGCCTCCAGTCCCCTGATCATCTTTGTTGCTCTTCTCTGTACTCTTTCTAGAGCTTCTTGAAAGCTCCCAGTGATGAAGCTCCCACAACATCTGAAGGCAACTTCTGTTCTATTGGTTGATTGTTCTCACTATCAAGAAATTTCTCCTTATTTCTAGGTTGAATCTCTCCTTAATCAGTTTCCATATGTATGTGTGTGTGCGTGTATGGGTATAAGCATAATTATTATAATTACCTTTGTCCTGTTTATGCAGTGTGTTGGAGGGAATGGCCCTTTGAGAGCTGTATGCAACAAAATCTCATTTTAATGTATGCCGATTAGCGTACATTTAAAGTGACAATAAAGTTATTGTTATTCTAAACAAAAACAAAAACGGGCACAGGAAGAAATAGAGAGGAGGTCCTGATGCCTTCAAACCACTTTCTGGTCTAGGAGATGAAGGCCAAACGAATTACCACAACTCAAGAATCAAGGTCAGGTGAAGTGTTAATATCACTTTACAACGCCTGGGTAACGCCACACTTGGAATAAGGCATCCAGTTTTGGTCACCACGATGTAAAAAAAGATGCTGAGACTCTAGAAAGAGTACAGAGAAGAGCAACAAAGATGATTAGGGGACTGGAGGCTAAAACATACAAGGAATGGTTGCTGGAATTGGGGATGTCTAGTTTAATGAAGAGAAGGACAAGGGGGGACATGATAGCAGGCTTCCAGTATCTCAGGGGCTGCCCCAAAGAAGAAGGGAGTCAAGCTATTCTCCAAAGCGCCTGAAAGCAGGACAAGAAGCAACGGATGGAAACTAATCAAGGAGAGAAGCAACCTAGAACTAAAGAGAAACTTCCTGACAGTTAGAACAATGAACCAGTGGAACCACCTGCCTCCAGAAGCTGTGGGTGCTCCAACACTGGAAGTTTTTAAGAAGAGACTGGACAGCCATATGACTGAAATGGTCTAGGGTGTCCTACCTGAGCAGGGGGTTGGACTCGATGAACTCCAAGGTCCCTTCCAACTCCGCAATTCCGTATTCTAGTTAAAGGACTGGAGGCCAAAACATATGAAGAACAGTTGCTGGAATTGGGTATGTCTAGTTTAATGAAGAGAAGGATGAGGGGGGACGTGATAGCAGTGTTCCAGTATCTCAGGGGCTGCCATAAAGAAGAGGGAGTCCAGCTATTTTCCAAAGTGCCTGAAGGCAGGACAAGAATCAACGGAGGGAAACTAACCAAGGAGAGAAGCAACCTAGAACTAAGGAGAAACTTCCTGACAGTGAGAATAATTAACCAGTGGAACCACCTGCCTCCAGAAGCGGTGAATGCTCCAACACTGGAAATTTTTAAAAAGAGGCTGGACAGCCATTTGTCTGAGACGGAATAGGGTTTCTTGCCTGAGCAGGGGGTTGGACTAGATGACCTCCAGGGTCCCTTCCAACTTTATTATTATTATTGATCATCGCACAGTCAGCCAGATGTTCAGACTGGATTTGGCATTTTGTCAACCTATCGAGTCCTTACCCAGGACCTGGGATAGGCAGATGTGGATGTTTGATGGTATTACAGGTATCGTCGCAGGATGGAAGCAGCTCCTAGCAAGGCCACCTTTTGCAATTGACTAATAGCGAATTTGTCAATGCCAATGGTGTTCAAATGGTGCTCCAGTTGTTTTGGGATTGCACCCAAGGAGCCTATTACTATTGGTACTACCCTTGCTTGCTTTTGCCACAGTCTTTCTATTTCTATTTGTAGGTCTCCAGGGTCCCTTCCAACATCATCATTATTGTTGTTGTTGTTGTTATTATTATTATTATTATTATCTGCCCTCAGAATAGGGAGTGTGGTAGCCAGTGTGACTGTATGGAACGTAGGATGGGACTAGACTCTCGACTAAAGAGAGAGATGGGTTCAGATTCTGGATAAAGCACACTCGGTGCCCTTAGGATAGCAGCGTGGCCTACCTCGCAGGGCAGGGCTCTGATGAGGATAATGGGAAGTGACGACTTCCAGAGGCTTTTTTCCAAAAGGCAACTGGATTTCCTTGAAGACCTTTCGCTTCCCATCCAAGCAGCTCCTTCCGTTCTGACCGAATGGTGGGGAATGGAAGGACTTATATTCTTTGCCGAATAGAATTATTCTTTTCATATATTCATATATTTGGAAAAGCACCAAGTAAAAAGGTAAAAAGGTAAAATCGAGCAAAATTCACTTTACAAACGTCTCACTTAGCAACGTAAATCTCGGCCTCGGGGGTCGTCGTACCTAGAGGACTAGCTGAACGTGCCGGGTGCCAAGGGCCCAAATTCCGATCACGTGACCGCAGGGAGGATGCGACGGTCACAAGAGCGAGGACTGTCCAGAAGTCCCTTTTTTTTTTCCAGGCGTCCTCGCAACTTTGAACAGTCCCTAAACGAACGGTCATAAGTTGAGGACTTACGTTTAGCTAAGTAGGCAGTCAGTCTGGCCTAATGTCAGGCTGTTGCTTCTGTCTTCTGGATTAAGCTTTGCTTTTCTTTATCCGTAAAAACATAACTCCGCCTTCCCTAGCAGAGGGTCCTCCAGAGGTGGGGCATTCCACCCCACGTCTTCTCCAGCCAGCCCACCTTCGGGCCGGGCTGGGAGATGATGGGAATTGTAGTCCGAGACTCAGCTGGCCGACGGCTGGAATCCCCGGGGCTCCGAAGTTGCTTTTCAGCTGGACCCTTCCGTCTTTTCTCTCCTCCGCAGCGCTGGAGACCACCAAGGGGAAGGGGATGCATAAGAAGAAGGGGTCTTCCTTCCAGACGGTGTCGGCCCTGCACAGGGTAAGGGGGAGTCCAAAGTTTAGGGGGAGAGGGTCTTTCAAGGGCCCTGCTTGGACGGGTGGAGGGGTCATCTCGCGTTTACTGTCCCCTGTTTGCTCTGGACCATGGACTTCCGTCCAGGACACCGTCTGATCTCCAGTTCTGGAGCCTTCAGCCACTGGCCAGCTGCGCCCAGGAGGAAACAAGGGGGGGGGAGGAGGAAGCCCCCC
This sequence comes from Crotalus tigris, assembly GCF_016545835.1. Classification (NCBI taxonomy): domain Eukaryota; kingdom Metazoa; phylum Chordata; class Lepidosauria; order Squamata; family Viperidae; genus Crotalus; species Crotalus tigris. The sequence continues at coordinate 3,525,875 of NW_024096569.1, forward strand.
CTCTCCCCCCAGGGGGCTGGGCAAAGTCTAGGCGGCCGTTTCAATGAGGGCTCAGCCGAGGCTGGTTCCTCCTTTGAGTTTGTCTTCAGTGGAGATGATTGAAAAGAGTCACACAAGGATTCTTTGGGATGCCCCCCTTCCTCCATTTAAGTCTATTGCTATCGCTCTTCCTTCCTTCCTTCCTTCCTTCCTTCCTTCCTTCCTTCCTTCCTTCCTTCCTCCCTCCCTCCCCCCTCCTGTCTTCTCCTTCCTTCCTTTCTTCCTTCCTCCCTCCCTCCCTCTTTCCCCCCCTCCTCTCCATCCTCTCCTTCCTTCCTCCTCCCTCCCTCCTCCCATCTTCTCCTTCCTTCCTTCCTTCCTTCCTTCCTTCCTTCCTTCCTTCCTTCCTCCCTCCCTCCCTCTTTTCCCTTCCTGTCTTCTCCTTCCTTCCTTCCTTCCTTCCTTCCTTCCTCCCTTCCCTCCCTTCTCTCTTCTCTTTCCCTCCCCCTCCCATCTTCTTTTTCCTTCCTTCCTTCCTTCCTTCCTTCCTTCCTTCCCTTCCTTCCTTCCTTCCTTCCTTCCTTCCTTCCCCTCCTGTCTTCTTCTTCCTTCCTTCCTCCCTCCCTTCCCTCCCCTTCTCTCTTCTCTCTTCTCTTTCCCTCCCCTTCCCATCTTCTCCTTCCTTCCTCCCTCCCTCCCTCCCCCTCCCGTCTTCTCCTTCCTTCCTCCCCCTCCTTTCCTCCTTCCTTCCTCCCTCCCTTCCCCCTCTCCTTTCCCCTCCCCTCCTTCCTTCCTTCCTTCCTTCCTTCCCTCCTTCCTCCCTTCCTCCCTCCCCCTACTTTCCTCCCCTTTTCTTCCTTCCTTCCTTCCTCCCTCCCTCCCTTCCCCCTCTCCCCTCCTCTCCTTCCTTCCTTCCTTCCTCCTTCTCCTCCCCTCCCCTCCCCTTCTCTCTTTTCTTTCCTTTCCTTTCCCTTCCCTTCTCTCTTCTCCTTCCCTTCCCTTCCCTTATCCATCCATCCTATATGTTTATCTCCTTTCTTGCTTGCCTAATTGAAGTTTTCCCCACCAACCTCTATACAAGGGGTCCACAATCCCCGGTCCGTGGACCAGTACCGGTCCGCACAAACAACAAAAGTCCCATCTGTGAGATGCAGGCAGCACATAAAACCACGCCCCCTCCGGTCCGCGGAAAAACCTCTCTCCACGGAAGTGGTCCCTGGTGCCCAAAAGGTTGGGGACCTCTGCTCTATACCATCTGCCTGTTTTTGCATTTCTTCCCTTTCCTCTTCCACCCTCCCTCTGCCCTTCCCCAGTTTCCTCCCGCAGCTCCTTAATCCTCTTTTCCCTCCAAACGTAAAACTAACTCCCGACTTCCTTTTCTTCACCAGGAGAACCTCAACAAGCTGATGACCAACCTGCGTTCCACCCACCCCCACTTTGTCCGTTGCATCATCCCCAACGAGACCAAGACCCCAGGTGAGACCACACACACACACACACACACACCACCCTCGAGGGCCACCCAATTTGTTCGTGACGTCTTCGTTTCAAGCACGTTCACGGCCGCCAGTTTTCATATGGTAACTCTGGGTGGCCAACCAGACATAAATGTAAGATAATAAATACAGTAGTAGCCAAAACTGTGGAAACCTTTTGGGAAAAGCATACATTTGAGGTTTGATGGCTAATAACACCACTTTTTTGGGGTGGGGGAGTGGTACCATAAAATGTATACGTCAATGGAAAGATAATTTAAGCAAGAATGGAGTGCAACAAAGATTGTTCAATTATCTGTACTGTATTCTGTGAAAAGTTATAGCCAAATAACCAGAAAAAGGAATCACAACTTGCTTAGGTTGATCTCAGGTAGATTTCCTTCACCCGATGGTAGCCAATGAGCACGAGTGTTTAGAGAGCCAATCAGGTGTCATCTTGTTTTGGCCATTGGCCAACCAGATTACAGTAGGATCCAGTTATTGATCTCATGTATTGATAAGATAAGATAAGATAAGATAAGATAAAAGATGAGATGAGATGAGATGAGAAGATAAGATAAGATAAGATAAGATAAGATAACCTTTATTGTCATTTTTTTTTTTACCATGGGCACAACGGCACACATCGAAAATGAAATTTAGTTGCCCGCTCTCAAAGAGAAACACATATATGACACACACCTAAACATTCTATGTAGAACATATGTATAGACCCACACCCCTACATATACATAGCAAATAAATATTAAACACTGTCCATCTTGAATATATAACGGAAGGAGGAAGCTTGAGAGTTCACAAGGTTAACGCTGTATGGAATGAAACTATGGAGAGGAGGACGTTTGTCAGTGTGTTATGTCATCGTTATCAAGTTGGCTGGGGTTTTTTGTGTTCTTTCATTGAGTGAGCTTGTAAAACGTAATAAAATAATAATAATAATAGTTGGAAGGGACCTTGGAGGTCATCTAGTCCAACCCCTTGCTCAGGCAGGAAACCCTATACCATTTGAGACAAATGGCTGTCCAGTCTCTTCTTAAAAACTTCCAGTGTTGGAGAATTCACCGTTTCTGGAGGCAGGTGGTTCCACTGGTTAATTGTTCTCACTGTCAGGAAGTTTCTCCTTAGTTCCAGGTTGCTTCTCTCCTTGATTAGTTTCCATCCGTTGCTTCTTGTCCTGCCTTCAGGCGCTTTGGAGAATAGCTTGACTCCCTCTTCTTTGGGGCAGCCCCTGAGATATTGGAACACTGCTATCATGTCCCCCCTCATCCTTCTCTTTGTTAAACTAGACATCCCCAATTCCAGCAACCGTTCCTTATGTGTTTTAGCCTCCAGTCCCCTAATGGTGCAAAGAGTTGACCGGTTGCCCAGAAAGCGATGTAAAATAGCATTATTAAGTGAACAAGGCCACAGTTATAAAGAAATTAGAAGAAAAACGGGTGGAAATTTAAACCAAAGGTGGCATTTCTACTGTACACTTCTCCCAAAAGTTTTCCACAATTTTTGGCCACTACTGTACCAGTACAGTCCTAAGGCACTGCAGTCAAGGGTCCTAAAAAACTGTTTCAGAGCTAGGGGACAATCCCTTAACTAGGAGCAAGCCGTGTGCTGCAGCTGCCGAAAAAGCCAACATAGTTCTAGGCTGCATCAACAGAGGGAGAGCATCAAGATCACGTGAAGTTCCAAGTACCGCTTTATATTGAATTGGTAAGACTTACGGATAGCATCAAATATTAGGAAAGCTCACCTCACCGTCTTCCGATCCTTCCTCAACGAGGACTAGCTTCTTTACTTTTACTTTACTTTACTTTACTACCTTCAATGCCTTGGTAAGGCCACACTTGGAATACTGCATCCAGTTTTGGTCACCACGATGTAAAAAAGATGTTGAGACTCTAGAAAGAGGGCAGAGCAGAGCAACAAAGAGGATTAGGGGACTGGAGGCTAAAACGTATAAGGAACGGTGGCTGGAATTGGGGATGTCTAGTTTAACGAAGAGAAGGACAAGGGGGGACATGATAGCAGTGTTCCAATATCTCAGAGGCTGCCATAAAGAAGAGGGAATTAAGCTATTTTCCAAAGCACCTGAAGGCAGGACAAGAAGCAACGAGTGGAAACTAATCAAGGAGAGAAGCAACCTAGAACTAAGGAGAAACTTCCTGACAGTTAGAACCATTAACCAGTGGAACAACCTGCCTCCAGAAGCAGTAAATGCTCCAACACTGGAAGTTTTTAAGAAGAGATTGGACAGCCATTTGTCCGAAATGGTGTAGGGTTTCCTGCCTGAGCAGGGGGTTGGACTAGATGACCTCCACCTTCCAACTTTACTACTATTACTATTACTACACACCGGCTTCTTCTCTATCTTCCACAGGGATGATAGACAATCCCTTGGTCATGCACCAGCTGCGTTGTAACGGAGTGCTGGAAGGGATCCGGATCTGCCGGAAAGGATTCCCTAACCGGATCCTCTACGGGGATTTCCGGCAAAGGTAGGCCTGAACTTCGCGCGTTTGGGGAGGGGCTTTCAAGACCCTCGGAAAAGTCACCCATCCCCCCCCAAAGAAAAGATTAAAGAAAAAAACACACACACGATGACTTTTGTTTCTACTTGGAAACCACAACTGGACTTTGTGCTCGAGGTGGGGGGAAAAAACCCGAAACTTTGATTTTGGGATTTGCCGATTAGATCCGTTCGTTGTTATGGAAACGGCTAGTTTAGAGTACAGGCCGTCCTCAACTTATGACCACCATGGAGCCCCCCATTTTTGCTACGAAGGCATTTACAAAGTGAACTTTGCCCGCGTCTTACGACCTTTCTCGCCGCAGTTGTTAAATGAATCACTGCAGTTGTTAAATTAGTCACACGGGGATGAAGTGGATCTGGCTCCTTCCCCGTTGACTTTGCGGGTCAGGAGGTCGCAAAAGGGAATCACGCAATCCCGGGACACCGCAACGGTCATAAATGTGAGTCAGTTGTCAAGCATCTGAGTTTGGATCACGGGACCGTGGGAGACGCTGCATCGGTCGTAAGTGTGAGAAACAGTCGTAAGTCCCTTTCGTCAGGGCCGTTGTAACGTTGAACAGTCCCTAAATCAAGATTGTAAGTCGAGGACTACCTGTATTTGACACTGGATGTATGAGAAGAGGAACTTACAGCCTTTCCTTCTTTTCCTTCTGAGGTACCGCATCCTAAACCCTGCAGCCATCCCGGAGGGACAGTTCATTGACAGCCGGAAAGGGGCAGAGAAGCTTCTGGGCTCCCTGGACATTGACCACAGCCAGTACAAATTTGGACACACCAAGGTGAGATAGAATAGAATAAGAATGGAATGGAATGGAATAGAAATAAGAATAAAATAGAATAGAAATTAGAATAGAATACAAAATTAAGAACAAAATTAAGAATAGAATAGAATTAAGAACAAAACAGAATTAAGAATAGAATAGAACAGAACAGAACAGAATAGAATAGAATAGAATAGAATAGAATAGAATAGAATAGAATAGAATAGAATAGAAATAAGGAATGGAATGGAATGGAATAGAATAGAAATAAAAATAGAATAGAATAGAAATAAGAATGGAATGGAATAAAATAGAAATAAGAATAGAATAGAATAGAAATTAGAACAAAATAGAATAGAATTAAGAACAGAATTAAGAATAGAATAGAATAGAAATAAGAATGGAATGGAATGGAATAGAATAGAAATAAAAATAGAATAGAATAGAATAGAATAGAATAGAAATAAGAATAGAATACAATAGAAATAAGAATAGAATAGAATAGAATAGAATAGAAATTAGAATACAATAGAATAGAATAGAAATTAGAATAGAATAGAATTAAGAACAGAATTAAGAATAGAATAGAATAGAATAGAATAGAATAGAATAGAATAGAACAGAATTAAGAACAGAACAGAATTTAGAATAGAATAGAATAATGGAATGAAGACTAGACTAGACTAGACTAGACAATACAATACAATATAATAGAAAATATGGAATGGAATGGAATAGAGTAGAGTAGAGTAGAGTAGAGTAAAATAGAATAGAATAGAATAGAATAATGGGATGGAATAGAATAGAAGCTGGAAGGGACCTTGGAGGTCTTCTAGTCCAACCCCCACTCAAGCAGAAGAACCTATACCATCTCAGACAAGTGACTGTCTAGCCTCTTTTTAAAAACCTCCAGGGATGGAGTGCCCACGATTTCTGGTGTCAAGCCGTTGTTCCACTGGTTGATTGTCCTCACTCCAGTGCTTGGACAAGGACGATGGGCTTCATTCACTGAGCTCCCATTGAGCGCTAGGAGACAACAGCAGCCATTTTAAGAAGAATCTTAAGAAGAAAAGAAGTTGTTGAGACTCTGGAAAAAGTACAGAGAAGAGCAAGAAAGATGATTTGGGGGCTGGAGGCTAAAACATATAAAGAGCAACTGCAGGAATTGGGTATGTCTAACAAAGGAAAGGACCAGGGGGGACATGATAACAGTCTTTCAATATCTGAGGGGCTGCCCCAAAGAAGAGGGAGTCAAGCTATTCTCCAAAGCGCCTGAAGGCAGGACAAGAAGCAACAGATGGAAACTAATCAAGGAGAGAAGCAACCTAGAACTAAGGAGAAATTTCCTTAAAGTGAGAACAATTAATCAATGGAACGGCATAATAATAATAATAATAATAATAATAATAATAATAACCCCCAGTGAGGCACTACCTTGACGTGGTTGTGGGGCTTGTGTACTCTGAGGAAGATGAGAGCTATGCCAGAGGTTCAACCATACTGGACAGGTCTCATCAGAGGAGTCAGACAAAGAGTGTCTCTCCCATAAAAAATATGGTGAGACGTAAATTGCAGAATGCCATACCGGCTCGGACGTCGCCCGGGTTAACAAGGTCCGCGCTAGATATCGGAGTTCCTGGATATCTGGTGAAAAATGGGTTACAGGACTCAGGACTGTTGGCTGAGCAACCAGGGCCAGCAGCTGCAGAACTACTGGAAGAAAAGGTGTTTACCCGTCGCAGATACACAGTGATGGAAAACAAAGAAATAATGATCTGTTACTACAGATCAAGTCCAACAAGAGAGGATATCTAAAACGAATGCACCAGTTCTGGAAAGAACAACATCCAGAATCAGAAATAACAGAACAGAGACTAGCAGATCAACGCCGATTTATAACACGAAATAAAGTATTCACAGAAACAGAATTGGACGAACTGCAAAGGTTTACCCAGGGCAAAGAAATCAAAGCCTTACCAGAAGTAATTCAGAATGTAGAGGCAAACCAGGGGGAGTTGGCAGTGAAGGAATCCAGCAGAGATATACAACTGTTCTCATTTGGAAACCAGGCACCTCTTCCTCAGGAAGAACAAAACCCTCTAACTAAAGAAATAAAAGAATTGAAACAAAGAATAACTGAGCATCTAGAACAGCACAAAAACAACAGAATAAGGCTGCCTGCATTGAAGCTTGTTTCAAAGAAACAGCTAGCACAAGCATTAAAAGATGCAAATACTGCAATAGCAAGTATAAGCACCAATTCACTGCAAGAAACAAACCAACTAATGTACAGCACAGCTGCAGTTATAACTGAATACCTGGGATGCAAAATCAACAAAGAAGAAAAACAAACAAACAGTGCACCAGAAAAATGGAAGGTTAGACTAGAAAATAAGATCAGCAAGTTAAGATCACATGCAAGCAAGCTAGAACAGATGAAAGAAAAGAAGCTGAAGAACAAGAAGACCAAAGAATACCTAATCAAGAAATACCACTTAGAAACAAGGAAGATCAAGGAAGCACTGGAAATAATAAAGCAACAAATAACAGCTATAGCCAGGAAAATCAGTAGATATGAAGCTCGAATTGCAAACTATAGGCAGAACCTCCAATTTCAATCCAATCAGAAACGTTTCTACCAATCCATCAATGGAGAAACTGCAAGGAATCAGTCAGTACCTGACAAGGAAGAAACAGTGCAGTTCTGGAAGCAGATATGGGATAACCCAAAGAAATACAACAAGGATGCGGCTTGGTTAAAAGAGGTGGATGCAAATAAAACAGAAGTTGAAATGAAAGAACTAGTAATAACAACAAAAATGGTAGAAAAAAGAGCAAAGAAAATCAAAAATTGGTCAGCACCAGGTGAAGATGAACTGCATGGGTTTTGGTTGAAACATCTAACTGTTATACACCCACTCATTGCCAAACAGTTCAACAATATACTACAAGGAGGAGAAATTGAAAAGTGGCTAACAACTGGGAAAACCTACCTAATAATGAAAAATCCAGCAAAAGGGGCAACACCAGGTAACTACAGGCCAATTACCTGCTTACCAACAACTTTCAAATTACTAACTGGTGTGGTAGCTGATGCAGTACAACAGCATCTAGTTGAAAACAATCTCTTTCCACCTGAGCAGAAAGGAAACCGCCCCAATAGCAGAGGAACAAAAGATCAACTCCTAATAGACAAAATGATCTTGGAAAACTGCAAGAGAAGGAAGACCAACCTGAATGTTGCATGGATTGACTACAAAAAGGCATTTGACTCTCTGCCACATGATTGGATAATCAAGTGCCTAGAAATAACAGGAGTCAGTAGAAACATCAGAAAATTTGTGCAAAGATCGATGGCACAATGGAAGACACAGTTGCAGATCAATGGTGAGAAGCTGGGAGAGGTTAATATCAAGAGAGGAATATTTCAAGGAGATTCATTATCACCATTACTATTTGTTATTGCACTGTTTCCTCTGTCAACAATACTGAATAACTCAGGACATGGCTATCAAACATCAAAAACATCTGCCAGACTATCCCACCTCCTTTACATGGATGATCTGAAGCTGTATGGAAAAACATCATCTGAAATAGAATCGCTGCTCAACACTGTCCGTATATATAGCCAAGATATTGTAATGGAGTTTGGCTTGGACAAATGTGCCACACTTACTATCAAACAAGGAAAAATAGTGAAAACTGAAGGAATCAAGATGCCCCACGAAAATAACATTAAGAGTCTGGATGAGGAAGAGTACTACAAATACTTGGGTATCCTTCAAGCTGACAACATCAAGCACACTGAAGTCAAGAAAAAGATTAGAAGTGAATACATCAAGAGAGTGAAGAAGATCTTAAAGTCCAAACTCAATGGAGGAAATACCATAAAGGCAATCAACACCTGGGCAATCCCAGTCATTAGGTACACAGCTGGAATAGTGGACTGGACTCAAGCAGAACTAAAAGCAATGGATAGGCAGACCAGAAAAATAATGACAATGAATCATGCCCTTCATCCACGCAGTGACATTGATAGACTTTATCTACCAAGGCAAATAGGTGGGCGTGGAATGCTACAAGTACATCAGATGGTTGAAGAAGAAAAAATGGCTTTGGAAGAATATCTGAAGAACAATGATGAAGATGCACTGAAATTAGTATATCAGGAAGGTTTACTAACTACTGGAGAGACCAAAGTGGCCTACAAGAAAGACCAAATGAAGAACAGAATAGAGGCATGGGAAGACAAAGCACTACATGGCCAATACATGAAAAAAATAGCTGGGAAAGCAGATAATAATAAAACCTGGCAATGGCTAAGAGCAGGAAAATTGAAGAAAGAGACCGAGGGACTAATTCTGGCTGCACAAGACCAAGCCTTAAGGACAAATGCATACAAAGTCAAAATTGAGAAGACAGCAACAGACAGTAAGTGCCGCCTATGCAAAGAAGCTGAAGAAACAGTGGACCACTTGGTAAGCTGTTGCAAGAAGATTGCACAGACTGATTACAAGCAGCGGCATGACAAAGTAGCAACAATGGTGCATTGGAAGATCTGCAAAAAATATCATTTGCCTGTAAGCAAAAACTGGTGGGATCATAAAATAGAGAAAGTCATAGAAAATGATAAAATTAAACTGCTCTGGGACTTCAGAATTCAAACAGACAAGCACCTGCAACATAACACCCCAGACTTAACAATTGTCGATAAGAAAGACAAAAAAGTCTGGATAGTGGACGTGGCAGTGCCTGGAGATAGCAGAATAGAAGAGAAAGAACTGGAGAAGATAACAAAATACAAAGACCTACAAATAGAAATAGAAAGACTGTGGCAAAAGCAAGCAAGGGTAGTACCAATAGTCATAGGCTCCTTGGGTGCAATCCCAAAACAACTGGAGCACCACTTGAACACCATTGGCATTGACAAATTCGCTATTAGTCAATTGCAAAAGGCGGCCTTACTAGGAACTGCTTCCATCCTGCGACGATATCTGTAATACCATCAAACATCCACATCTGCCTATCCCAGGTCCTGGGTAAGGACTCGATAGGTAGACAAAATGCCAAATCCAGTCTGAACATCTGGCTGACTGTGCGATGATCCATAATAATAATAATAATAATAATAAGGTGGAAGGGACCTTGGAGGTCATCTAGTCCAACCCCCTGCTCAAGCAGGAAACCCTACGCCATTTCAGACAAATGGCCATTCAGTCTCTTCTTAAAAACTTCCAGGGTTGGAGCCTTCACCGCTTCTGGAGGCAGGTTGTTCCACTGGTTAATTGTTCTGACTGTCAGGAAGTTTCTCCTTAGTTCTAGGTTGCTTCTCTCCTTGGTTAGTTTCCATCCGTGGCTTCTTGTCCTGCCTTCAGGCGCTTTGGAGAATAGCTTGACTCCCTCTTCTTTGGGGCAGCCCCTGAGATATTGGAATACTGCTATTCATGTCCCCCCTCGTCCTTCTCTTTGTTAAACTAGACATCCCCAATTCCAGCCACCGTTCCTTATGTGTTTTAGCCTCCAGTCCTCTGATCCTCTTTGTTGCTCTTCTCTGTACTCTTTCCAGAGTCTCAACATCTTTTTTACCTTGTGGTGACCAAAACTGGATGCTGTATTCCAAGTGTGGCCTTACCAAGGCCTTGTAAAGTGGTATTAACACTTCACGTGATCTTGATTCTATCCCTCTGTTAATGCAGCCCAGCCCTGTGTTGGCCTTTTTGGCAGCTGCAGCACACGGCTGGCTCCTATCGAAGGGATTGTCCACTAGGACTCCGAGGTCCCTCTCACAGTTACGTCTTTCAGAAATCGTGGGTGCTCTATCTCTGCAGGCTTTTCAGGAGAGACTGGACAGCAGCGTCTCCTGCTTGAGCCGGAGGTTGGACTGGAGGACCTCCAGCCTCCTTTTCCATCTGATTATTCTGTTCTGTTGTTCTGTATCCATCCCATCAAGCTGAAACCGTATCGGATCTCCTGCCCTGGGTAGGGGGTTGGCCTAGATGACCCCTAAGGTCCCTTCCAACTCTATTATTCAGTGTTTTATGTTCTAAATCTGCTTCCCTCCAGGTCTTCTTCAAGGCTGGTCTCCTGGGCCTGCTGGAGGAAATGAGAGACGAACGCCTCTCTCGGATCATCACTCGTATCCAAGCCCAATCCCGCGGTGTGTTGGCCAGGATAGAGTTCAGGAAGATCATGGAACGCAAGTAGGTCCATTGGCGGTCCTCCTGGTTTCGCTCTTCCGTCTGGAGGAGGTCCTCTTTGGCGGTAGCTTTCCTCAAAGGCCTTCCGTGACCTTTCCTAGGTCCCCCCCCCTCATCTCGGTTCAAACGTAGACCTAATAATAATAATGATGATGATGATGATGATGATAAAGTTGGAAGGGACCTTGGAGGTCATCGAGTCCAACCCCCTGTTCAGGCAGGAAATCCTAGACCATTTCGGACAAATGGTCCAAGGTCCAAGGTCCCTTCCAGCTCTGTTATTCTGTTATTCTGAATGGTCTAGGCCAGGGGTGGGCAACCTCAGCTCTTTTATGACTCGTGGACTTCAACTCCCAGAATTCCTGAGCCAGCCATGCTGAGGGGAAAGGGAGAGGTTTCCAAGCTGAGCCATACCGGCTCAGGAATTCTGGGAGTTGAAGTCCACGAGTCATAAAAGAGCCAAGGTTGCCTACCCCTATTCTAGATGATAGATAGATAGATAGATAGATAGATAGATAGATAGATAGACAGACAGACAGACAGACAGACAGACAGACAGACAGACAGACAGACCAGAGGTAGCAACCTTGTCTCTTTTATGACTCGTGGACTTCAACTCCCAGAATTCCTGAGCCAGCCACGCTGAGGGGAAAGGGAGAGCTTTCCATGCTGAGCCATGCTGGCTCAGGAATTCTGGGAGTTGAAGTCCATGAGTCATAAAAGAACCAAGGTGGCCTACCCCTGTCCTAGATTGCTGTACCTCGCGGGCACAGATAAACCTCCAAGTGGCCTCAACGGCTCTCCAAAAGAAGGCAAATGACCAGCTGTCTGCAAGGAGTATCCGTCCTTCCCTTCCCCACCGTCCACTCAGAGCTGAAGAAGCTTCTTGGATGAGAAGTAAAAAGGTCTTCAAAGAAAAACAAGGCAGTCCAGTTGCTTCGTGAAAAAGCACCTTAGGGATTCTCAGACTTGAGAATATCTATAGCTTAGCTAGAATTATTGGGTTCTTGGTATTCTCCAGGCTTGGTTGTTTTCTTGCAGGCATCTCATTGCCATACCAGTAACACCCATCAGCGTGTGGGAAAGTCTATGAAACCGAGGTTCCATGCCCCTGTGGCCTGATGGTCCTCTCCTCTCCTCGTTTTGCAGGGAATCCCTGCTGGTGATCCAGTACAACATCCGGGCTTTCATGGTGGTGAAGAACTGGCCCTGGATGAAGTTGTACTTCAAGATCAAACCACTCTTGAAGAGCGCAGAGACGGAGAAAGAGTTGGTGGCCATGAAGGAGGAGCTGGCCAAGTTGAGAGAGGCCTTGGAGAAGTCGGAAGGCCGTCGGAAGGAGCTGGAGGAGAAGATGGTCTCCTTACTGCAGGAGAAGAACGACCTGCAATTGCAAGTTCAAGCAGTAAGTCCCGGAAGGTCCTCCTCGTGTCTAGGTTGGTCATGTTAAGTCAAGAGCAATGTTGTCTCCATCTTAAAATCAAACACTTGAAGGGAGTGTTTTTCAACTTTAGCACCTTCAGGGTGGGTGGGCTTCAACTCCCAGGATTCTCCAGCCAGCATAGAATTCTGGGAGTTGAAGTCCGCTCGTCTTAAAGTTGCCAAGGTTGAGAAATTCCAGACTAAGGTGTGGCCTTCATCTCTCTTTCTTCCCTCGTTAGGAGCAAGACAACCTGAACGATGCCGAGGAGCGCTGTGACCAGCTGATCAAGAACAAGATCCAGCTGGAAGCCAAAGTGAAAGAGATAACCGAACGGCTTGAAGACGAAGAGGACATGAACGCCGAACTGACCGCCAAGAAGCGGAAGCTGGAAGACGAGTGTTCTGAGCTGAAGAAGGACATCGATGACCTGGAGTTGACTTTGGCCAAGGTGGAGAAGGAGAAACACGCCACGGAGAACAAGGTAAGGAGGGATTTGACGTGGCATGGAATCCAAAATCTATCAGGTAGCCAAGGAGATATCAGAACTATTGGTTGGGGGGGTCATCATTCATGGAAACATTGACACACTTTCCTTGGGGAGGAGGAGGAGAAGAACGAGGAGGAAGAGGAAGGAGAGGATGAGGAGGAATATGGGGTCCTTGCTGCTCTCTGGTTGTTTTCCTCCAGACATTTCATGATCAAATTAGAGAACATCGTCAATGGTAGAAGTGTTTATAAGAGAGCAAAGCCACCTCCCTTCTAACACTGATAATATTACCTAGCTGGGTCATTAAATGTCTGTGGGAAAACAACCAAGCTTTTGTTGTTGTTGTTAGTTGCGAAGTCGTGTCCGACCTGTCGCGACCCCATGGACCACATTCCTCCAGACCTTCTCTACCATCTTCTGGAGTCTATTTAAGTTCACACCTACTGCTTCAGTGACTCCATCCAGCCATCTCATTCTCTGTCGTCCCCTTCTTCTCTTGCCCTCCATCTTTCCCAGCATTAGGCTCTTCTCCAGTGAGTCCTTCCTTCTCATTAGGTGGCCAATGTACCTGAGTGTCAACTTCAGGATCTGGCCTTCTAAAGAGCAGTCGGGGTTGATCTCTTCTAGGACTGACCGGTTGGATCGCCTTGCAGTCCAGGGGACGCGCAGGAGTCTTCTCCAGCACCAGAGTCCAAAGGCCTCCATTCTTTGGCGCTCGGCCTTTCTTATGGTCCAGCTTTCACAGCCATACATTGCAACTGGGAAAACCATGGCCTGGACTATACGCACTTTTGTTGGCTGGGTGACGTCTCTGCTTTTTAGTGTGCTGTCTAGGTTTGCCAAGCTTAGAGAACACCAAAGATCCCACAATCAGGAATATCTGCAAGTGTGCACACACTCTCTCTCTCTCTCACACATACACATAGCTACCTTACATCACATTTGGCCATTAGTTCCCTGATACGGTATTCCAGCTGATGACAAAAGAGGTGCCTTGTGATCTGCCACTTAGGCACTCACCAACTTTAATGCCTTGGCTTTAAGTAGCACCATACCAAGGTTTCCTTCTTCCCTCAAGAGCTTCAGATTGTGAGAGAAACAAGCAACCGACGTGAAACCTCCACTGTTAGATGTGACTTGGATAATGACTAAGTCGCCAGGTCTTTAGGTATCCACCAAGGTTGAATTTTGATAGCTCCAGGCAGCTGATATGGTATGTTATCCTATGACCACAGGTGAAGAACCTCACAGAAGAAATGGCTGGCCTGGATGAGATCATCGTCAAGCTCACCAAAGAGAAGAAGGCTCTCCAAGAGGCCCACCAGCAAGCTCTGGATGACCTTCAAGCTGAAGAAGACAAGGTCAACACATTGACCAAAGCCAAGGTCAAACTGGAACAACAGGTGGATGACGTAAGTATACCGACTTTGAGGTGCCCGAAATGGTGTGCGGTCCGTATTTCACCAGAGAAAATTTCCTGGAAAGAAGATGCTAGAACAAAGAACATGGAACCACGGGGCTGGAAGGGACCTCAAAGGTCTTCTAGTCCAGCCTTCCTGTTCCTGTAGATTGGACCTAGCTAATTTGGTTTTTCTTGGCCGGACAGCTGGAAGGGTCCTTGGAACAGGAGAAGAAAATCCGTATGGACCTTGAACGGGCCAAGAGGAAGCTGGAAGGAGACTTGAAGCTGACCCAAGAAAGCATCATGGATTTGGAGAACGACAAGCAGCAACTGGACGAAAAGCTGAAAAAGTAGGTGTCTCTTTTGATACAGAGTTATGGAGGCGCAAGATGTTTTCCGTCTCTTTATCGCTGGATCCAACCTGGTTCTCCTTCCCGATTCTCAGGAAAGATTTTGAGTTGAACGCCTTGAATGCTAGAATTGAAGATGAGCAATCCTTGGCTGCCCAGTTACAGAAGAAACTCAAAGAGTTACAGGTACAAAGTCCAAGTCTACATTGATGTGGTTTCTCTAAAAAAAAAAACCAAAAAAACCCCAAATCTAGATCAAAACTTGAAAACAGCATTTTTGGGTAAGGTCTGGAATGTCCAACATGATGTCCACAAGTACCGAGGTTCTCACTGGTACCACTCTTTATTTCCATTGATCCATAGCCATGATCCCAAAATCATAATGTTTTCATTGGCTGAAGTAGTTGAGAACCTCTAATCAAATTGGGTTCTACCTGTCAACTGTCCAGTTGGCATTTCCAGAAAAAGAAATTCCCGGGATGTGGTTTTTACCAAGCATATAATACTTTACTGAAAATTTACATTGGCACAGAAGAAGGCAAAACCAGCTCTGGTTTTCCCATGCAAAAGTGTATTTAATTAAACAATAGATTCTCTCTCCCCCTCCCACCGGGTATTCACATTGTAATGTTGTTGTTATGGAAATTGTCCCCTTCTCCTTGAGGAGCAGTGTTTGTGGTCTTGACTCTTTGGTTGCCTAGACATCATGCCTCCCACCTTTGCATTAATTCAAATTAAGTCAGATAAAGCCCACTTTTCTACACGGCAGGCGCGGATCGAGGAACTGGAGGAAGAACTGGAAGCAGAGCGCGCGGCCCGGGCCAAGGTGGAAAAACAGCGCTCTGAACTTTCGCGAGAACTGGAGGAGATCAGCGAACGTCTGGAGGAGGCCGGAGGGGCCACCACGGTGCAGATCGAGATGAACAAGAAACGGGAGGCCGAGTTCCAGAAGATGCGACGTGACCTGGAAGAGGCCACGCTGCAGCACGAGTCCACGGCGGCCACCTTGCGCAAGAAGCACGCGGATTCCGTGGCCGAGCTGGGCGAGCAGATCGACAACCTGCAGCGGGTGAAGCAGAAGCTGGAGAAGGAGAAGAGCGAGCTGAAACTGGAAGTGGACGACATGGCATCCAACATGGAGCAGCTCATAAAAGCCAAGGTCCTATCTTAATGAAGAGGTGGTGGGACCCCATCAGAGGGTGGGTGGAGGGAATCCAGATTTGTGGACAAGGGTGAGCTTTGGAGATGAATCCGGAGACATGGTAACAATTAATTTGGACAGGGGGAAGGACCCAAAAGATAAGGAGAACATGAATTGTTCCTACATCTGGACAGAATCTGCTTCTTGATGTTTTGGTTCTTAAAGATTTGAATTTTACTCATCCTTCCTTCTGTTATATAATTATAACTTCCATCATCCTCAGCCAGCACTATCATGTTTGCCAGGATGATAGGAGTTGTTGTTCAATATATGTCAAGACAAAATGACTTGTTTCTCCATCCATCCATCCATCCATCCATCCTTCATTCATTCATTCAATCCGTTCATCCAACCAACCATTCATCCACCCTTCCTTCCATCCTTTCCTCCATCTTTCCATCCTTCTGTCCATCCATCCATCCATTCATTCCTTCATCCATACTGCCTCCCTTTCTTCTTTCTACCCATTCACCCATCCACCCAACCCTTCCTTCCATCCATCCATCCATCCATCCATCCTTCCCTTATTTAAATCTATTTCTCTATTTTTTTTTTTCACCATTTCTTCTTCTTCTGGAAATCTAGGCCAACCTGGAGAAGATGTGTAGGACTTTTGAAGACCAAATGAATGAGCACCGGGCCAAGTCCGAAGAGTCTCAGCGTATGGTCCATGACCTCACCACACAGCGAGCCAAGCTCCAGACCGAGAATGGTAAGCCACAGGAGAACTTTACACATTTATCCTTAAGAACTTCGATTATTCTCTTGGTCTTCTTTTTTCCAATATTGTCTGCTTTGACCATCAACTCGTCCCAATCTTTCTTGGAGATACTAAACCTGCGGAATAATTTATCTGAGTACAGATGGTTCTCAACTTACTACCAGTTGTTTAGCAACTATTCAAAGCTGTGACGTACCTACCTGGGGGTTACCTACGACTTGGATTTGAAGTTCCAACGGTCAGCCCCCCCATGTGGACAGATGACCACATGGACACTCAACAACCATGTTGCATTTACATCTGTTTGCACCGTCCCATGATTATGTGAACATGTTTTATGACAATTTTGTCCAAAATCAACATTTTTGACAAACCCATGCCCATCCCAAACCATTGGTTCATTGAATGATTTTGGTATCTGTTTAATGGATTCACTCAATGACCATCGTGTTTCACTGCAACAAACCATCATAAAGTCAAGTCAGAGAAGTGACCTACCTGTTTTACGACTGTTACGACTTTCCACCATGATAGGCAGGCCCCATTATGGTCATACCCCGAGGTCTACTTGTAATCAATTGTCCATCACTAAGTGAGTCTTCTGGTGAGAACTTCGATCATTCTCCCTTGCCTGTTTTTTTTAATTCCAGGTGAATTGTCCCGTCAGTTGGATGAGAAGGAAGCTTTGGTCAACCAGTTGACCCGAGGGAAGTTGACCTACACCCAACAGCTAGAAGATCTGAAGAGGCAACTTGAGGAAGAAGCCAAGGCATGGGGGACACTTGGAGGCTGAGGGGCACGAGGGAGAAATTGAGAGAGATGGAGCTAGCTAGGCCAAGAATGAGATGCTGAAATTGTATCTCTGTTCTTCTCCACCTCTAGGCTAAGAATGCTTTGGCCCACGCACTCCAGTCAGCCCGCCACGACTGTGATCTTCTGAGGGAACAGTACGAAGAAGAAACGGAGGCCAAAGCTGAGCTTCAGCGTTCACTCTCTAAGGCCAACTCTGAGGTGGCCCAGTGGAGGACCAAGTATGAAACTGACGCCATCCAGAGAACAGAGGAACTAGAAGAGGCCAAGTGAGTAGCTCCATCATTGTCATCCATGTCCCAGAGAAGATCCATCACACGACAGGTGGTTCCTCTCATGCCTGTTTTCCTTCCCGTCCCTCTTCAACACATTTTGTCCCTCAAGATGGCTTCCTTCCACCCCATCCTGACTTCCTCTGACTCCATCTTCCTCACTTTCCCTTTCCCTCAGAAGCTGGAGGACTCATGGTTAGCTTTGAGTTGACCTGTAAATGAAAAAAACGGTGGTCCTACCTCCCGCTTCACCTTGATGTCCCATCCCCGGATGGCCTCTTCATGGCTTTGGGGAGGGACTGACTCATTGGGACATCTTCTCACTTACCAGGAAGAAGCTGGCTCAGCGGCTTCAGGATGCCGAGGAAGCAGTGGAGGCGGTGAACGCCAAGTGCTCCTCGCTGGAGAAGACCAAACACCGCCTGCAGAATGAGATCGAAGATCTCATGGTGGACGTGGAGCGTTCGAATGCGGCCGCAGCTGCCCTGGACAAGAAGCAAAGGAATTTCGACAAAGTATGTTAAGGGAACCTGTTCCAAATATGCTTTTTTTATGAGGCAACTGGACTTTCTTGTTTGGAAGACGTCTTTGAAGGCGTTTCGCTTCTCATCCAAGAAGCTTCTTTAGTTCTGACTGGATGGTGGAGCATGGAAGGATTTATACTCCTTGCAGACAGCTGGTCATTTGCAATCTTTCAGAGAATTGTTGAGGCCACCAGGATGCCACCTCGATGTCAAAACTGAACAGACCTCTTTCAACAAAGGGGGAGGGATATGACACCATCTGTCTCCAGCCTACCACACGGTCCTTTCAGCAGTTCCAAGAAGGTCCACACCCACTTGCACTACTCAGGTGACCCTGAGGACACAGATAAACCTCCAAGTGGCCTCAACGGCTCTCCAAAAGAAGGCAAATGACCAGCTGCCTTCAAAGGAGAAACAAGAAAGTCCAGTTTCCTCGTGAAAAAAACATCTTTGGGACAACCATGACCCGGATGAAAACAGGCACCATAAAGTCATTATGAGCAGGGATGGTGCAGTGGTTAGAATGCAGTAGTGTAGGCTAATTCTGTTGACTGCCGATTGCCAGCAGTTTGGCAGTTCGATCCTGACCGGCTCAACGTTGACTCAGCCTTCCATCCCTCCGAGGTCGGTTAAATGAGGAACCAGATTGTTGGGGGCCAATAGGCTGACTCTGTAAACTGCTTAGAGAGGGCTGCAAAGCACTGTGAAGTGGTATATAAGTCTAAGTCAGTGGTTCTCAACCTTTTTAATGCTGCTGAAAGCCAATAGAATTAGACTCTATTCAAGAGAGTCTATTCTATTGGCTTTCAAAAGCCAATAGAATAAAAGGAAGTAGCACAGCTAAGGAAAAGGGGGGGAAAATGGCGGACTGCGTTGTTTGGCGACCCCCGTGAAATAGTCGTTCGAACCCAAATGGGGTCCCGACCCACAGGTTGAGAACCACTGGTCTAAGTGCTATTGCTAAGCGTTATTACAATTGTCCAACCTAACTTTCCTTCACCACCTCCTCCCTCTTCTTCTCCTCCTCCTTCTTCTCCACTTCTTTCTCCTCTTCCTCCCCCTCCTCCTTTTCCTCCTCTTCTTTCTACTTTTTCCTTCTCTTCCTCCTCCTCTTCCTCTTCCTCCACCTCCTCTTTCTTCTCCTCTTGTTCTCCTCTTCTCATTCTCCTCCTCCTTCTCCTCCTCCATCACTTCAACTTCTCCTTCTTCTCTTTCTCCATCCTCTCCTCCTCCTCCATCATTTCAACTTCTCCTTCTTCTCCTCCATCCCCTCCTCCTCCTCCTCCTCCAACTTCTCCTCCTTCTCCTTCTCCATCCCCTCCTCCTCCTCCTCCAACTTCTCCTCCTCCTTCTCCATCTCCTCCTCCTCCTTCTCCTCCATCACTTCAACTTCTCCTTCTCCTTCTCCATCCCCTCCTCTTCCTCCTCCTCCATCACTTCAACTTCTCCTTCTTCTCTTTCTCCATCCTCTCCTCCTCCTCCATCATTTCAACTTCTCCTTCTTCTCCTCCATCCCCTCCTCCTCCTCCTCCTCCAACTTCTCCTCCTTCTCCTTCTCCATCCCCTCCTCCTCCTCCTGCAACTTCTCCTCCTCCTTCTCCATCTCCTCCTCCTCCTTCTCCTCCATCACTTCAACTTCTCCTTCTCCTTCTCCATCCCCTCCTCTTCCTCCTCCTCCATCATTTCAACTTCTCCTTCTTCTCCTTCTCCATCCCCTCCTCCTCCTCCTCCTCCAACTTCTCCTCCTTCTCCTTCTCCATCCCCTCCTCCTCCTTCTCCTCCTCCATCACTTCAACTTCTCCTTCTTCTCTTTCTCCATCCTCTCCTCCTCCTCCATCATTTCAACTTCTCCTTCTTCTCCTCCATCCCCTCCTCCTCCTCCTCCTCCAACTTCTCCTCCTTCTCCTTCTCCATCCCCTCCTCCTCCTCCTCCAACTTCTCCTCCTCCTTCTCCATCTCCTCCTCCTCCTTCTCCTCCATCACTTCAACTTCTCCTTCTCCTTCTCCATCCCCTCCTCTTCCTCCTCCTCCATCATTTCAACTTCTCCTTCTTCTCCTTCTCCATCCCCTCCTCCTCCTCCTCCTCCAACTTCTCCTCCTTCTCCTTCTCCATCCCCTCCTCCTTCTCCTCCATCACTTCAACTTCTCCTTCTTCTCCTTCTCCATCCCCTCCTCTTCCTCCTCCTCCTCCATCATTTCAACTTCTCCTTCTTCTCCTTCTCCATCCCCTCCTCCTCCTCCTCCATCACTTCAACTTCTCCCTCTTCTCCTTCTCCATCCCCTCCTCTTCCTCCTCCTCCATCATTTCAACTTCTCCTTCTCCATCCCTTCCTCCTCCTCCATCACTTCAACTTCTCCTTCTCCATCCCCTCCTCCTCCAACTTCTTCTCCTTCTCCATCCCCTCCTCCTCCTTCTCCTCCATCACTTCTTCTTCTTCTCCTTCTCCATCCCCTCCTCCTCCTCCATCACTTCAACTTCTCCTTCTTCTCCTTCTCCATCCCCTCCTCCTCCTCCTCCTCCTCCAATTTCTCCTCCTTCTCCTTCTCCACCCCCTCCTCCTCCTTCTCCTCCATCACTTCAACTTCTCCTTCTTCTCCTTCTCCATCCCCTCCTCTTCCTCCTCCTCCATCACTTCAATTTCTCCTCCTTCTCCTTCTTCATCCCCTCCTCCTCCTCTTCCTTCTTCTCCCACCCCAGATCTTGTCGGAGTGGAAGCAGAAGTTCGAGGAATCCCAAACAGAGCTGGAGGCATCTCAGAAAGAGGCCAGGTCCCTCAGCACGGAGCTCTTCAAGCTGAAGAACGCCTATGAGGAATCTCTGGAACATCTGGAGACCTTCAAGAGGGAGAACAAGAACTTGCAAGGTGGGCCCGTCTCCTTCACATTCGGAGGTTCCTTATCTCTAGGTCCTGCTTCCTCTGGAGAACTAATGTTTTCTTCTCTTTTCGTACAGAGGAGATTTCGGATCTCACTGAGCAGCTCGGGAGCACAGGCAAGACCATCCATGAACTTGAGAAAGTGCGGAAAGGTCTGGAGGCTGAGAAGATGGAGCTGCAGGCCGCTCTCGAGGAAGCTGAGGTGAGAAGTCCCCTTGGCTATGAAAAACCAGAGCCCTCAACTCAAGCTCTCCACCATTTTGTTTTGAAGTCTTCCTGGGCTTCAGGAGGACCTTCAGTGTGTAGGTAAAGAAGTCAAAATGGCGGCCAAACCAATGTTTGAGCTTTCTAAACTTCATTTCTCCTCTTCTTCATAAACATGAAGGGGGTCAGACTAGAAGACCTCCAGGATTTTTTCCACGCTCTGTTATTCTGTATGACTTATCAACCTTCAACTAACTGGCGAACAAAAGAGGTCCAGAAAGTCCAATGGCAGCCACATCCCTGCCACTAAAGCCCAGCATTACCGCACAAATAAAAAAAAGAATTGGACCATGTGGTCTTTACCGCCATCTTGACTTTTTTGACAAGCTTGGGGAAATTCCAGCTTCTTAAGAGCAAAGTATTCTCCCTTTTTCTGGAAAAAAAATGGCTCATTTGCACAAATTTGAATAAGCTTTTGAATTTTTTTTTTTTTTTTGCAAATATAGGTGGCCTTCGACTTATCCCTGGTCACTTAGTGTCCATTTGAGATTACAACTGACCTCTCTGGGGGTACTTATGACCTGGATTTGAAGTTACAACGGTCGCCCCCTCGGCATTGCAGGACATTTGCAGTGTCCTGCATTTTACGTGGCTGCATTTTACGACAGTTTTGCTAAAACCGGAAATTTATACTATTTTTTTCCAAATCCGCCGATAGCAAAGCGTCGGCTTGCTTAATGACCACAGTGTTTGCTTAACAACCATCACACACACACAAAAAAAGGTCATGAAATTGGATTTCTCACGTGGGTGATTCAATTTATGACCATTATGGTTAAAACCATGATAGGCAAGCTCCATTACGGTCATAACTCAAGGACTATGAACTCTTGGACGTGAATGCACATCACAGTTCCTTCCAACTGACAGAAATTTTTTTGAAGGTCACAGTTGCCAATAATATTCCTGAGGTAAATTTGTAGCTATCGTAAGTTCCTCAAAAGATGGTGTATGTATTTGCACGGATTAACAAACTTTGATCCAGTTGCCGCGATTTAATCTTTTTTAAGATACTTTTGGCCTGGATGACTAAATCTCCATTTACATATTTGCCCGAAGTAAATATTTTCTTTCATCATTCTTGAGAGGAATTCTTTGGTTGTCCATGTTTTTCTTTGTTTGTCACTGACTTAGTCAAGGACTAGAAGCTTAACAGGCATTAAACAATTGTGTTTATGATTGTTAAAAAAAACTCGCCGCATCACAAATATCTCCATCTGAGATCCATTCATAGCATATAGGCAGTCCTTGACTTACGGCCAAAATGGAGCCCAACATTTCTGTCACTGAGACATTTTGTTAAGTGAGTTTTGCCCCATTTTACGACCTTTCTTGCCACAGTTGTTCAGTGAATCCCTGCAGTTGTGAAGTGGGTCACACGGTCGTTAAGTGAATCAGGCTCCTCCGTTGACTTTGCTCGTCAGAAGGTCGCAAAAGGGGATCACGTGACCACAGGGATGCTGCAACGGTCATAAGTGTGAAAAATGGTCATAAGTCACTTTTTTCCATGCCGTTGTAACTTTGAACTGTCACTAAACAAACTGTTGTAAGTTCAGGGATACCTGAATTTTAATTTCTTCATTGGAAATAAGGGTAGCAATATTTTGGGCCCTTGGAAACCTCAAGAACTTGGTCGGTACAGACAAAATGGCCGTTGTGAAAAAATTGTCTTCTCTCAAAATGGCGGCCATGATGATCCGGAAGATATATGTAGCTTTCTGGAGGCACCAAATTGGTGTCTGAAATCCTGTTGGTACCATGGGCTCCACATTGGTTACTCATGAACTAAGGAGTCTCTCTGCCATCTCTCTCTCCATCCAACCTTACCCTAAACCCTCCAGGCCTCTCTGGAACATGAAGAAGGCAAGATCCTCCGAGCCCAGCTGGAGTTCAGCCAAATCAAGGCCGAAATTGAGCGCAAGTTGGCCGAGAAGGACGAGGAGATGGAGCAGGCCAAGAGGAATCATCTGAGGACGGTGGACTCGCTTCAAGCTTCCCTGGATGCTGAGACCCGCAGCCGCAACGAGGCCCTGAGGGTCAAGAAGAAGATGGAGGGCGACCTCAACGAGATGGAGATCCAGCTCAGCCATGCCAACCGCATAGCAGCTGAAGCCCAGAAGCAAGTGAAAACTTTGCAAGGCTACCTGAAGGTACAGCTTGGAAATTGGTCTGAAGGACCTTCCTTCCTTCCTTCCTTCCTTCCTTCCTTCCTTCCTTCCTTCCTTCCTTCCTTCCTTCCTTCCTTTCCATCCATCTACTGTTCTTTCCTTCATTCCTTCATCCATCCATCCATTCATCCTTATACCCATCCATTCATCCAACCTATTCTTCCTTCCTTTCTTTCCTTCCTTCCCATCCATTCATCCATCCATCCATCCATCCTTTCTTCCATCCTTCCCTCTTTCCTTCCTTCCATCCATCCATCTACCTTTCCTTCCTTCCCATCCATCCATCTATCCATCTATCAATCCATCCATCCATCCATCTATCCATCCTTCCATCCTTCTCTCTATCATCCATCCAGCCTTCCATCTATCCACCCATCCATCTACCTTCCTTCCTTCCTTCCTTCCTTCCTTCCCATCCATCTACTGTTCCTTCCTTCATCCATCCATCCATCCACCCATCTACCCTTCCTTCCATCCTTCATCCACCCACCCACCCACCCATCCATCAACCCTTCCATCCATCCATCCATCCATCTACCCATCCATTTACCCTTCCCTCCTTCCTTCCTTCCTTCCTTCCTTCCTTCCTTCCTTCCTTCCTTCCTTCCTTCCTTCCCTTCCTTCCTCCCTTTCTTCCTTCCTTCCATCTCCACCAGGGTTCCATTTCAGCTTTCCCTTGTTCACACCTCCATTCCACCTGTCCTCCTCCTCTTTCTAGGACACTCAGATACAGTTGGATGACGCACTCCGACTCAATGAGGACCTCAAGGAAAACATTGCCATTGTGGAGCGACGGAACAACCTGCTCCAGGCTGAGCTGGAGGAGTTGCGGACCGTGGTGGAGCAGACAGAACGGGCCCGGAAACTGGCGGAACAGGAACTCATTGACACCAGTGAAAGAGTCCAGCTCCTTCACACCCAGGTAAGGGGGATCTGAAAGCAAGATGGTCTTAAACCTCATGGATGGTCAGCAGCCAAGAGCGATGTTGTGATTCTGCTTTCATGAAATTATTTCCACTGTCTCGTCTTCCAAAAATTAAAGAATTCACTGTCTCTTCTCTTCTCTTCCCCTCTCCTCTCCTCTCCTCTCTCCTTCCTTTCTTCCTTGTTTCCTTCCTTCTCTTTCCTTCTTCCCTTTTCTTTCTCTTCTTCTCTCTTTACTTCCTTCTTCCTGCTCTCCTCTCCTCTCTTCCTTGTTTCCTTCCTTCTCTTTCCCTCCTCCTTTCTTTCCTTCTCTCTTTACTTCCTTCTTCCTGCTCTCCTCTTCCTTGTTTCCTTCTTTCTCTTTCCCTTTCCTTCTTTCTTTTTCTTCTTCTCTCTTTACTTCCTTCTTCCTGCTCTCCTCTCTTCCTTGTTTCCTTCTTTCTCTTTCCCTTTCCTTCTTTCTTTTTCTTCTTCTCTCTTTACTTTCTTCTTCCTGCTCTCCTCTCTTCCTTGTTTCCTTCCTTCTCTTTCCCTCTTTCCTTTCTTTTTCTTCTTCTCTCTTTACTTCCTTCTTCCTGCTCCCCTCTCTTCCTTGTTTCCTTCCTTCTCTTTCCCTTTCCTTCTTTCTTTTTCTTCTTCTCTCTTTACTTCCTTCTTCCTGCTCTCCTCTCCTCTCTTCCTTGTTTCCTTCCTTCTCTTTCCCTCCTCCCTTCTTTCCCTCCTCTTCTTCTCTCTTTACTTCCTTTTTCCTCCTCTCCTCTCCTTCCTTTCTTCTTTGTCTCCTTCCTTCCCTCTTTCCTTTCTCCCTTCTCTCCTTCTCTTTACTACTTCTTCCTCCTCTCCTCTCTCCAGAATACCAGCCTCATCAATCAGAAAAAGAAGATGGAGTCGGACCTCTCCCAGCTGCAAACAGAGGTGGAAGACGCCATTCAGGAATGCAGAAATGCTGAAGAGAAGGCTAAGAAAGCCATCACAGACGTGAGTGAAATTTTAGCACATCCACTTCTACTTTTCCAAGAAAGCACTAATTCCAACGAGTGGCTAGTTAGAAAGCATCGTTTCTCGTTTATACATTGTTTATACCCAATCTGGGCCGCAACTATCCAAGCAACCAGCAGGTGGCAGCAAAGGGACATTTCCTTATCTCTCTTTACCGCCATCTTCTGGTCACTTCAATGCTCACAGTCTCTATTTGGTATGGGATAATAGAAACCCGAGTAGTTAATTTGGAACAGATGCCTTCATTGTGCACAGGGGTGTATTATGACTAAATTAACACCGTGCTATTTTTGACAGCTATCATTAATTCAGAAAAGATCTTGTAGGTCCTGTTTTGAGATCAACCCACAAGACAGCCCTTTCTTTGATGGCCAAGAATAGTTTATGCGTTACAGAGGAACCTGAGATAAAATCTTTGCTTTTTGGTGAAAAGACAAGAGCTAATAAAGATGGAATTCAATTCTACACCTGAGGAAAGGTGTATGGGTACTGCTCTCCCTCTTCCCCACATACCTTCCACCCCACCTGTCTTCCTCACACCCACAAAGCTGGTTCAGAAGACCCTGTGGAGAAGGATGAGGGTGAATGTTATACGTGAAAGAAAATAAGGCTGACCATGGGGGCAGGATCTCCATAACAACCCTTTGAGGCCAAAATAGCTCCTCCTCCTCCTGTTTTTAATGAGGAGATCCAAGGTCCATGAATTGAGACCCATCAACAGGATCTCCTTGGCTTGGGTCCACCAACCCACCGGTGGACAGGCTCATCCTGGGTCAAAAGAAGACCCCAACCATAATCTTCATGAGAATATGGAGTCTAGGATCAATTCTTGGAAGGAATAAACAAACGGGAGGTCTCCCCAACCCAAAATCATCTCCTTTTGCCAGGTGGACCTGTTTTTCCATTGTCCTCTTGAACGGGGCGCAGGTGGCCATGATGGCAGAGGAGCTGAAAAATTGATCCACTTAACCACAATGAGTAATGATCAGAATCCTGGGCTCAATTATGGTCATCTAAAGTCTGAAATAAGATCTCCAGATCCTCCTTTGCTTTGGTCCACCAGAAGCGTCAAAAGAGGACCCATAATGTTGACATGAATAATTAGCCCAGGAGTTTAGGACTAATTTCCCCATTAATGCCAAGAGTAAGGTCCGACGGACGTCTTTCTCCCTTGTCTCTTGAACGGGGCAGGCGGCCATGATGGCGGAGGAGCTGAAGAAGGAGCAGGACACCAGCGCCCACCTGGAGAGGATGAAGAAGAACATGGAGCAGACCATCAAGGACCTCCAGATGCGCCTGGACGAGGCAGAGCAGCTGGCCCTCAAGGGCGGCAAGAAGCAGCTTCAGAAACTGGAGGCCCGCGTGCGGGAGCTGGAGAACGAGCTGGAAGGGGAGCAGAAACGCAACGTGGAGAACGTCAAGGGCATGCGCAAGTGCGAGAGACGCATCAAGGAGCTCACCTACCAGGTGAGGGGACACGGGTTAACATGACTGAGACAACCTGGGCTCTGGAGCCAAGCTTTCGTATGGATGGGTGGATTGATTGACTTCAACAGGTTTTGGGTCACGCCTCTAAAACGGGTTGGGTGAGGAATTTGGGGTGGTGGTGGATGGATTGAACCCCATTTTTTCCCAGACTCTTATACAAGATGCCATTTTGTACATCCAAAGCAAATTCCATGAGGCAAAAAAAAAAACAAAAAACCAAAACCCTAGAATAGTGTTTCCCAACCTTGGCTACTTTAAGATGGGTGGACTTCAACTCCCAGAATTCCCCAGCCAGCCTTGGCTACCTTAAGATGGATGGACTTCAACTCCCAGAATTCCCCAGCCACTTCTTAAAGTGGTCCAGTTTGAGAAACACTGCTCTAGATTTGGAACATGTCAATATTTCCACATCTAAGCTAGAATGTAACCATGGTTTAGAGAAGGATTTCCTAAAAAATACCATTTTTTAAATTCAATTTCACAAATGCCTCCACATAATTAAGAGCTCTTGATGCAAGCCAGGAGATGATCTTATTTAAACTCAGTGGTATAAACCAACTTTTTGCCGCAGCCAAATAAACCCTGATCTCTCTGTCGCACTCTTTTCCGGTTCCTCGGCCCTGTAGACGGAGGAGGATCGTAAGAACTTGATCCGCCTCCAAGACCTGGTTGACAAGCTGCAACTGAAGGTTAAAGCTTATAAGAGACAAGCAGAGGAAGCGGTGAGTAGCATCCATCTTTCTGTTCCTCTTGGGATAATCCTGGTTTGTCACTCATCCTAGTTTAGTGCATCTCGGGATGCTGAGCTGGAGAACATGGATGGTCACCTCAATCATGGTGAGACTAGTTGGGACCCTCGTCCAAACCTTCTCTCTCAGCATCTCAACAACAGTACAGATGGTCCTCGACTTACGACCCCATATGATGAGGTTGTTAAGTGAGTCACTCCCAATTTGAGGAGCTTTTTTGATGCAGTCATTGAGGAAAATACACGGTTGTTATGCGAATCCATCAATTTTTCTTGTCAGAAGCCTTGTGGGACGATCATAAATGGTGACCACGTGACCTGCTCTGTGCCAATTTTGATCACGTGACACAGGGACACTGAGAGAGTTGTAAATGCGAGACCCAATCAAAAGCCCAGTTATAACTTTGAGCAGTCTTTAAACAAATGGTTGTAAATTGAGGAAAGAATAGAATAGAATAGAATAGAATAGAATAGAATAGAATAGAATAGAATAGAATAGAATAGAATAGAATAGAATAATAAAATAAGGAATAGAATAGAATAGAATAGAATAATAAAATAAGGAATAGAATAGAATAGAATAACAAAGTTGGAAGGTACCTTGGAGGTCATCTAGTCCAACCCCCTGTTCAGGCAGGAAACCTACCATTTCAGACAAAAAAAATATAATTTTATAACCCAAATTCATTTTGTAAGTGCTTATGGACATTCATAAATATACTGCATGTCAATAGCCAAGTGCCCAAATTAAAAAAAAAATCATTTGATGGTGATAAGTGCGAGGACTGGTCGTAAGTCAATATTTTCAGCACCTTGGTAACTTCAAACAGCTGTTAAAAAAACAGGCGTATGTTGAGGACTACTTACAGCAGGGGTCTTCAAACTTGGCCCTTTTATGACTTGTGGACTTCAACTCCCAGAATTCCTCAGCCAGCATGCCTGGCTGAGGAATTCTGGGAGTTGAAGTCCACAAGTCATAATACGGCTAAGTTTGAAAAACCCTGGCTTAGAGTGTGCCAAACATTTTGAATGGGAATTGGATCCTGGCTGGAGGACATACCAGTAGTAGTGGCTGCTCATCAGAGGCAAAAGCTCTCCATAATTTTCAAGGCCTCCCTTCTCGGTTCTCCTCAGGAGGAACAAGCCAACAGCAACTTGGGCAAATTCCGGAAGGTTCAGCACGAGTTGGACGAAGCCGAGGAGCGGGCGGACATCGCTGAGTCCCAGGTCAACAAGTTGAGGGCCAAAAGTCGTGATATTGGGGTGAAGGTGAGAAGCTGCCCTTAAAGCCTAACCCTAACTCTATCCCTATCCCTAGTCCTACTCCTACTCCTAACCTTAACTCTAACTCCTAACTTTAACCCTAACCCTATCCATTACTCTACCCCTAAACCTAGCCCTACCCCATCTCTATCTCTATCCCATCCCACCTCTAACCTTAACCCTACTCCTAACTGTACCCCTATGCCTAACCTTAACCCTATTCCTATCCCTACTCCTACCCTTAACCCTACTCCTACGCCTACCCCTAACCTTAACCCTATTCCCTACTCTATCCCTAACCGTAACCCTATTCCTATGCCTAACTCTACCCCTACCTCTACCTTTAACCCTACTCCTACCCCTACGCCTACCCCTAACCTTAACCCTATTCCCTACTCTATCCCTAACCGTAACCCTATTCCTATGCCTAACTCTACCCCTATCTCTACCTTTAACCCTACTCCTAACCCTACCCCTACGCCTACCCCTAACCTTAACCCTATTCTCTACTCTATCCCTAACCGTAACCCTATGCCTATGCCTAACTCTACCCCTACCTCTACCTTTAACCCTACTCCTAACCTTATCCCTACCCCTAAACTTAATCCTACTCTTAACTCTACCTCTACCCTAACCTTAACCCTACCCCTATCCCTAACTCTACCCCTACCCTTAACCCCATGCCTACCCCTAACTCTACCCCTACCCTTAACCCTACTCCTAACTTTAAGCATAACCCTACTCCTAACACTAAACCTATCCCTATCCCTATCCCCTACCACTATGGATAACCCTAACCCTAATCCTACTAACTTGTACCATAGTCTACCCTTCCCATAACCCTAACCCAACCCAGTTGTTTCCTTCTTTCGTTTCTCACTTCTATTCCTTTCTTCCCCAGCCGAAAGGTTTGTACGAGGAGTAACTCCTTAGAAGACCGGATGCCCTGCTCTCTGAGACCCCCCCCCCCGCACACCTACTCCCAGACCTAAAAGGCCCTGGGGAAATCACTCCCCCATCTCCTGCGCTCTGTATATCAGCATTGCCCCCTGCTCAAAGGTAGAATAAAAGCGATGAAACAGCTGTTGGCTTATTTAATTTTGTGCCTAAGGCAGGACTAGAACTCACCGTCTCCTGGGGATTGGCCCAAAGTCACCCAGTTGGCTTTCATGTGTAAGGCGGGACTAGAACTCACCGTCTCCTGGTGATTGGCCCAAAGTCATCCAGACAACTTTCATATTTAAGGCGAAACTAGAACTCACCATCTCCTGGTGATTGGACCAAAGTCACCCAGATGGCTTTCATATATAAGGTGGGACTAGAACTCACCATCTTCTGGTGATTGGCCCGAAGTCACCCAGCTGGTTTCATGCCTAAGGTGGGACTAGAACTCACCATCAACTAGTGATTGGCCCCAAATCACCCAATCAGCTTTCATACTTCAGCAGGGACTAGAACTCACAGCCTCCTGGTTTCTAGACTGGTGCCTTAACCACTAGGCCAGTGGTTCTCAACCTGTGGGTCGGGACCCCATTTGGGGTCGAACGAGCATTTCACGGGGGTTGCCAAACAACCCAGTCCGCCATTTTTTTCCCCTTTTCCTTAGCTGTGCTACTCCCTTTTATTCTATTGGCTTTTGAAAGCCAATAGAATAGACTCTCTTGAATAGAGTCTAATTCTATTGGCTTTCAAAAGCCAATAGGAATTGTCCAGGCTGTCTCTGCCCTGCTGAGCCCGCCAAAAGTCCCATTCTGCAAACGGTGCTGCACCAGTTGAGTAGTCCTCGACTTACGACCGGTTGAGTAGTCCTCGACTTACGACCAGTTGGGGGTCGTGTCATTAAAAAGGTTGAGAACCACTGGGCTAGACAAAACGGGCCTCTCTTTTGCTTCCGATGGGTGTTACACCTGTGTACCCAACAGGGGATTCTGGTGAATTTTAGCCATGATAATTCAATCCAGCCTCCATGTCCAGGAGCAATGTACCTGGTCAGTCAAGCCAAATAACAGACTTAATCCATCCCATCTCTTCCTGGTTTACTTGTTATTAAAAGCAGGATACACAGCAAAATATGTTGGTTAAAAAGAGTTACCTACATTCAGGTGGTCCTCGACTTACGACCACAACTGAGCCCTAAAAATTTCTGTTGCTAAGCGAGACGTTTGTTAAGTGAATTTTGCCCCGTTTTACGACTTTTCTTGCCACAGTTGTTAAGCGAATCACCACCGTTGTTAAATCGGAAACACGGTCGTTAAGCGAATCTGAGTTCCCCATGGACTTTGCTTGTCCGAAGGTCGCAAAAGGGGATCACGTGACCCCGGGACGCTGCAACCGTTGTAAATATGAGTCAGTTGCCAGGCCTGAATTTGGATCACGTGACCATGGGAGATGCTGCAACGGTCGTAAGTGTGAAAAATGGTCATAAGTCACTTTTTTCCAGTACCGTTGTAACTTTGAACGGTCACTAAATGAACAGTTGAAAGTCGAGGACTAGCTGTACATTGGAAAAAAGGAGAACCCCCTCCTCGTTTACTACATACAGGAAATTCATCGACTTAGAAAATTTCATTTAGTGACCATTCAACGGCACTGACAAAAGCAACTTATGACCACTTTTCACACTTACGACCTTTGTAGCATTTCCATGATCACATGATCCAAATTCAGAAGTTTGGCCACTGGTTCATACTTATGACCGTCGCAGCGTCCTGGGGTCACGTGACGCCCTTTTGCGACCTTCTAACCAGCAAAGTTAATGGAGAAGTCAGATTCACTTAACAACCGGGTTACTAATTTAACAACTGCAGTGATTCACTTAACGACTGTGGCAAGAAAGGCCATAAAATGGGATAAAACGTCCTGGTAAACCCAGATTCACTTTACAACCGTGTTACTAAGTTATAACAACTGCAGCGATTCACTTAACAACTGTGGCAAGAAAAGTCATAAAACGGGGCAAAACTCCCTTAACAAACGTTTTACTTAGCAACGGAAATTTTGGCCTCCATTGTGGTCATAAGTCGAGGACTACCTGGATAAAAGTTGACGCCTGGCAATAAATTCAATGGGATTTGTTGGTAACAAATTCCGAACAGACAAAAAAAAAGAAACTTGCAACCTCTTTTTATGACTTTACAGAGGGTTCAGACTCAAATTTCTCTTTATGAGGTGTGGACTTCAACTCCCAGAATTCCACGCAGCCATTTTTTTTTCTGTGAAAGAAAGAAACGAGAATTCTGCTTTTTTTTCTCTGACTGTTTAGCCCAGGGGTAGCAATCTTGGCTCTTTTATGACTCGTGGACTTCAACTCCTAGAATTCCTGATTCAGCCATTCTGAGGGGAAAGGGAGAGGTTTCCGTGCTGAGCCAGGCTGGCTCAGGAATTCTGGGAGTTGAAGTCCACAAGTCATAAAAAGGGGCCATCGTTCCCCACCTCTGGTCTAGGACAGGGGTAGGCAACCTTGGCCCTTTTATGACTCGTGGACTTCAACTCCCAGAATTCCTGAGCCAGCCATTCTGAAGGGAAAGGGAGAGGTTTCCAAGCTGAGCCATGCTGGCTCAGGAATTCTGGGAGTTGAAGTCCACGAGTCATGAAGGGGCCAAAGTTTCCCTCATGCTGGCTCAGACAGAGGAATAAGGAGCTGATTAGAGCTAGGACAGGGGTAGGCAGCCTTGGCTCTTTTATGACTCGTGGACTTCAACTCCCAGAATTCCTGAGCCAGCCATGCTGAAGGGAAAGGGAGAGGTTTCCAAGCTGAGCCAGGCTGGCTCAGGGATTCTGGGAGTTGAAGTCCACGAATCATAAAAGAGCCAAGGTTTAGCCAATCTTATAAATTCAATGGGATTTGTTGATAGCAAATTCCGAACAGCTGAAAAAAAAAGAAACTTGCAACTTCCTTTTATGAGTTTACAGAGGGTTCAGATTCAAATTTCTCTTTACGAGGTGTGGACTTCAACTCCCAGAATTCCCCAGCAGACATTTTTTCTGTGAAAGAAAAAAAACGTGAATTCTGCTTTTTTTCCCCCCTCTGTCCGTTTAGCCAATCTTATAAATTCAATAGGATTTGTTGGTAGCAAATTCTGAACAGCTGAAAAAAAAAAAAAAAGAAACTTGCAACCTCTTTGTATGAGTTTACAGAAGGTTCAGACTCAAATTTCTCTTTATGAGGTGTGGATTTCAACTCCCAGAATTCTCCAGCAGCTATTTTTTTCTGTGAAAGAAAGAAACAAGAATTCTGCTTTATTTTTTCTCTGTCTGTTTAGCCAATCTTATAAATTCAATGGGATTTGTTGGTAGCAAATACCGAACAGCCAGAAAAAAAAGAAACTTGAAACCTCTTTTTATGAGTTTACACAGGGTTCAGACTCAATTTTTTCTTTATGAGGTGTGGACTTCAACTCCCAGAATTCCCCAGCAGCCTTTTTTTTTCTGTGAAAGAAAAAAAGCGAATTCTGCTTTTTTTTTCTCTCTCTCTCTCCTCTGTTAGTTTTGCTAAAATTTGGGTGGGCGCCCGGTTGGGGAAGAAGGGCCTGCAAATTGGCTGCCAGGCCGCATTTGCAGATGGAGACAGGCGTGTTGCCTGCTAAGCAGACAGCGGCTTAAAATATGCATATGTGCAAATGAGATTAGAGCGACCTGATTAGGGATCACAAAGCATTAAGTCTCGATACACAAGGAGATTAAGGAGAGATGAAAGCACACGCCGAGGTCCAGATTAGACTGTCTGATGCTGGATTTCCTGATTAAGCCGATTTAATAGGTCGCTGCCATTAAAACGGACTTAGGAGAGGGGGAGAGCCCGGGGGCTATTGATAGACATTTTTAATTAAAAGGAAAAAGAAAAATCGAACGGGCCTTTTTCTGAACAGATCCCCTGACTGAGTCAAGTAATTCAGCCTGGGATATTTGAGGCTGGAAAAAAAAAAAAGTGAGTTAGGCCCTTTGCTCCTTGAAGAGTTTTGCTACAATGCTGGGCTCTTCCGGCTCTGAGATAGGAGAAAGTGAGCCAAGAGCCGCGCAGCTCGAGCAAGTGAGTCAAGCTGCAGCCTGCAGGAGAAGGCAAATATCACCTGTAGGGTAGTTTACCTTTGCAATTTGCCTCATCTCCCTCTCTTCCACCATGTAGGAAGAGAGAGAGAGAGAGAGAGAGAGAGAGAGAGAGAGAGAGAGAGAGAGAGAGAGAGAGAGAACAGTGTATATATTTCTCTGAAATGGTCTCGTGCTTGAGGAGGGGGTTGGACTAGAGGACCTCCAAAGTCCCTTCTCACTCGGTTATTCTGTTATTCATTTCAACCCTAAACTGAGTTTAAAAGACAGATGTCCGACTTCCTGAAAACTTGGGGAGATGGAAAAAGGATTTGAACTCAGGACTCCCTTGACTGGGATGTCCTCTGCCCGCCCAGTTTAATTCTTCCTGGTCCTGCAAGCTGAAATTCACTTTTCTTCGCCTTATCTGTCCTTGCTTCTGAGAGAGAGCTGGAAGGGGCCTTCGGCGTATTCTCTCCTTCTACATCCCAGAAGGCTATTATCCAGCACAGGAATTGTCACAAAAATACCTGGTTCTCACCCCACATTGGACTTCTATTCTGCTTGTCCTTTTGGACAATGATGGAGGAGGAGGAGGAGGAGGAGGAGGAGGAGGAGGAGGAGGAGGGGAAAGAGGAGAAAGAGGAGAAGAAAGAGGCGGAGGAGAAGGAAGAGGAGAAAAGAAGAGGAGGAGGAAGAGGAGGAGGAGAGAAGATGAGGGGGAGAAAGAGGGGAGAAGGAGAAGAGGAGGAGAAGAAGAAAGATGTGGAGGAGAAGGAAGAGGAGAGAAGGAGGAGAGAAGGAAGAGGAGGAGAAAGGCAAAGGAGAAGGAAGAGGAGGAGGAGGAGAGAAGAAGAGGAGGAGAAGGAGGAGGAGGAGGAAGAGGAAGAGGAGAGAAGAAGAGGAAGAGGAGAGAAGAAAGAGCTAGAGAAGGAAGAGGAGGAGAAAGAGGAGAAGGAAGAGGAGAGAAGAAGAGGAGGAGAAGAAGAGGAGGAGAGAAGAGGAGGAAGAGGAGAAAGGGGGAGGAGGAGGAGAGGAGGAGGAGAAGAAAGATGTGGAGGAGAAGGAAGAAGAGAAGAGAAAGAAGAGGAGGAGGAGAAGAGAAGAAGAGGAGGAGGAAGAGAAGGAGGAGAGAAGAAGACGAGGAGGAGGAAGAGGAGGAGGAGATGGTTGGGGAGCACCTTCTGTTGTCTCCATTATGGGCAGCAAAAGACCCAAAAGGCAGGAAGGCAGGAAGGAAGGAAGGAAGGAAGGAAGGAAGGAAGGAAGGAAGGAAGGAAGGAAGAGCAATAGCAATAGACTTATATACCGCTTCACAATGCTTTACAGCCCTCTCTGAGCGGTTTACAGACTCAGCCTCTTGCCCCCAACAATCTGGGTCCTCATTTTACCGACCTCGGAAGGATGGAAGGCCGAGTCAACTTTGAGACGCTCAGGATCGAACACCCGGCAGTGGCAGAGTCAGCCTGCAATTCTGCCTTCTAACCACTGCGCCACCCTGGCTTATGTAACGTCCTGAAGAGAGAAGGCTTGCTTGCCTTCCATGATTAAGCCACGCGGTGTGATCTTCCAAGAAGGAATACTGGCAGTCCTTGACTTATGATCAGACATTTACTGACCATTCAAAGCTACAATAGTATTGAAAAAAGGCAACTTATAACCAGTCCTCGCGCTTACGACCATCACAGCATCCCCCCCCCCCGATCAGATGATCACCATTTATTTATACGTATGCACAAGGGTTGAGTATCTCAGAGCCATGTGATCGCCATCTGCAGCCTTTCCCCTAGCCATTGGAGGGGGAGGGTTGGATTTGCTTAACGACCACGGTGATTCGCTTAATGACCGTGGCGATTTGCTTAATGAGTGTGGCGCAAAAAAAAAAGGTTGTAAAAATCGGGACTGCTCGCACGGCGACTTACTTAATGACCGTCCGGCTTAGTGACAAATTCTCGTCGTATGTTGGAGGAATACCTGTACGCGGAAAAAAGATGGGATGAGGTTAAGGTCCCCGCCGACAAAAACCCAGAATTGGAACTCGGAGCGTAGTTTTTTTAAACTGGGTCAGCTCTGCCGCTCACGGCTAGCCTGGCCCCGCTGTAGGGTCACTTAACGTCGTGAGGAAGAGGCAGCAGAGAGGTGGGGGCCATTAAAAGAGGATCCCAGTGAAGTTTTGAAACGGGGTGGGGTAGGGGACTCAACAAGCCACTTTCGGAAGCTCAGCCTCAATCCGTGCAGCTGTCTAAGCTATCTGAGCACCAGCCAGCCTCGAATTAACAATGGGAGGAGAAGCTTTGGGTCCAGCAGGTGCACCAAATCTTTGGAAACTTAAAAGGGGGGGAGCGGAGGGGGGGATGGAAAGAGAAATAACCTGGTTAAACTGATGGGGGGGGGCATAGCGGCAGAGAGGTGAGAGGCAGCATCGGAGGCAGCAGCATCCAACTCAGGGCTCACAATGGCACGTGTTGGGTGAGAAAAAAGGGGGGCGGGGGTTTCAATGCAAGATTGCCTCCCCTCCATCTTGACTTTTTTTGACCTCCTTGCTGATGCCCCAGCGTGGATGAAATGGACAAAGCTGAAGGGAAGCATTAGTACCGCTTTATAAGGCCTGGGTGCAATACGGCATCCAGTTTTGGTCACCACGATGTAAAAAAGATGTTGAGACTCTAGCCCAGTGGTTCTCAACCTGTGGGTCGGAACCCCATTTGGGGTCGAATGACCATTTCACGGGGGTCGCCAAACAACGTAGTCCGCCATTTTTTTCCCCCCTTTTCCTTAGCTGTGTTCCTCCCTTTTATTCTATTGGCTTTTGAAAGCCAGTAGAAGAGACTCTCTTGAATAGAGTCTAATTCTATTGGCTTTCAAAAGCCAATAGGAATTGTCCAGGCTGTCTCTGCCCTGCTGACCCCACCAAACGGTGCTGCACCAGTTGAGTAGTCCTGGATTTATGACCGGTTGAGTAGTCCTCGACTTACAACCGGCTGAGTAGTCCTCGACTTACAACCAGTTGAGTAGTCCTCGACTTACAACCGGCTGAGTAGTCCTCGACTTACAACCAGTTGAGTAGTCCTCGACTTACGACCGGTTGAGTAGTCCTCGACTTATGACCGGTTGGGGGTCGCGGCATTAAAAAGGTTGAGAACCACTGCTCTAGAAAGAGTACAGAGTACAGAGTACAGAGAAGAGCAACAAAGAGGATTAGGGGACTTGAGGCTGAAACATACAAGGAACAGTTGCAGGAATTGGGTATATCCAGTTTAATGAAGAGAAGGACGAAGGGTGACATGATAGCAGTGTTCCAATATCTCAGGGGCTGCCCCAAAGAAATGGAGTCAAGCTATTCTCCAAAGTGCCTGAAGGCAGGACAAGAAGCAATGGATGGACACTGATCAAGGAGAGAAGCAACCTGGAACTAAGGAGAAATTTTCTGACAGTTAGAACGATTAACCAGTGGAACAGGTTGCCTTCAGAAGTTGTGGGTGCTTCATCACCTGAGGCTTTTAAGAAAAGAATGGATAGCCACCTGTCTGAAATGGTATAGGGTCTCCTGCTTGAGTAGGGGGTTGACCCCTCTTTCTTATAGCAGCCCCTCAAATATTGGAAGACTGCTATCATGTCACCCCTAATCTGTCATGAAACTAGACATAAAATTCAGAGAAGAGCAACTAAGATGATCCAAGGGCTGGAGACTAAAACATACAAAGAACGGCTGCAGGACTTGGGTTTGGCTAGTCTAAAGAAAAGAAGAAATAGGGGGGACATGATAGCAGTGTTCCAGTATCCGAGGGGCTGCCACAAGGCAGAGGGGGTCAAACTATTCTCCAAAGCACCAGAGGGAAGGACAAGAAACAATTGTTGGAAACTGACCAAAGAGAGAAGCAACCTGGAATTAAAGAGAAACTTCCTGACAGTGAGGACAATCAACCAGTGGAACAGCTTGCCACCAGAAATCATGGATGCTCCATCACTGGAGATTTTTAAGAAGAGACTGGACATTCATCTGTCTGAGGCGGGGTTCTCCTGCTTGTGCAGGGGGCTGGACTATAAGACCTCCAAGGTCCCTTCCAGCTCTATTCTATTCTATTCTATTCTATTCTATTCTATTCTATTCTATTCTATTCTATTCTATTACTATTACTATTACTATTATTTCTTATTCTATTCTATTCTGTTCTGTTCTGTTCCCAATTCCTGCAACTGTTCTTCGTATGTTTTTGCCTCCAACCCCCTAAGCATCTTTGTTACTCTTCTCTGCACTCTTACCAGAATCTCAATGTCTTTTTTGATATTGTGGCAACCAAAACTGGACACAATATTCCAAGTGTGGGCTTACCACACTTGGAATATAAGGTGGTACTAAGCCTTCTTGTGATCTTGACTCAAAGAAGGAATGATCCCCCTAGAATGGGGATTCAAGTCAAGCTGCTTTGATTCTATTCCAGAAGCCCCTGAAGGCAGGACAAGAAGCAACAGATGGAAACCAACCAAGGAGAGAAGCAACCTAGAACTAAGGAGAAACTTCCTGATATTTAG
The DNA here is from genome assembly GCF_016545835.1 of Crotalus tigris. Lineage (NCBI taxonomy): Eukaryota > Metazoa > Chordata > Lepidosauria > Squamata > Viperidae > Crotalus > Crotalus tigris. The sequence goes on from NW_024096569.1 coordinate 3,564,310, forward strand.
AATAATTAACCAGTGGAACAGCTTGCCACCAGAAGTTGTGGGTGCTCCAACGCTGGAAGTTTTTAAGAAGAGACTGGACAGCCATTTGTCTGAAATGGGATAGGGTCTCCTGCTTGAGCAGGGGGTTGGACTGGATGACCTCCAAGGTCCCTTCCGACTCTGTGATCCTGTTATTCGGTCATGTTGCGCAGGCTCACTTACACGTCTACACAGTCCCACACACGCGTCTTCCCAACTCACCGGAATGTCTCACCTCTTTCAGGATAACATTTGTTTCAATATCCACTTTATACTGACTAAGTGGACTTTATGTTCGAGAAAGCGAGCCAATTTTATTTCCATCGACCAGCGTCTCCAACCCGGTCAGTTTCAGGCTGAACAAAAGACGCCCGGCTGCCAGATCGTTAATTGCCATCACCCCCACCACCCCGCCCCCCCTCCCTGCTCCTGCTGTTTCTTAATTCCTTTTGTCTCAATATAGAAAGGATGAGATTCCAGGACAGCCGCCAGAAGTGGAGAGCTGTCAGCAACAGCTGAGCGTCAAGACAGATATTTCCCAGAGGCAGGGAACGTCACATTCCCACATTCCAAACTTGGGGGGGGGTCCTGTTCCTCAAACTCATCCGAGACCCCAGACATCGTCCTGGGGAATTTTCCAGCCCGACAAAGATGTGGCTATCCTTTACGGGGTGGACAAATTTGCAGCCCGCTCCCCGACTTGAGTTATTCAACCAGGCTCTGTGGACACAAAGTGTAGTAGAGGTTAATGTAGCCCATGTTCAGAGACGCCCTTGTTTCCTTGTAGTAAGACCACACGTAGAATACGGCATCCTCTTTTAGTCACCCCGTTATGGACAAAAAAAAAAGATGTTGAGACTTTGGAAAGAGTGCAGAGAAGGGCAACAAAGATGATCAGGGGACTGGAGGCTAAAACATACAAGGAACGGCTGCAGGAATTGGGGATGTCTAGTCTAATGAGGAGAAGGACCAGGGGTGACATGATAGCAGCGTTCCAATATCTGAGGGGCTGCCCCAAAGAAGAGGGAGTCAAACCATTCTCCAAAGCACCTGAAGGCAGGACAAGAAGCAACGAATGGAAACTATTTAAGGCAGTGGTTCTCAACCTTTTTAATGCCGCGTCCCCCAACCGGTCGTAAGTCGAGGACTAAACCGGTCATAAGTCGAGGACTAAACCGGTCATAAGTCGAGGACTAAACCGGTCATAAGTTGAGGACTACCCAACCAGTCATACGTCGAGGACTTTCCATGCCCAGGAGCGCCGCGCATGCGTGGTGCCGCCCCCTGCGCCGGCCGAGGCGTAGCTGGCAAGCGGCAGGGATGGAGCAGGCCGACCACCGGCTGGGCCACCAGCTGGCCCAGCCCAAGGGAGGTAAGGCACCCGCCGGAAAAGGGGAAAAAATGGTGGACAGCCTTGCTTGGAGACCCCCGTGAAATGGTCGATCGACCCCAAATGGGGTCGTGACCCATAAGTTAAGAACCACTGATTTAAGGAGGAAAGCAACCTAGAACTAAGGAGGAATTTCCTAATGATGAGAACAATCAACCAGTGGGAGAGCTTGCCTCCAGAAGTTGTGGGTGGAGGTTTTGATGAAAAGACTAGACAGCCATTGATCTGAATTGGTATGTTTCTCAGCCTCGGCCCCTTTAAGACAGGTGGACTTCAACTCCCAGAATTCCCCAGCCAGCTATGTTGGCTGGGGAATTCTGGGAGTTGAAGTCCACCGGACTTAAAAGGGCCGAGGCTGAGAAACATTGATCTAGTCCAGGGTAGGCCACCTTGGCTCTTTTTATGACTGGTGGACTTCAACTCCCAGAATTCCTGAGCCAGCCACGCTGAGGGGAAAGGGAGAGGTTTCCAAGCTGAGCCAGGCTGGCTCAGGAATTCTGGGAGTTGAAGTCCACGAGTCATGAAGGGGCCAAAGTTTCCCTCATGCTGGCCCAGGAATTCTGGGAGTTGAAGTCCACGAGTCATGAAGGGGCCAAAGTTTCCCTCATGCTGGCTCAGGAATTCTGGGAGTTGAAGTCCACTGTTGGGACCAAAGTTTCCCTCATGCTGGCTCAGGCAGAGGAATAAGGAACTGATTAGGGCTAAGCTAGGGCTAGGCCATCTTGGCTCTTTTATGACTTGTGGACTTCAACTCCCAGAATTCCTGAGCCAGCCACACTGAGGGGAAAGGGAGAGGTTTCCAAGCTGAGCCATGCTGGCTCAGGAATTCTGGGAGTTGAAGTCCACGAGTCATAAAAGAGCCAAGGTTGCCTACCCCTGGTATAGGGTCTCCTACCTGAGCAACGGGCTGGACTAGAAGACCTCCAAGGTCTATTTCAAATCTGTCATTCTGTTATTCTTTCTCAAGGAGGATTCCCTAAGCAAGAGCTGAATGGAATATCTGTCCTGAACACCTTTTTTGGGACCAGCCTCTTCCATCACAACTTCCACGGCCATTCCACAGCTTGATGGGCAAATTTGGAAAACATTTAGACATCATCATCATAATAATAATGTTGGAAGGGACCTTGGAGGTCATCTAGTCCAACCCCCTGCTCAGGCAGGAAACCTTACCCTTTCAGAGAAATGGCTGTCCAGTCTCTTCTTAAAAACTCCAGTGTTGGAGCACCCACAACTTCTGGTGGCAAGCTGTTCCACTGGTTAATTGTTCTAACTGTCAGGAAATTCCTCCTTAGTTCCAGGTTGTTTTGCCCCTTGATTAGTTTCCATCCGTTGCTTCTTGTCCTGCTTTCAGGTGCTTTGGAGAAGAGATATGGAATAGAATCAGAGGGCTGAGGGATTCTGGGAGTTGAAGTCCACAAGTCATCAAAGGGCCAAGTTTGAAGACCCCCGATCTAAAGCTATTGTCCATGTTCTCCTGCCTTAATGAGAGCTTTTTCCTCTTTTTTTAGGGACCAGAGTTTGCTGCAAAAAAAAACCAAAGTAAAATAAAATTGTCCATTGGGCCCTCCAGTCACTTTCACAAGTATTTCTCAATCTTGGCAACTTTAAGATACGTGGATTTGAACTCCCAGAATTCCCCAACCAGTATCAGGAATTTTTTTTTTTTGTATTTATATTTATTTTTTTTGTATTATATTGTAGCAGCAAGCATTTTTAATTTCTTACCCCTTAGTTTTGATGGCGACAGCAAGCAAGAACACACCATTACCACAAACGCTCCCTTGGCTAATGCATTAGCTGGATTCACACAACATATTGACCTCGTTGTGCAACTCCCTCTTATTCTGCGTGTGCACAATCACATTGCCACAAACCAGATTTGCATAGGCAAAACAAGGCAAAGTCGTGCAATAATCCTAAGCAAGCTAACTTAAATTTTAACCATGTGATCCAAATCCAACTCACCTAGTTAAGCATGCTGGGCGAAGCAGGATTCCCCTCCGCAATGAGGACTAGAAGCTTGTCCTTCTGCACAAAGGAAGCCGGCGTTTTCTAGACTCACAATGGCAGAAGTGCACAACCACGCGAAGCACCGTTGCAGTGTGAAGACTCTTGAGTTTTCTCCTTCAAAAAAAATCACAGCCTCTCATTTTTTCCACCCATCCATCTGTTTCTTTCCCTGTTGTCCCTACCACAAAAGGGAGAATGTGTAACAGCCTAGTAGTGTAACAAACAAAGGAGGTGTTAATCTCTAAACATTGCCAAACCTTCAGTCCTGCCCTTCCAGCCACCATTTTAATTCCACCCCTGGGTTCATCCCAGCTACCGACACCTGTCTCGTTCTCCATTCCTCCCTCGGTGGTCAACAAAAGCAGCTGAGAATCAACACCAGATCCAAGAACCACGGGAGGTGAGGTGCAGGGTTTCAAGGCTGAGCTAATCCCAGCTGCCCGTTGCCCAGATTAGCCTGCCCTTGCTAGACCCTGTCCCCTCAGACAACCTGTTTAGCGTCGCTCCTTCGCAACCTGCTGAGTTGCCCAAGGTCAGAAGTAAGGAATAGGGCGAGGCCTATTGCTTGACCACAACCCACAACAGATCTGGAGATGGGGGAAGAAGGCGAAACCAACTGGTTGATCATAGCCAGCTCCAAGGTCAAGGATGGGGAAGAGGGAAATGCCACCTGGTTGACCACAGCCAGCCTCCAGGTTGGAGATGAGGAAGAAAGTGAGGTCAACTGGTTGACCATAGCCAGCTCCTAGATGAAAGGTGGAGAATGGGGAGAAGCCAAACTGGCCCCCAGGTCAAAGATGGGGAAGAGAGTAAGGCCAACTGGTTGACCACAGCCATCCTCAAGGTCAAAGATAGGAAGAGGGTGAAGTCAACTAGTTGACCACAGTCAGCCTTAAGGTCAAACATGGGGAAGAGAGTGAGGCCATCTGGTTGACCACAGCCATTCTCAAGATCAAAGATAGGAAGTGGGTGAAGCCAACTGGTTGACCACAGTCAGCCTCAAGGTCAAAGATGGGGAAGAGAGTAAGGCCATCTGGTTGACCACAGCCACCTCAAGGTCAAAGATAGGAAGTGGGTGAAGCCAACTGGTTGACCACAGTCAGCCTCAAGGTCAAAGATGGGGAAGAGAGTAAGGCCAACTGGTTGACCACAGCCACCTCAAGGTCAAAGATAGGAAGTGGGTGAAGCCAATTGGTTGACCACAGTCAGCCTCAAGGTCAAAGATGGGGAAGAGAGTAAGGCCAACTGGTTGACCACAGCCACCTCAAGGTCAAAGATAGGAAGTGGGTGAAGCCAATTGGTTGACCACAGTCAGCCTCAAGGTCAAAGATGGGGAAGAGAGTAAGGCCAACTGGTTGACCACAGCCACCTCAAGGTCAAAGATAGGAAGTGGGTGAAGCCAACTGGTTGACCACAGTCAGCCTCAAGGTCAAAGATGGGGAAGAGAGTAAGGCCAACTGGTTGACCACAGCCACCTCAAGGTCAAAGATATGAAGAGGGTGAAGCCAACTGGTTGACTACAGTCAGCCTCAAGGTCAAAGATGGGGAAGAGCATAAGGCCAACTGGTTGACCACAGCCATCCTCAAGGTCAAAGATAGGAAGAGGGTGAAGCCAACTGGTTGACCACAGTTAGCTTCAAGGTCAAAGATGGGGAAGAGAGTAAGGCCAACTAGTTGACCACAGCCGGCCCCAAGATCAATCAATCAGACTAGAGCTAAAAGGGACTTTAGACATCTTCTATAGTCCAACCCCCTACTCAAGCAGGAGACCCTATACAAGTTGAGACAAGTGGCTGTCCAGTCTCTTCTTAAAAACCTCCAGTGATGGAGCACCCACAACTTCTGGTGGCAAGCTGTTCCACTGGTTAATTGTTCTCACATGTTAGGAAGTTTCTGCTTAATTCTAGGTTGCTTCTCTCCCTGATTAGTTTCCATCCATGGTTTCTTGTCCTGTCTTCAGTTGCTTTGGAGAATAGGTTGGCCTCCCTCTTCTTTGGGGCAGCCTCTCAAACACCGGAAGACAGATATCATGTGAAATAGCGCTACCATGCTAAACACTATCAGGTCAAAGGTGGGGAAGAGAGTGAGGCCAACTGGTTGACCACAGACCCCTTCAGCCTTTGGCACCCAGACTTTTTTATTTTATTGATGCAAACTGTCCCATATTTCCTCAAATAGAGAAAAGTATAACCTCTTCTTTCAAAAGATTGACAGTCGACAAAATACATTTTGCACCAGCATCTTGTTGGAGGGTGGAAAAACGTGCAAGCAGAAAAATGCATCCTAAATGCCCTGCATAGCTCCTTACCCCACCAAACCCCCTTTTGTAAGGGTCAAACCACTCCTACTCATAAGTATAAGCAAGCAAGCAAGCAAAGAGCTGGAAGGGACCTTGGAGGTCATCTAGTCCACCTCCCTGCTCAAGCAGGAGGCCCTACGCCATTTCAGACAAGTGGCTGTCCAGTTTCTTGTTAACAACCTCCAATGCCCACAATGTCTGGTGGCACGCTGTTCCACTGGTTAATTGTTCTCACTGTTAGGAAGTTTCTCCTCAGTTCCAAGGTGATTCTCTCCTTGATGAGTTTCCATCCATTGTTTCTTGTCCTGCCTTCAGATTCTTTGGGAAATAAGTTGACCCCCCCTTCTTTTTTGTGGCAGCCTCTCAATTACTGGAATCCAGTTATCATGTTCCCCCCTAGTCCTTCTTTTCTCTAGAGTCTATCCATACCCAAATCCTGCAACCGTTCTTCCTATGTTTTAGTCTTCAGGCCTTTAAATCATCTTAGCTGCTCTTCTCTCCACTTTTTCCAAAGTCTCAACATCATTTTTGTAATGTGGTGACCAGGATTCCAGCTGAGGCCTTACGAAGGCTTTATAAAGCGGCACTAATACTTCACGTGATTTTGATTCTATGCCTCTGTTTATACAACTGGGGATTGTAAATGAGTAGAAAGTAAATCTGCTTAAGGTAATTCCACCACTGACTGAAAAAGCTATAAGTAGTACTTAGTAGATTTGCCCTACATGTCCTCCGAGGCACATTTTTTAAAAAAACAAAAACGTGGTACAAGATGGAATGTTTGTGGCCGCCATTTTGACTTTTTTTGGCACATGCACCTTGGGGGTCATCCCTGGATCCCTGCCTCTGTCCATGGAGTTGGACATTTTTTAAAAAAGATTATTCCAAACAAGCCAAATTAGAAATAGAATAGAATAGAATAGAATAGAATAGAATAGAATAGAATAGAATAGAATAGAATAGAATAGAATTATAGAACAGAATAGAATTATAGAATAGAATAGAATTACAGAATAGAATAGAATTATGGAATAGAATAGAATAGAATAGAATAGAATAGAATAGAATAGAATAGAATAGAATAGAATAGAATAGAACAGAACAGAATAGAATAGAATGTATGGAATAGAATAGAATAGAATAGAATAACAAAATACAGAATAGAATAGAATAGAATAGAATAGAATAGAATAGAATAGAATAGAATAGAATAGAATAGAATAGAATAGAATTACAGAACAGAATAGAATTACAGAACAGAATAGAATTACAGAATAGAATAGAATTACAGAATAGAATAGAATAGAATAGAATAGAATAGAATAGAATAGAATAACGGAAAGGACCCTGGAGGTCTTCTAGTCCAACCCCCTGTTCGGGCAGGAAACCCTACACTAAATGAATTCTAATTCCAAGCATCAGCCTGTAAGATCATCTTTACTGAAACAATATCTGGGTCTTCTCCATAGTGAGGGGCGCAGGACACGGGCTTTGTAACTTGTTAGCAAACATATTTATTTTGTATTTTACTTTGCATTTTAAACTTAGTTACTCTGTATTTGGACCTGACTTCCTTTTTCTCTCTTTTAAAATGGTGATCAGGCTTTATAAAAACCATTAGACTGGGATGCAGGAAAACCTCTTTCCCTATGGCTGTATGGATGGATTTAGACAGATAGCTCCTAACATCCCTAGAATAAAGTTACATCCCTAGATAAAGTTACGGAAGGAGGGCTTATCTCCTGATAAGAAAAATTTTCTTAGTATCAGCTGGCATTTGGTTATCTAGCTTCAAACAACCTTTGTGGTTGATTTCGTGTGCAAAGGAGGGATTACTTTTATCTTGTCCAACCATTTTTTCTTTGATACGTTAAATAGAAAAGGAGATGTAAGCTAAGGATCAGGGCTCCCTCTTTGAATGGGAGGAATCCCTATTTGTCTGAATATTCTGAAAAATTGTAATAAAATGATCTTCCTGTCTCTGGGTCCGTCTCATTGGAAAATATGCATGCCAAGGCATGAGACTAATAAAAAGAGCCATATTTAGCCTTCGGAGGGCACAAGGGGAATGAAAAGACAATTAAAACCATAATTAGCTGCCGCCCACTATGTTTTATCTCTGAAAGCCCAGCCTCTAACAAACAAGGGAAGGGAGGAATATCATTCTTATTATTCACTGTTTCTTAATTTTAAGAACTTTAAGATGGATGGACTTCAACTCCCAGAATTCTAAGAGTTGAACTCCATTCATCTTAAAGTTCCAAAACGGTGTTTATTACTTCTATATTTTTTGGACTATTTACCTCACTGCATTTCTTGGAATATCTCAAGTGGTGCGTGAAACTCAAAAACCACAAAATATTAAGTATGGGGCAGTACTCAAAATGACTCCACTTTAAGAAGAGGCTAGACCCGGGGTAGGCCGCCTTGCCTCTTTTATGACTCGTGGACTTCAACTCCCAGAATTCCTGAGCCAGCCTGGCTCAGCTTGGAAACCTCTCCTTTCTCCTCAGCGTGGCTGGCTCAGGAATTCTGGGAGTTGAAGTCCACGAGTCCTAAAAGAGCCAAGGTTGCCTACCCCTGGTCTAGGGACTCCTACATGAGCAGGAGGTGGACTAGAAGACCTCCAAGGTCCCTTCCAGCTCTGTTATTCTGTTATTCTGAATGGTCTGGGCCAGGGGTGGGCAACCTTGGCTCTTTTATGACTCGTGGACTTCAACTCCCAGAATTCCTGAGCCAGCCACGCTGAGGGGAAAGGGAGAGGTTTCCAACCTGAGACAGGCCGGCTCAGGAATTCTGGGAGTTGAAGTCCACGAGTCCTAAAAGAGCCAAGGTTGCCTACCCCTGGTCTAGAGACTCCTACTTGAGCAGGGGGTGGACTAGAAGACCTCCAAGGTCCCTTCCAGCTCTGTTATTCTGTTATTCTGAATGGTCTAGGCCAGGGGTGGGCAACCTTGGCTCTTTTATGACTCGTGGACTTCAACTCCCAGAATTCCTGAGCCAGCCATGCTGAGGGGAAAGGGAGAGGATTCCAAGCTGAGTCATGCTGGCTCAGGAATTCTAGGAGTTGAAGTCCACGAGTCATGAAGGGGCCAAAGTTTCCCTCATGCTAGCTCAGGAATTCTGGGAGTTGAAGTCCACCAGTCATGAAGGGGCCAAAGTTTCCCTCATGCTGGCTCAGGAATTCTGGGAGTTGAAGTCCACGAGTCCTAAAAGAGCCAAGGTTGCCTAGCCCTGAGCTAGACAGACAAGTGATGGTATAGATTGGACTGGACTGGGGCTGGACTAGAAGACCTCCAAGGTCCCTTCCAGCTCTATTTTATTCTTATTATTAAACCATGTCAAAAAAAAAACAAACCCTCAGCAGATACTCAAACAAATCTTGGGAGGTGAGTCAGTATTTCGGGAATTTTTTTTTAACCCCGGCATTTTCTACAGTCCAATGCTGGCATTGTCTTTATTCCAGTGTTCCTCAACCTGGGGAATTCTGGGTGTTGTAGTCCACACACCCTAGCTGGGGAATTCTGGGAGCTGAAGTCCCCCCCATCTTAAAGTTGTCAAATCGGACAGAGCCTGATCTAAGGCAGGTGCATTTAGACCTCTTCAAGCAGGTAATCATGATTAAGCAGCACACCATATGCACCTTCTCTCAGTTAGTCCTCTATTCCCCCCCCCAAATTTGGCTATCTAAAAGGTGGACCCCCAAAATATCCTGTGTTATTTCTTTACTGCACTCATCCAAATGAGATAAAATCCCAAAGGGGCAGTGAGGCATAATTGCAGTTCTGTCCCTTTAAAAAGTGGGACGTACATAAAAAGGGGCGGGGCCTCACACTTTAAGGTGTGACTCCAGTTTGACTTTTTTGACCCCCCCCCCCTTGGGCATTACCTATGCATTTTAAAATAATATTTATTGAACATGTCCTTAATGTAATTACAAACTGAAAGGGGGGGAAAGCAAAGAGGACTTCCGACTTGATTGAAAAAAATTAAAAAAAAAAACCAGGTCAGGTTTGAGATTAGTGCAAATTCTGACACTCTCACCATCTGTGAGTTTTTGAATCCTTCTAAATCCTTTTCTTGATTCCAGTGTTCCTCAACCTGGAGGATTCTGGGAGTTGCAGTCCACACACCCTAGCTGAGGGAATTCTGGGAGCTGAAGTCCACCTGTCCTAACATTGTCCAGTTCTGATCTAAGGCTTATACTTTTAAACCTCTTCAAGCTGGGTATCGTCACCGAGTGTGGCTGGATGGGGCATTCTGGGAGTTGTAGTCCACACACCCTAGCTGGGGAATTCTGGGAGCTGAAATCCGCCCGTCTTAAAGCTGTCAAATCGGACCAAATCCTGATCTACGGCTTGTACTTTTAAATCTCTTCAAGCCAGGAATTGTAACTGAGCGTAGCTGGCTGGGGGATTCTGGGAGTTGAAGTCCACGCTTCTTCAAAGTTGCCCGGTTTCAGAAACATTGTTCTAAACACAAGAATCTGGTGTGCGTTTGGCCCCAAATGCCTTACACCCACCTTGATTTTTGCACAAAAGTCTTTCATGCACAATCTCCATCCAACAGCATACAGGGAGGGAGGAAGAAGAATTTAAGGACATATAAATGATCTTCTTCCTTGCCCAAAAAATAAAAATAAATAAATTCTGGCTGAGAATGTCTCCTCTTCCAGTTATCGTCTTTGGACAGAAGCTCGCTTATCAGCCGCCCGTCACCACCTGTGCCCTACACCAGTGTGTATGTGTACACGCATGTGTTCCACACACACACACACACCCCTCCATCCTCTGGAATGTTCTTTCTCCACGGAGCATCAAAGGATGCAGTAAGGAGGAGGAGAAAGGCAGCCGATGAGGAGCTTAAAAAGCAGCACCATTCATGGTCAGGCCTGGCCTTCTATAGGACCACTTCCTTGTCAACATGTCACTCACAGCTGAAATGATCTGCAGGGAAGGGGGGAGGCAGGAGGGGGTGGGGAGCAGCTGATGCTATTTTGGAAAGGCGGATATAAAGAAAGGGGCCACCATTAGAGCCTCAGTTCTTGCTGGGACTCCAGAGCGGGACATCTCCAGTGAGTAAGTATGAACTTCTTCCGAACGGAACGGTTGAGTTTTGCCAGGAAGATCTAGACAGGAACGGAACCCAGAAACTTGAACCCGTGTCCCATCCTGGAGCGATGTTCGTACAACCTTACCGACTTTGGGCTGGAAAAGAACAGCGTTGGTGGAAGTAGGTTGTATCCGTGCCTCCGTCGAAGGAGTTGAGGGCCTACGTTTGCAAGAGGGACCTCTTAGTGTGTGTGTGGGGGGGACTTCTTGGAAGACGTGAATAGATGGAGGAGTTGGATCCGGATGAAAAGAGAGGGGGGTGCGCACGTGGATTGTGAGGATGGAGGCCCAGCACGGTTAGAAGAACTGAGCTGACCACAGTTGGGGAGCATCTGCAGAGCTTCTCACCCAACGTGGGTTATCACAAACAAGGACAGCATGGATGAAAGATCTGGATGGCTATGCAGTGTTTCTCAAGCTTAGCCACTTGACTATGTCTGGACTTCAGCTCCCAGCTGGGGAATTCTGGGAGTTGAAGTCCAGATATCTTAAAAGGGGCCAAACGTGAGAAACAGTGGCAGTGAAGGGAAATCAGAGAGAGCAGGACAACCTGTAGCAGGTACTACAGCCAGAAATCTTGCTGCAATTAAGAAGAGATTGAACAACACTTGTCTGAAATGGTAGGGGTCTCCTGCATGAGCAGGGGGTTGGACTAGAAGACCTCCAAGGTCCCTTCCAACTCTGTTATTCTCCTCCTCCTCTTCCTCCTCCTCCTCTTCCTCCTCCTCTTTTTTAAGAAGCGACTAGACAGCCATTTGTCTGAAATGGTATGGTGTCTCCTGCATGCGCAAGGGGTTGGACTAGATGACCTCCAAGGTCCATTCCAACTCTGTTATTCTCCTCCTCTTCCTCCTCCTCTTCCTCCTCTTCCTCCTCCTCCTTTTTAAGAAGAGACTAGACAGCCATTTGTCTGAAATGGTATGGGGTCTCCTGCATGCGCAGGGGGTTGGACTAGATGACCTCCAAGGTCCCTTCCAACTCTGTTATTCTCCTCCTCTTCCTCCTCTTCCTTTTTAAGAAGAGACTAGACAGCCATTTGTCTGAAATGGTATGGGGTCTCCTGCATGAGCAGGGGGTTGGACTAGATGACCTCCAAGGTCCCTCCCAACCCCGTTATGCTGAATCCACTGAGTCAGCCCTGGAGGTTTGCAACGAACAAGAGAAGCTTTGCAGGAAATTTAGCAGAAACTTTAGGCTCGGTGGGTGCAACGGCCAAAAAGACGAGAACAACGCAGAGATGATTAAATAAAGATGAAGTATAAGCAAGCGGGAGAAGAAGGGAAGGTAACTTGGAAACCGTGTCAGAGAGAGAGAAAGAGAGAGAGAGAAGGAGAGGGAGAGGGAGAGAGAGAGAGAGAGAGAGAGAGAGAGAGAGAGAGAGAGAGAGAGAGAGAGAGAGAGAAATTTTGGCCACCAAGCAAGTCAAGAAACAATGGATGAAAACTAATTAAGGAGAGAAAAGCAATCTAGAACTAAGGAGAAACTTCCCTACAGTGTGGACAATTACTCAAAAAGATGGCTTCTTGCCTTCAGGAGTTGTGGGTGCTCCAACACTGGAGGTTTTTAAGAAGAGACTGGACAGCCATTTGTTTGAAATGGCATAGGGCAGGGGTAGGCCACCTTGGCTCTTTTATGACTCGTGGGCTTCAACTCCCAGAATTCCTGAGCCAGCATGAGGGAAACTTTGGCCCCTTCATGACTGGTGGACTTCAACTCCCAGAATTCCTGAGCCAGCATGGCTCAGCTTGGAAACCTCTCCCTTTCCCTTCAGCTGGCTGGCTCAGGAATTCTGGGAGTTGAAGTCCACCAGTCATAAAACAGTTGAGGTGGCCTACCCCTTGTTTAGGATCTCCTGCTCAAGCAGTGGGTTGGACTAGATGACCTCCAAGGTCCCTTCCAACACTGTTATTTTGAAAAGAAGGACTAGGGGAGACATGATAGTAACGTTCCAATATTTGAGGAGCTGCCCCGGAGAAGGCGGGGGGGGGGGTGTTTCAAGTTAATCTCGAAAGCCCCTGAAGGCAGAACAAGAAGCAACGGATGGAAACTAATCCAGGAGAGAAGCAACCTGGAATTAAAGAGAAACTTCCTGACAGTGAGAACAATTAACCAGTGGAACAGCTGGCCACCGGAAGTTGTGGGCGCTCCAACACCGGAGTTTTTTAAAGAAGAGATTGGACAGCTATTTGTCTGAAAGGGTAATTTGTCTGAAATTGAGTAGGGGGTTGGACTAGATGACCTCCAAGGTCCCTTCCCACTCTGTCATTCTCTGTTCTTCCGTTATTCTGTTCTTCAGTCAAAACCCTAGTAAATAAAAGTAAGGGTAGAATTTTGCTCTGTAATCTGTTCTCCTCTGGCGTGTCTCCCCCCCCCAAAAAAACCTACCTAAGGTTTGCAAACAGTTCCCCCCCCCTCCATCACGTATCACAACTTTTCGAGGGCAGTTGTCCACCCCCTCTGACATCCATGTCCAGCTGTACCCAGAAATATCAACCTCAAGGCATCAAGTCTTGGCCTCTTTTGGGATCTTAACTTTTTTCTCTGTTTCTTTTTCTTCTCTCCCCCCCCCCACCAGCTTTGAATTCTTTTTTGTTCCTTCGTTGTCTCCTTGCAAGCTTCTTAAAGGTAAGACTTTTATTATTATTATTTTTTAAATTTTGGCCACCCGTTAATGCTCCAATACTGGAAGTTTTTTAAGAAAAGACGGGACAGCCATTTGTCTGAAAGGATATAGGGTATAGATGACCTCCAAGGTCCCTTCCAACATTATTATTATTATTATTATTATTATTATTATTATTATTATTATTATTATTATTATTGTCGTTGTTGTCATTGTTGTTGTTGTTGTTATTATTATTATTATTATTATTATGCATTTTTCGGCACTGTGTTCCTGGTTAAGCCCCCAGCACAGATGAAATTCCTTTATTTTATTTGTAAATTAAGGTAATCATAATATGTCTTTATTTCACTTATTGATTTTGTATCCTACCTTTGTTATTTTTACAAATAACTCAAGGATGGTGAACATTTCCAAAACACTCACTATTTTCCCCACAACAATCCTGTGAGGTAGGCTGGCTTGAGAGAGAGGGACAGGCCCACAGTCCCCCAGACAGCCAGTAATTTAGGACAAATTCCCAGGTGACTGTGAGTTCTAGCCCCACCTTAGGCATAAAAACCGTCAAGGTGACTTGGGCCAATTACCAGGTGACTGTGAGTTCTAGTCCCACCTTAAGTAGGAAAGCCAGCTGGGTGTCTTTAAGCCAATCATCAGGTGGCTGTGAGTTTTAGTCCCACCTTAGGCATAAAAGCTGTCAAGGTGACTTGGGCCAATTACCAGGTGACTGTGAGTTCTAGTCCCACCTTTAGTAGGAAAGCCAGCTGGGTGTCTTTAAGCCAATCATCAGGTGGCTGTGAGTTCTAGTCCCGCCTTAGGCATAAAAGCTGTCAAGGTGACTTTGAGCCAATCACCAAGAAACGGTGAGTTCTAGTCCCGCCTTAGGCACGAAAGCCATCAGGGTGACTTAGGGCTAATCACCAGGTGACTGTGAGTTCTAGTCCTGCCTTAGACATGAAAGGCGACTGGGTGAGCTTGGAAACCTCTCCCTTTCCCTTCAGTGTGGCTGGCTCAGGAATTCTGGGAGTTGAAGTCTCCCAGTCATAAAAGAGCCAAGGTGGCCTACCTCTTGTTTAGGATCTCCTGCTCAAGCAGTGGGTTGGACTAGATGACTTCCAAGGTCCCTTCCAACTCTGTTATTTTGAAAAGAAGGACTAGAGGAGACAGGATAGTAACGTTCCAGTATTTGAGAAGCTGCCTGGGGAAGGCGGGGGGGGGGGTTCAAGTTATTCTCGAAAGCCCCTGAAGGCAGAACAAGAAGCAACGGATAGAAACTAATCCAGGAGAGAAGCAACCTGGAATTAAAGAGAAACTTCCTGACAGTGAGAACAATTAACCAGTGGAACAGCTGGCCACCGGAAGTTGTGGGCGCTCCGACACCGGAGTTTTTTAAAGAAGAGTTTGGACAGGAAAGCCAGTTGGGTGTCTTTGAGCCGGTCACCAGGTGGCTGTGAGTTCTAGTCCCGCCTTAGGCATAAAAACCATCAAGGTGACTTGGGCCAATTACCAGGTGACTGTGAGTTCTAGTCCCACCTTAAGTAGGAAAGCCAGCTGGGTGTCTTTGAGCCGGTCACCAGGTGGCTGTGAGTTCTAGTCCCGCCTTAGGCATAAAAGCTGTCAAGGTGACTTTGAGCCAATCACCAAGAAACGGTGAGTTCTAGTCCCGCCTTAAGTAGGAAAGCCAGCTGGGTGTCTTTAAGCCAATCACCAGGTGGCTGTGAATTCTAGTCCTGCCTTAGACATGAAAGGCGACTGGGTGAGCTTGGGTCAATCCTTCTCTCTCTCATCCTAACCCGCCTCACAAAGTTGTTGCTGTTTGGGGGAAAATAGAAGTATTAACTAAGTTCTCCGCCTTGAGTTGTTTATAAAGGTGGGATATAAATCAATCAATTTATAGTCCCTCCCCCAAACTTAACCACGGGACAAACACCGTGGGAGAAGAATCAGCAATAGAATAGCAAATTTCACCCTTGTATATAACATATGTACTACACAGGGTCTCCTGCTTGAGCAGGGGGTTGGACTGGATGATCTCCAAGGTCCCTTCCAGCTCTGTTTCATTCTATGTTTTATCATTATCTGCCAGCTCACAGATGTGTGGAGAGCTCATTTCTTTCGAAGGTGGAGAAATGGAAGTTATGAAAGGCAAACATTTGAAAATCTGGCGGCTTTTTATCAGCTTTTATATAAGCGTTTCGGTGGAGATCACTCAGGGCTGGCATTTCGGTTCAATAAGAGAGCGCAAACACCTCACGAATATTTTTGAAAAATGTTGGAGGGGTGTCAAGAGAAGGGATTATTATTTTTTTTCAGAAATGGGTAAATGAAAAAGCGATGCCTTTCTGGGAGAAAATATTCCCAGAAGTAAGGGTTAGAACTAAATTGGGCCCTCAAATTGGGATGATTTTATTATATTTCTGAGGTGGTTAGTACTAAATTATTTGACAAGGAACTGCTCTACGTGTTTATCGTTGGCAGCTAAATTAATAATGGCTTGAACAGCAGAATTTTTTTATAGAATTTATCCTTTGAGAAAGGCTAATGGATAGTCAATTGCTCTTCTTGAAAAACCTATTGATAAAATCCAAACGCTAAATTCTCTGAGGGGTGAATTGCATTTTGATCGGGCTGGAAAAGATGATAAATAACACTCATGTTATCCGTGAGGCTCGCGTTCTTGAATCCCATCCCCGTGGAAGCAAAAATCAGGATTATTGAAGCATTTGATCTTAGGGAAATTCCATGATTTATTCCATACATAAGAGTTTTTAACAGAATAAAAACGACAGCAAAAATAAGAACGAGCTTTTCCCACAGGGCAGATTTTAGATTATTTTTCCGTTCTTTGCCTGGTTTTATATATAAGCTACATGGAGACCATGTTTCAGGAAAATTCTATGACCATAATAAAGATTTGATTGAATGCTTGCATTACACTGTTATAGAAATGTAAAAAAGATCCGTATCTCTCAAGCTTGGCAACTTTAAGATGTGTGGACTTCAATTCCCAGAATTCACCAGTCAGCAAGCCTGGTTGGGGAATTCTGGGAAGTGAAATCCACTCCTCTTAAAAGTATGACTGGCTGGGGAATATTATTATTATTATATTATAATATAATATAATATAATATAATATAATATAATATTATATTATAATATAATATTATATTATATTATATAATATTATATTATATTATATTATAATATTATAATATAATATAATATAATATTATTATATTATTATATTATATTATATTATATATTATATATTATATTATATAATATAATATAATATTATTATATTATTATATTATATTATATTATATATTATATATTATATTATATTATTATTACATTACATACACATACACATGCATACACATACACACACACACACACACACGTATATATTGCATTTGTTTAAGGTTGAAGAAGAATACAATTGGGAGAAGGAAAGGTCAAAGAAATATAATATTAATATACTAATTATGGAATTATCAAGATCAGTCATTACTGACTATTAATTATTATTGTTGGGTTTTTTTTCAAATGTATAAACCAAGGAAACACGTTGTATACCAGGCACTGGCAATTGTTATTGTAAAAAAAACCCCAATAAAATATTTTTTTTAAAAAAAATTGCTCAAGCTTTTAGCACCGCAACGGTGCCAGGGCCGCCACTGTCCAACACTCACTCCCATGTTGTGTGGGGCTGTGCGTCCCTTTCTCTTCAATCTCCTTCTCGGCCTCCTCTCTCTTCCTTTCGTCCGGCGACGTAGAATGGGTGATGCAGCAATGGCTGAATTCGGGGCAGCGGCTCCTTACCTTCGCAAGTCGGACAAGGAGCGTCTGGAAACCCAGACCAGGCCCTTCGACAGCCGCAACGAGTGTTTCGTGCCCGACGAGAAAGAGGAATTTGTCAAGGGCAAAGTGACGAGCCGGGAAGGGGCCATGGTCAACGTGCAGACGGAGAGCGGCAAGGTGGGTGGAGAAGGTGGGGTTGGAAAAGATGGGTTCCAGAAGGAAGCTGGCAACGGAGGAGAGATGGTTGGGAGGGTCTCCGAGGTGGACAAGTGAGAACGTGTGAGGAAGCTGGGTTCCAGAAAGAAGGTGGCAAGGGAGGGCAGATGGTTGAGGTGATTGTCCAAGATGGGCTGGTGAGAATCGTGACTCCAAACATTTGAAACGGTGTGGAGTCAAGAGCAAGGAAGGAGATGCTACAGTGGAATCTTGACCGAGAGTGAAGGATAAATATCAAGGCCTTCAAAGAATTGAGAGGAGCTGAAGTATCATTCCAGAGATGCCAGATAGATAGTCCCACTCTCCGAAGTTTCCTTCTAGAGTCCCGAGAAGAGTTTCAGCCTCAGCCCTTTGAGGTAGTCCAACCAAGGAAGCACAAGCCATGATTACTAACGTTACCTTTACCTGGTGTCTTTTCGAGTCAGAAAGCACCCCTCTCCTTCTTTTCTTGGGCCAGAAGGATTTGGGGTGACATGATAGCAGTCTTCCAGTATTTTTGGGTCTGCCACAGAGAAGGGAGGGGGGTCCACCTATCCTCCAAAGCCCCAGAAGGCAGGACAAGAAGCAATGGATGGAAACCAATCAAGAAGCAACCTGGAACTGAGGAGAAATTTCCTGACAGTGACAACAATTAACCAGTGGAACAGCTTGCCACCAGAAGTTGTGGGTGCTCCATCACTAGAGGTTTTTAAGTGGAGATGGGGCAACCGTTTGTCTGAAACGACATAGGGTCTCCTGCTTGAGCAGGGGCTTGGACTAGAAGATCTTTAAGGTCCCTTCCAAAAAACTAGGGAGGGTCCTTCTGGTGTGCTTCCCATTCCCCTTTTCCTTCCATGGGTTGAGATGTCTCTTATCTGACAGCTGCCTTGTCGGCAGCTTTTCCTCCTGTCTCCCATGGACATTGTCACAGTCGCTTACACCCGGCCAAACCCTGTTCCTTCTTCTTGACCCTTTTCAGACAGTGACGGTGAGGGAGGCCGACGTCCACCAGCAGAATCCGCCCAAGTTCGACAAGATCGAGGATATGGCCATGCTGACTTTTCTGCACGAACCGGCCGTTCTCTACAACCTGAAGGAGCGCTACGCCTCTTGGATGATCTATGTGAGTGAAAACACGTCCGTTGTTGGGTTCCACGCTCCAAACAAGGGTTTATTTTCTCCCCCGAAGCACTCCTGTCAAAGCATGCACAATCTTATTGCGCTGAGGTAGCCCAGGAGTAAATACAGTAAACAGTGATCTGTATTAAATGGTGGTTTATATGACACTATCTACAAATACAGAAACAAAATACGTAACGTGGTGAAACAGCAAACTCTAATACACAGCAGTTACAGCAGGAAACGGACAAGAGAGAAAGACTCCAGCAAAAAAAACTTCCCTTTTATACTCAGACTTTTAAAGGGATACACATACCTGATGAGTCATTCCTATTGTTGCATCATCCACCTTACATTATATCATTACATGAGCGGTTTAGCCTTTAAATCAGTGCTTCTCAACGTTTGTGTGACGGCGACCCCCGTCACACAAACGTTCTGCGCATGCGCGGTGCTGCGCGCATGGGGGGCGGGGCCCCATGTGCGACGCGCATGCGCACCACCTCCATGCGCGACGCGCATGTGTGACGCCCCCCGTGCACGATGCGCATGCACGGCGGCGCCCCCGCGCGTGACACACATGCGCGGCGGCACCCCCATGTGCGGCGCGCGTGCACGGCGGTGCCCCCCATGCGCGGCGCGCATGCGCGGCGGTGCCCCCCATGCGCGGCGCGCGTGCACGGCACCGCGAAAAATGGCGGATCGCCACCTTTGGCGACCCCCGAAAAATGGTCGATCGACCCCAAATGGGGTCGCGACCCATAGGTTGAGAACCGCTGCTTTAAATCATTATCCTGACAACTCTCCCATAGCTGATGATCTCGGTTGATGTCCTGTTACAGGTGTCTATGAATAAACACCTTTGGGTCCCCACACAGGGGTGTTGGAAGGAAGAGAGGTCAAAAAAGTCAAGATGTTGGCCACAATCATGCATTCAACGCCCATTTTTTTTTAAATTGCATTGCATTTACATCAATGTGCGGTATGTACATCGCACTCCAGAGTCACGTGATCAAAATTTGGGCCCATGGCTGGCTCAGGAATTCTGGGAGTTGAAGTCCACGAGTCATACCCCTGGTCTAAGGCAGGGGTCTTCAAAATTGGCCCTTTGATGACTTGTGGACTTCAATTCCCAGAATTCCTCAGCCAGGCGTGCCTAGCTGAAGAATTCTGGGAATTGAAGTCCACAAGTCATAAAAGGGCCAGGTTTGAAGATCCCTGGCATAGGGTCTCCTGTTTGTGCAGGGGGTTGGACTAGAAGACCTCCAAGGTCCCTCCCAGCTCTATTCTGATTCTGATGTTCCCAAGATCCTGTCCAACTCTGTGCTCCTTAAACTGGTCCAGTACCACATTTGCAATTTTGATAATACAAGAGACTGGTCAGCCTAAGTCAAGAGGCTTTGCTAGGGCTGAATTTTACAAGCCCTTCGAATTTTTTTTTTTTAATCTGTTGGTCTCAGAAATCTAATCCACTCTTATTTATATTCGTCGTGTTTATATATCATCCAAGGAAAAACGGAAAGGACACGTCATTTTTTTTTTTTAAAAAATGGCAAACTGTACATATGGTACAGTGACCTTTGAGGAGAGCAAAATGTGTGGGTATCAACACAAATGTCACAACTGCTGTTTTTTTAATTGCTTTTTTTATGAATTAGGAGGAAAAAGATCTTTATACCGGTGTATTTTGCGGAACCTGTTTCTTTCTTGCCAAATACAGCTGGTCCTTAACTTACAACTTTTCGTTTAGCAAGCAAAGTTGCAACAGCACTGAAAAAGGTGACTTATGACCGTTTTTCACAGTTACGACCTTTGCAGCCTCCCCCGTGGCCACGTGATCAAAATTAGGATGCTTGGCAACTGGTTCATATTTATGACGGTCGTAGCGTCCCCTGGGGGGGTCACGTGATCCCCTTTTGCGGCATTCTGACCAGCCAAGTCAATGAGGGAAGCTGATTCACTTAATGACTGAATTACTAACTTAACAACTGCAGCGATTTACTTAACAACTGCGGCAAGAAAAGTAGTAAAATGGGCAAAATTCACTTCACAAATATCTCAGTTCGCTACAGAAGTTCAGTGGGGTCAACTATGGTCGTACGTTGAGGACTACCTGTATGGAACAGATCTCCAATGCAACTTCCAGGTTGCCCTTACAGGTCCCTGCGCCAAATAATTCAGTGAGCCAAACTTCTCTAGATGTTTGGACTTCAGCTCCCAGAATTCCTCAGTGAGTGCAGCCATGGCTGGGAATCCTGGGAGACAGAGTTTGCCCCGTGTGGAAGAACACCAGCATCCAGAAGAAAACAGCCATTTGTCTAAAATGGTATAGGGCAGGGGTAGGCCACCTTGGCTCTTTTATGACTCGTGGACTTCAACTCCCAGAATTCCTGAGCCAGCTGTGCTGAGGGGAAAGGGAGAGGTTTCCAATCTGAGCCGTGCTGGCTCAGGAATTCTGGGAGTTGAAGTCCACCAGTCATAAAGCGGCCTAGGCCTAGGCCAGAGTTAGGCAACCTCAGCTCTTTTATGACTCATGGACTTCAACTCCCAGAATTCCTGAGCCAGCCGTGCTGAGGGGAAAGGGAGAGGTTTCCAAGCTGAGCCATGCAGGCTCAGGAATTCTGGGAGTTGAAGTCCACCAGTCATCAAGGGGCCAAAGTTTTCCCCATGCTGGCTCAGGAATTCTGGGAGTTGAAGTCCACCAGTCATAAAAGAGCCAAGGTTGCCTACCCCTGGTCTAGTGCAGGGGTAGGCAACCTTGGCTCTTTTATGACTGGTGGACTTCAACTCCCAGAATTCTTGAGCCAGCATGGCTCAGCATGGAAACCTCCCTTTCCCCTCAGCGTGGCTGGCTCAGGAATTCTGGAAGTTGAAGTCCACGAGCTATAAAAGAGCCAAGGTTGCCTACCCTTGGTATAGGGTTTCCTGCCTGAGCAGGGAGTTGGACTAGATGACCTCCAAGATCCCTTCCAACTTTATTGTTGTTGATGTTGTTGTTATTAAGATGCTTCAAATCATGCAATTTTGGGTAATTTTTTTTTTTAAATTACTATTTCCTCCTCCCCACTCCCCACACCCCCACAGACGTATTCAGGCCTCTTCTGCGTAACGGTCAACCCCTACAAATGGCTCCCGGTTTACAACGCTGAGGTTGTGGCTGCCTATAGGGGGAAAAAAAGGAGCGAAGCCCCTCCCCATATTTTCTCCATCTCCGACAACGCGTATCAATACATGTTGACAGGTAGGAGACCTTCGAGCAGATTTGCCAGGTTATTTTTAATAAAGTGACCAACTTTTTTACAATGAAAAGGAGGACACAAATAAATTGAAGAAAACAATATCGTAAAAGCTGGTTCGGCTCATGGAAGGTCAACCGCCTGCCGCACCCCGCCCGGAGTCACCCCGCCAGCACCGCTGATCTGCCGTGTAGAGCGTGCCCCACGGCTCCCAAAGCACCAGCCGTGCCGGCTCTGGCCCTGGGGGGCAGCCCGCAGTTGACACACCCCGCCTGCAGCCGCCCCGCCAGCATCACCGCCCTCCTGCACAGCCCTGTGTAGAGAGGGCCCCACAGCTCCCACAGCACAGGGGCAGCCGGCCGCTGCCACCCCTCACACCCCCGCCTGCAGCACCCCAGTCGCCCTTGCCTCTTGCTCCCGCAGCCATTATTGCCCTAGCAGAGCTGAAGATCAAGAGAAACTTACCGCTCCAGTCTCCTCCAGGTATCTTCGGGACTAACTAGGAGATGGTGTAGTTGGGGTGCTAAGTTTCTGCCAATTCGCCTTCACTGCAGACAACTTGCATGTGCAAAGTTTGCTGGCTGGGTGTTTTGGCGTGCTCAGCAGCAATTCCTATTGGCTTTCGAAAGCCAATAGGGAGAGTAGCACAGCTCATGCAAAAGTTGAAAAAAAAAACCATCAAAAAAAGGTGCCGGAACGCCGTTCTGAGCGTTCTATGAGGGGAAAAAAGCCCTGCAGATTAGTCTTCAAATATCAAAAAGGAGGTCATGAAGGAGGACACTTTTTGAGGGAGGACAGAACTTACAAAAGGAGGACTGTCCTCCCTAAAGGAGGATGGTTGGTCACCATATTTTTAAGCCCCTGGAGAAGAGAAGACTTTGTGGCTCAGGGTTGAAATGAGAGGTCTTTGGTGAACTCTGAGCTTGGTGGCTTTCTTGCAGACGTCTCATTGCCAAACTAGGGAATGTCATCAGTGCTAGAAGGGAGGGGGATTTGTAGAAAGGAGGAGGAGGAGGAGGAGGAGGAGGACTATGGCGTCCATGGTGCTCACTGAGCTTGGTTGCTTTCTTGCAGGCGTTTCATGATCCAACTAGGGAACATCATCAGTGCTAGAAGGGAGTGTGGGAGGAAGAGGAGGAGGAGGAGATGATGGGGTCCTTGGTGCTCTCTGAGCTTGGTGGCTTTCTTGCAGACGTCTCATTGCCAAACTAGGGAATGTCATCAGTGCTAGAAGGGAGAGGGGTTTGCAGAGATGAGGAGGGGGGAGGAGGGGGCCTGTGGGGGTGCTCTCTGAGCTTGGCTGTTTTCTTGCAGACATTTCATGACCCAACTAGGTAACCTCATCAGTTGTGGAAGAGAGTGGGGTTTGCTCTCTTTGTATAGACTAGCGGCCTGCCCTGTCGGTGTTGTTGGGAGTGGTCTTGTCGGTTCCTTGATTAGGCTGTTATTAACTTCCCAACACATGGATAGACTTAACATATTTTCAACTGGGAAACTATGAGCCTCCTAGCCCAGGGTAGGCAACCTTGGTTCTTTTATGACTCGTGGACTTCAACTCCCAGCAGAGCTGGCTCAGGAATTCTGGGAGTTGAAGTCCACGAGTTGAAGTCCACGCGTCAGAAAAGAGCCAAGGTTGCCTACCCCTGTCCTAGACCAAGCCAAGTCCAAAAATGCTAGAGAATTCCTGGAAGCCTGGCACTCAGCCATATCAGCCATCAACAGGCACACAGAGAGAAGCAACAACTACATACCATTGAAAAGTGAGAATCAGAAAAGCCAAAAAGGAAACAAAAAGACCCCCAAACCTCCTCACCACCACCACCCAGAGATTAACACCTAGATCAGGGCTCTTCGAACTTGGCCCTTTTATGACTCGTGGACTTCAACTACCAGAATTCCTGAGCCAGGCATACTGGCTGAGGAATTCTGGGAGCTGAAGTCCACCAGACATCAAGGGAGCCATAGATCCCCCATGCTGGCTGAAGAATTCTGGGAGTTGAAGTCCACAAGTCATGAAGGGGCCATAGTTCCCCCATGCTGGCTGAGGAATTCTGGGAGTTGAAGTCCACCAGTCATGAAGGAGCCATACTTCCCCCATGCTGGCTGAGGACTTCTGGGAGTTGAAGTCCACAAGACATGAAGGGGCCATAGTTCCCCCATGCTGGCTGAGGAATTCTGGGAGTTAAAGTCCACCAGTCATAAAAGGGCCAAGTTTGAAGACCCCTGACCTAGATCAACAATCAAGAGGTAAACCACACCCCAGTCAATAAACTATCAACTCAGACAAACAAGTTAAAAGTAAATAACAACCTAATCCGGGAATTGTCACCAAAACAGTCCTAAAATCGGGCACAACCCACTTAGCAACCTCATTATTAGCAACGGAAGGTGAGAACTACCTCTGGAGGATGTCAGCTCCCCATTCATTGTCAAAGATGAATTAATGGGTTAAATTCAGCTCCACTCTAATTCCCAACACTATCTCGATATTTGCTGTTTTCTTTCAGATCGAGAAAATCAATCTATCCTCATCACGTGAGTATCAAAGTGCACGTTCGAACTACGATTTTTATAAGCTGGAGGAGTTCATTTTTTTAAAAAATGGGATGGCTTAGAAGTCATAAATCAAAGATACCCCTTTCCTCCCCCCCCCTTTATTCTGTCTCCTTTTCAGTGGAGAATCCGGTGCAGGGAAGACAGTCAACACGAAGCGAGTCATCCAGTATTTCGCCAGCATCGCGGCCATTGGGGACCGCAAGAAAGAGGCCACCAACTCACCCAAGGTAGTTCTTATTAAGGTTTGGGGGTTTCAATAGTCTTCCCCAATCTGGTTCCCTCCAGATGTGCTTAGTTAGGGGTGATGGGGCTAGTAGTCTAACATCTGGAGAACATCAACTTGGAGAAGCTTATTTCAAAGCATGTTCCTGACAAGAAGTTCCTGGCATTTTCTGGAGAACGTCAACCTGGGGGAGCTGGAGAACATCAACCTGGAGAAGCTTCTTTCAAAGCATGTTCCTGAAAAGATGTTCCTGGCGTTTTCTGGAGAACGTCAACCTGGAGAAGCTGGAGAACATCAGCCTGGAGAAGCTTCTTTCATAGCATGTTCCTGACAAGATGTTCCTGGCGTTTTCTGGAGAACGTTAACCTGGGGAAGCTGGAGAACATCAACCTGGAGAAGCCTCTTTCAAAGCATGTTCCTGAAAAGATGTTCCTGGCGTTTTTTGGAGAACGTCAACCTAGAGAAGCTGGAGAACATCAACCTGGAGAAGCTTCTTTCATAGCATGTTCCTGACAAGATGTTCCTGCCATTTTCTGGAGAACGTCAACCTGGAGAAGCTGGAGAACATCAACCTAGGGAAGCTTCTTTCATAGCTTCACCTTTGAGAAGATGTTTCTGGAGTTTTCTTCCTTTGCGTTTTGGATTTGGCTGATAGCATCTTGAGAAGGTCCTGGTGCTCCTTTTCTTCTGCTTCCTTAGATGAAAAGCAAGCCGTGGTCTTCTGCAATGGAGGGTAGAACCAAAACTAAAGTCAGATTTCCTCTGATAGATGATGGTATCTCCTAGAATCAGCCAACAATTGCTCTACTAAATAACAGCATGGAGGGCAAACTTTATATAAAGTTTATATAGATAGATGTGAGAAGATGGGATGAGTCACTAGCATGGAAATTACTTTTGGGTCCACATTTTGGACGGACACCACCCAAAAGTTCACCAAGCTAACCAATGTCAACAGAACCTCTCAAATCAACTGAAGAATAAGATCTAAGCTCTACCATTTGTCAGTGTGGCATAGAAGAAGACAGTGTGGTATAGGCCAGAAAACCCTATGAACTCTTGATGGAACCCAGATGCACGTCTTCAGGTTGACTTTTGTTTAGCCAAGGAGGAACCACTTCTGATTCATGGACTTGCTTCTAGAGTCACCACCATTTTGATCTGGAAAGGATAAAGATGGGACCCGGAAACTTGAGAACTTCCAAAGCTCCTTCAGATATCAACCCAAATGATCCCTTCTATGTGTGGTCATTCTGCCAGGTTCTTGTGTTCATCCTTGATCATTCTTGATCTTCTGTTATGACAATGGTCCTTGTTTCAGGTTGTTCTCACACAAATGACACAACGATGGGATTTGTTTTAGCTGGCAGAACTGAGTGCCCTTTCCCATACGTCCCTTTCTCCATGCCACCAGCCTTCTCCAACTTTCTAGAAGGATTTGATGACAGATCCATCTTGGTTTCCATCAACTTATTCGGGAAAAGCTAGATTGACTATTCCAACATTCTGGTGATATTTCTTGTATCTTCTACTTCAGTATCTCTCAACCTTGGCAGCTTTAAGCTGGGTGGACTTTCAATTCCCAGAATTCCCCAGCCAGGAAAGGGGAATTCTGGGAGTTGGTCCACCCAGCTTAAAGTTGTCAAGTTTGAAGAACATTGTTCTACTGCCTCATTCATGAATAGGAACCGTTTCTATGGAGAGATGGGATGAAAAAAGCAAATGATCTTTCTTCTCCCATGGATTTTTTTTTTAATCTGTTTATCTCTTTAGGGGACCTTGGAAGATCAAATCATCCAGGCCAACCCTGCCTTGGAAGCCTTCGGCAACGCCAAAACGTTGAGGAACGACAATTCTTCCCGTTTTGTGAGTGTTCCAAATCTAAAGTTGGACTTGGGTAAGAAAAGATCTCCAGAAGTTCATCTAGAATGGGTAGGCAACTTTGGCCCCTTCATGATTCGTGGACTTCAACTCCCAGAATTCCTGAGCCAGCCTGGCTCAGCTTGGAAACCTCTCCCTTTCCCCTCAGCATGGCTGGCTCAGGAATTCTGGGAGTTGAAGTCCATGAATCATAAAAGAGCCAAGGTGGCCTACCCCTGCTCTAGAATCATGGTGGAGGGCAATAAGGAGGAAGATATCTCATTTCTCTTCCTACTCCACAAGGTTAGGTAGATCTTGAAGGAGCTGCCATCTTTCAGAAGCCATCAGCCAATTCCATAATACATGTAGTTCTCGACTTACGACAGTTCATTTAGTGACCGTTATAAGTTACAACAGCCCTGAAAAAAGTGACTTACAACCATTTTTCACACGTACAACGGCTACAGCACCCCTTGGGATCACACGATCAAAATTCAGACCCTTGGGCAACTGACTCATATTTATGACGGTTGCAGCGTTCCAGGGTTGCCTGATCCCCTTTTGCGACCAAAGTCAACGGGGAAGCCGGACACAACGACCGTGTCCCTAACTTTGAT
This sequence comes from Crotalus tigris, assembly GCF_016545835.1. Lineage (NCBI taxonomy): Eukaryota > Metazoa > Chordata > Lepidosauria > Squamata > Viperidae > Crotalus > Crotalus tigris. The sequence goes on from NW_024096569.1 coordinate 3,591,374, forward strand.
TCACTTAACAACAGTCTCACCTAGCAACAGAAATGTTGGATTCGATTGTGATCGTAAGTTTGAGGATTACCCTTGCAATTAGTCCTCGACTTACGACCGCAATTGGGATCACAATTCCCGTTGCTAAGCAAGGTGATTTTTAAGGGCGTCACGCCTGATTTTACGACCCATTTGCCACCGCTGTGAAGTGAATCCCTGCAGTTGTTAAATTAGTGACATGGTCGTTAAGGGAATCCAGCAAATCACTGTAGTTGTTAAGTGAATCGCACGGTCGTTAAGCAAACCCGGCTTCCCCCCTCGGCTTTGCTTGTCGGGAGGTTGCAAATGGGGATCACCTGACCCCAGAATTCAGCAACTGTCATAAATACGAGTCACTTGCAAGCATCCTAATTTTGATCATGTGACCATGAGGGAGGCTGCAACAGTCGTAAGTGCGAGGACTAGACGTAAGTCGCATTTTTTTTCAGTGTCATAACTTTGAATGGTCGCAAAACAAATGGTTATAAGTCAAGGACTACCGGCAGAATGGAAGATCTGATTCAAATCTAGGCTCCTTTCACCTATTTACACTCATATTTCTACCTAGGGTAAATTCATCCGAATTCATTTCGGAGCAACAGGCAAGTTGGCATCCGCTGATATTGAGACATGTAAGTCACCCTGGTTAATAAAACTTTTATTTTATTTTATTTTATTTTATTTTATTTTATTTTATTTTATTTTATTTTAAGAAGAGACTGGGCAGCCATTTGTCTGAAATGGTATAGGGTTTCCTGTCTGAGCAGGGGGTTGGACTAGATGACCTCCAAGGTCCAACTTTATTATGTTGTTGTTGTTGTTGTTGTGTCTTCGTTCCCTGGCCCACATCCAGCCAAATGGCCTCCTAACCAGTAAGGTCCTGACTCCTAGAGGTGGAAAGGCCTGGAAAAAAAAACTAAAAAAATTGGGGAAAATTTGGGGTTTTTTTTTTCTTTTTTTCCAAAGCCGTTTGGGGGGGAAATGGGGGAGGGACTATTTTTTTCCCCCAATTTTTTCAGTTTCTTTTTTCCAGGCCTCCACATCCCTAATCCTGACCCACCAATACTGGCTGAGAATTTTAGCCAGTTCCAGCTGAGGAAAACTGGTTTATATAGAAAATGGAAAGACTCAAAAGTGGAAAGACAGCAGATAAGATGGATGAATGAGGTCAAAGCGATGACCGGAAGGGCTGTAAATTATTCCCAGCCACCGATCAAGTTGAGTTTCAAACATGAATCACCTTGAACTCAATAAAACCTAATTAATTGCACCTCTGTCGTCTTTCCATCCGACCTTTAGCTTCCCTCTCCAAATTTTTTACCCGTCCATTGGGGCGCTTGTTGACAGAAGCTTTTTTTTTTTTTCAGTCAAGCATTTCTTTGTATCTGATTCCAATTTCGTTCATCTTTTTGTCTCTTCGGTTTTTTTTTTTCTTTTCTTCTTCTCATTTTTACATAGCCTCTGTTATATTTTTCTTTCTTTCTCTCACTCTCTCTCTTTCTCTCTCTCTCTTTTTTAGATCTCTTAGAGAAGTCCCGGGTGATTTTTCAGCTTAAATCCGAGAGAAATTATCACATCTTCTATCAGATCCTGTCCAATAAAAAGCCAGAACTTTTGGGCAAGTTTATATATATATATATATTTTTGGGGGGTAGAAAGATAATTTACAATCATTCATTTAGTGAAGGTCTTCTCAGAATTCCCCAGCCCAGAATTTGTCTGTAATTTACAACCTTTCGTTTAGTGACGGTTTGAAGTTACAACAGCACGGAAAAAGGTGACTTATGACCATTTTTCACAGTTGCGACCTTTACAATCGCATGATCTAAATTCAGATGTTTGGTAACTGGTTCGTATTTATGACTGTTGGTCGTGTTGATCCCCTTTGGTGGCCTTCTTTCAAGCAAAGTCAATGGGGAAGCCAGCGGGAAATCGAAGACGGTCCTTGTTTAACCGTGTTACTAACTTAACAGCCGCAGTGATTCACGAAAGATCGTAAAATTTCCCTTAGCAAATGTCTCATTTAGTGACAGAAATCTGGGGCTCCGTTGTGGTCGTAAATTGAGGACCACCTCCATTATGAATAAGCCAGTGGTGGGATTCAGCTGGTTCGCACCACTTTGGCAGAACTGGTAGCTAATTTCTTGTCGCCCAGACCCAGAACGGACTTCCGGAAGCGGCATCCACACAGAGAACCGGTTGTTCACCTATTTGAATCCCACCACTGGAATAAGCCCATCTCATAACTGACCTTTTCCTCCCATCGTCTCCTACCAGATCTCCTTTTGGTCACGAACAACCCTTACGACTATCATTACGTCTCCCAAGGAGAAGTAACCGTGGCCTCCATCGATGACTCCGAAGAGCTAATGGCTACCGACGTAAGTTGACTTTGGGTTGAGGTTCACCAACCTTTCAGGAATGGGTAGCAAGCTGGTCAACCTACGTCCTCTTCACTTTTCATGGACATTGTCTCTTTCGACTCCCTCACCTCTTTTCCGCTCAGAGTGCCTTTGACGTCCTGGGCTTCACCCCTGAGGAAAAAGTGGGTGTCTACAAGTTGACGGGCGCCATCATGCACTATGGGAACATGAAGTTCAAGCAGAAGCAGCGTGAAGAACAGGCCGAGCCTGATGGGACGGAGGGTGAGTGTTGGAATTGATGTGTTAGAATGTATTTCTATAAGGTGACCAACTTTTTTACAATGAAAAGGAGGACACAAATAAATTGAAGAAAAAAATATCGTAAAGAAAAGAAACATTTTATTCATTGCAACAATAATACAGAATACACTATAATGTGGTAAATGCATCATAAAAAACATTTGTAACAATAACATTTAATATTGTAATTATGTCCTGGCAAATAGACGGGGAAGAAATGGAGGTAGTGACAGATTTTATTTTTCTGGGCTCCAAGATCACCTCAGGTGGGGTCTGCAGCCGAGAAATTAAAAGACGCTTGCTCCTGGGGAGGAAAGCTATGGCAAATCTAGACAGCATACTAAAAAGCAGAGACATCCCCCTGCCAACAAAAGTGCGTATAGTCCAGGCCATGGTTTTCCCAGTTGCAATGTATGGCTGTGAAAGTTGGACCATAAGAAAGGCTGAGCACAAAAGAATTGAGGCCTTTGAACTATGGTGCTGGAGAAGACTCCTGCGAGTTCCTTGGACTGCAAGGCATTCAGATCAGTGAGTCCTAGAAGAGATCAACCCCAACTGGTCTTTAGAAGGCCAGTTGAAACTCAAATACTTTGGCCACCTAATGAGAAGGAAGGACTCACTGGAGAAGGGCCTAATGCTGGGAAAGATGGAGGGCAAGAGAAGAAGGGGACGACAGAGAATGAGATGGCTGGATAGAGTCACTGAAACAGTAGGTGTGAACTTAAATGGACTCCAGAAGATGGTGGAAGGACAAGAAGACCTGGAGGAACGTTGTCCATGGGGTCGCGATGGGTCGGACACGACTTCGCAATTAACAACAACAACAATTGTAATTATGCTTACATGCCGCGCCTCCACCCGCAGCCACCCCGCCAGCACTGCTGCCCCATGTAGAGCAGGCCCCTCAGCTCCCAAAGCACCAGCTGCGCTGGCTACGGCCCCGGGGGGCAGCCCACCTTCGACACACCCCGCCTGCAGCCGTCCCGCCAGCACCACCGCCCACCATGCACAGCCCCGTGTAGAGCAGGCCCTGCGGCTCCCACAGCACAGGGGGCAGCCGGCCACCGCCGCTCCTCACATCCCCGCCCGCAGCAGCCCCACTGCCCCTGCCTTTTGCGCCGGCAACCATTATTGCCCTAGCAGGGCCAAAGATCAAGAGAAAGTTACCGTGGCGTCGCCGCTCCAGTCTCCTCCAGGTATCTTCGGGACTAACTAGGTCAGTGGTTCTCAACCTTTTTAATGCTGCGACCCCCAACCGGTCGTAAGTCGAGGACTACTCAAGTGGTCGTAAGTTGAGGACTACTCAACTGGTGCAGCACCGTTTGCAGAATGGGACTTTTGGCGGGCTCAGCAGGGCAGAGACAGCCTGGACAATTCCTATTGGCTTTTGGAAGCCAATAGAATTAGACTCTATTCAAGAGAGTCTATTCTATTGGCTTTCAAAAGCCAATAGAAAAAAAGGGAGTAGCACAGCTAAGGAAAAGGGGGGGGGGGGAAATGGCGGACTGTGTTGTTTGGCGACCCCCGTGAAATGGTTGTTCGACCCCACAGGTTGAGAACCACTGAACTAGGAGATGGTGTAGTTGGGTAGCAGGGAGGGGTGCAAAGTTCCTGCCAATTCGCCTTCACTGCAGACAACTTATGTGCAAAGTTTGCCGGCTGGGTGTTTTGGCGCGCTCAGCAGCAATTCCTATTGGCTTTTGAAAGCCAATAGGGAGAGTATTGCAAAATTTGGAAAAAAAAAAAAAAACATGAAAAAAAAGGTGCCGGAACGCCATTCTGAGCATTCTATGAGAAAAAAAAAACCCTGCAGATTAATCTTCAAATATTGAAAAGGAGGACATGAAGGAGGACACTTTTCGAGGGAGGACAGAACTCACAAAAGGAGGACTGTCCTCCCTAAAGGAGGATGGTTGGTCACCTTAATTTCTGTGCAACAACCATAGTAGTATTCAGCCAGTAGATGGCAGTATTCACAAGTTTGGATCTATATACTCTATGCCAGCAGTTCTCAACCTGTGGGTTGGGACCCCATTTGGGGTCGGACGACCATTTCACGGGGGTCGCCAAACAACGCAGTCCGCCATTTTTTCCCCCTTTTTCTTAGCTGTGCTACTCCCTTTTATTCTATTGGCTTTGGAAAGCCAATAGAATAGACTCTCTTGAATAGAGTCTAATTCTATTGGCTTTCAAACGCCAATAGGAATTGTCCAGGCTGTCTCTGCCCTGCTGAGCCCGCCAAAAGTCCCATTCTGCAAACGGTGCTGCAAGTTGTCTGCAGCGAAGGCGAGCTGTCTGGAAGTTTCCACCCCTCCCTACTGAGCAACTACTAAAAATGTAAGTAAAAGAGGGCCAGGGGTGGGAGGTGGGAGCCCGGCGGACGCAGGGAGGGTTGCTGGTGCGCGTGGAACCCGGCGGGTGCCTTACCTCCCTTGGGCTGGGCCAGCTGGTGGCCCAGCCGGTGGTCGGCCTGCTCCGTCTCTGCCGCTTGCCAGCTACGCCTTGGCTGGCATGGGGGCGGCACCACGCATGCGCGGCGCTCTCGGGCAGGGAAAGTCCTTGACTTATGACCGGTTGGGTAGTCCTCGACCTACGACCGGTTGGGTAGTCCTCGACTTACGACCGGTTGGGGGTCGCGGCATTAAAAAGGTTGAGAACCGCTGCTCTATGCTCTTTTGTTCTAAGCAGAGTTTCCTGTTACAGTTAAACAGTTAAGCAGTAAAGCACATGGTGGCAGTACTCTTTCTTTGCTGTGTGGTGCTACATATAAAAACAGAATTTCTAACCGTGAGAAAGCAATGGACCTTAGGACAAAGGAAAAAGGGCTGGAGAAGTCGTAGTTGGTATGAAAAGGTCTTCCTCAAAAGCCTCCTCCAGTTGTGTTGCTCCCCTGGATGCAGAATTCCACTGGTGGTTGGGAATGTCAGGGGTTGAGGGACACATTTTGGGAGGAAGACAGATAGAGAAGGTCTTCTCGGAGTGTCCTAAGAAGGAGAGGACTTCTATGGAAGGAAGAGGACATCAGCAGAGGAATATCTCACCTTTCTTGTTTTACGTTCCCGTGAAATTTGCCGGAACCGTTTCTTTTACTCTCCAGATGCGGATAAATCTGCCTACTTGATGGGTCTCAACTCAGCCGACTTGGTCAAAGGGGTGTGCCACCCCCGGGTGAAGGTTGGCAACGAATATGTCACCAAAGGGCAAAATGTCCAACAGGTAAGGATGTTTCCTTTTCTTAGGCTCGGTTGGAGTTATCCAACTGGGAAGTCTTTGGACTTGGCTGAACTTTCCCTGAGCTGCACAATTGAGAAAACAGCACCTGTTGAACTTCTACCTTGCAATTCTTAAAGGGCACGTTTCCTCAGTATAAAGGAGGGCGGGTTTAGTACAGGGAGTCCTCGACGTACGACCACAATTGAGCCCAACATTTCTGTTCTTAAGCAAGACATTTGTTCAGCGAGTTTTGCCCCATTTTACAACCGTTGTTAAGTGAATCAATGCAGTTGTTAGTAATGCGATTGTTAAGGGAATCTGGCTTTCCCCCATTGACTTTGCTTGTCTGACGGTTGCAAAAGGGGATCACGGGGCTATGGGACATGGCAACCGTTGTAAATATGAGTCAGTTGCTCAGCGTCCGAATTTTGACCACGTGACCATGGGGATGCTGCAAAAGTCGTAACTATGAAAAACGGTCATAAGTCACATTTTTTAGTGCTGTTGTAACTTTGAACGGTCACTAAACAAGCTTATTGTAAGTCGAGGAGAACGCTGCTATCCTTTCACCCCTAGTTCTTCTTTTCATTAAACTAGACCAGGGGTAGGCAACCTTGGCTCTTTTATGACTCGTGGACTTCAACTCCCAGAATTCCTGAGCCAGCCACACTGAGGGGAAAGGGAGAGGTTTCCAAGCTGAGCCAAGCTGGCTCAGGAATTCTGGGAGTTGAAGTCCACGAATCATAAAAGAGCCAGGGTTGCCTACCCCAATACTAGACATCCCCAATTCCAGCAACTCTTCTTCTTCATATATTTTAGCCTCCAGCCCCCTGATCATCTTTGTTTCTCTTCTCTGCACTCTTTTTTCTAGAGTGTCAACATTTTTTTTACATTGTGGTGACCAAAACTGGATGCAACATTCCAGTTGTGGCCGTACCCAGGCCTTGTAAAGTGGTATTAATTTTTCTTTTACTTTGATAAAAAAACAAAATAGCAGAAGGCCTGAAACTATGGATTGAAGGGGGGAGCTGGGCTCAGCAAACCCCTGTCCCACCAAGGGCCTTCAACTATGTCCATGACAGCTGGAACCCAAAACACAAAGTAAGCCACAAATACACAACGGCTTGCAGATCCTGGCTGATAGCTTTATCTCCTTCTAAGGCATGGCATCGGCTAGCCCAGGGGCAGACAACCTTGGCCCTTTTATGACTCGTGGACTTCAACTCCCAGAATTCCCGAGCCAGCCATGCTGAGGGGAAAGGGAGAGTTTCCAAGCTGAGCCATACTGGCTCAGGAATTCTGGGAGTTGAAGTCCACGAGTCATAAAAGAGCCGAAGTTTCCCTCATGCTGGCTCAGGAATTCTGGGAACTGAAGTCCACGAGTCATGAAGGGGCCAAAGTTTCCCTCATGCTGGCTCGGGAATTCTGGGAACTGAAGTCCACGAGTCATGAAGGGGCCAAAGTTTCCCTCATGCTGGCTTGGGAATTCTGGGAGTTGAAGTCCACAAGTCATGAAGGGGCCAAAGTTTTCCTCATGCTGGCTCAGGAATTCTGGGAGCTGAAGCCCACAAATCATGAAGAGGCCAAGGTTGCCTACCCCTGGCTAGAAACTGAGAAACGGGCATCTTACAGAGATATCTCTTCTTTCAAACACCGGAAACTGGAGAAAAATGGCTATAAATAACACCCGGACTATTATAGATAGTCCTCGACTTACAACAGTTCATTTAGTGACCATTCAAAGTTACAACAGCACTAAAAAAAGTGACCTACGACCATTTTTCACAGTTGTGATCTTTGTAGCCTCCCTGGGGGTCACAGGATCAAAATTCAGTCGCTTCGCAACTGGCTCGTATTTATGACGGTCGCAACGTCCCAGGAGTGTCGCATGATCCCCTTTTGGGACCATCTGACACGCAAAGCGAAGCCAGATTCACTTAACAACCGGGTTACTAACTGAACAACTGCGGAGATTGACCAAACAGCTGCGGCGAGAAAAATCCTAAAAAACAACTGTCTCATTTAGCAACAGAAAATGTGGGCTCAATTGCGGTCATAAATTGAGGACTCCCTGTATTTTGAAAGCACTCTTTGATTAAGCGAAAATACCAGTAGCTACAGCAGCATCTTTGGTGCAGAGTTAAAAAAAAAAAAAACGGGTTAGCCTCAAATTTGTGATTCCTTGGATCACAGGTGATCCCAGCCAAGATTTATGTCTTTTTATTTATTTATATCCCGTCTAAAAATCTTGATAGATTTGTTTGCTCTTTTGCAGAGTTTAGATCAGGGGTCTTCAAACTTGGCCCTTTTATGACTTGTGGACCTCAACTTCCAGAATTCCTCAGCCAATATGCCTAGCTGAGGAATTCTGGAAGTTGGTCCCCAAGTCATAAAAGGGCCAAGTTTGAAGACCCCTGTCTTAAATCTAACAAACAAAATGGAGGCTGGCTGAGGAATTCTGGGAGTCGAAGTCCACTAGTCATAAAAGGGCCAAGTTTGAAGACCCCTGTCTTAAATCTAACAAACAAAATGGAGGCTGGCTGAGGAATTCTGGGAGTCGAAGTCCACAAGTCATAAAAGGGCCAAGTTTGAAGACCCCTGTCTTAAATCTAACAAACAAAATGGAGGCTGGCTGTGGAATTCTGGGAGTCAAAGTCCACAAGTCATAAAAGGGCCAAATTTGAAGACCTCTGTCTTAAATCTAACAAACAAAATGGAGGCTGGCTGAGAAAT